>NC_141879.1:274653484-274956515 GCF_056163025.1 Triticum urartu | reverse complement strand
AGAATAGGTTCCTGTTTAAAGAATACTTCATCTAATTCCCTTCTTACATTCATAAACATATCATTTTCATGGTCTAGCAAATATTTTTCTAAAGGATAACTAGGAGGTACGACAATAGAAGCAAGACCAATAATTTCATCCTTACTAGGTAATTCTTCTTCACGGTGTTGTCTACTAAATTTAGAAAAATTAAATTCATGAGTCATATCATCTAAACCGACAGTAACAACATCTCTTGTGCAATCTATGGTAGCATTAACAGTATTTAAGAAGGGTCTACCAAATATAATGGGACAAAAGCTATCTTGTGGAGAACCAAGAACAAGAAAATCAGCAGGATATTTAGTTTTCCCACACAAGACTTCAACATCTCTAACAATTCCCATTGGTGAAATAGTATCTCTATTAGCAAGTTTAATTGTAACATAAATATCTTCTAACTCAACCGGTGCAATATCATGCATAATTTCTTTGTATAAGGAATGAGGTATTGCACTAGCACTGGCACCCATATCACATAAGCCGTGATAACAATGATCTCCTATTTTAACAGAAATAACAGTCATGCCTACCACAGGTCTAGGTTTATCTGTATCACGGGGTTTAGCTATTCTAGCAGTTTCATTACAGAAATAAATAACATGCCCATCTATATTATCAGACAAGAGATCTTTAACAATAGCAATATTAGGTTCAACTTTAACTTGCTCAGGAGGTGTATATGTTTTAATATTGCTTTTACGAACCACAGTTGAAGCTTTAGCATGATCCTTTATCCTAACAGGGAAAGGTGGTTTCTCAACATAAGAAGTAGGAACAATAGGATCATTATAAGTAATAGTCTTTTCTTCAACTTTAATAGGTGTAGCTACTTTTATTTCTATGGGAGGATGATATTTAAACCAATTCTCCTTGAGGAGATCAACATAAGCAGCAAAAGATTCACAGAAAGAAGCTACTATCTCAGAGTCAAGTCCATATTTAGTGCTAAATTTACGAAAAATATTGGTATCCATAAAAGATTTAACACAATCAAAACTAGTTGTCATACCTGACTCCTTACCATTGTCGAGGTCCCAATCTTCAGAGTTGTGTTTAATTGTTTCCAATAAATCCCATTTGAATTCAATAGTCTTCATCATAAAAGAGCCAGCACAAGAAGTATCGAGCATGGTGCGATTGTTACTAGAAAGCCGAGCATAAAAATTTTGAATAATCATTTCTCTTGAGAGCTCATGATTGGGGCATGAATATAACATTGATTTAAGCCTCCCCCAAGCTTGAACGATGCTTTCTCCTTCGCGAGGCCAAAAATTATATATATAATTGCGATCACGATGAACAAGATGCATAGGATAAAACTTTTGATGAAATTCCAATTTCAATCGTTTGTAGTTCCAACACTCCATATCATCACATAGCCTATAAAATGTCGATGCATCTCCCCTCAAAGATAAAGGGAAGACCTTCTTCTTAACAACATCTCCGGGTACACCTGCAAGCTTAAATAATCCACAAACTTCATCCACATATATTAGATGCTCATCAGGATGTTTTGTTCCATCTCCTAAAAAAAGATTAGCTAGCAGTTTTTCTACCATACCCAAAGGAATTTCAAAGCGAGCATTTTCATTTTCAGTAGGTTCAGTAGGTTGAGGAGCAATTCTTTGCTCTACTGGTCGGGGTGAAGATACCCCGAACAAGCCCCTCAGAGGATTACTTTCCATAGTAACAAGTGACAGTAAATTTCAGCACACTAAATAAATTTTTCCTTACCAAATTCCACCTACCAAAGGCGCTTCACTCCCCAGCAACGGCGCCAGAAAAGAGTCTTGATGACCCACAAGTATAGGGGATCTATCATAGTCCTTTCAATAAGTAAGAGTGTCGAACCCAACGAGGAGCGGAAGGAAATGATAAGCGGCTTCCAGCAAGGTATTCTCTGCAAGTACTGAAATAAGTGGTAACAGATAGTTTTGTGATAGGATAATTTGTAACGAGCAACAAGTAACAAAAGTAAATAAGGTGCAGCAAGGTGGCCCATTCCTTTTTGTAGCAAAGGACAAGCCTGGACAAACTCTTATATGATGTAAAGCGCTCCCAAGGACACATGGGAATATCGTCAAGCTAGTTTTCATCACGCTCATTCGCGTTCGGTACTTTGATAATTTGGTATGTGGGTGGACCGATGCTTGGGTACTGCCCTTACTTAGACAAGCATCCCACATATGATTAACCTCTATTGCAAGCATCTGCAAATACAACAAAAGTATTAAGGTAAACCTAACCATAGCATGAAACATATGGATCCAAATCAGCCCCTTATGAAGCAACGCATAAACTAGGGTTTAAGCTTCTGTCACTCTAGCAACCCATCATCTACTTATTACTTCCCAATGCCTTCCTCTAGGCCCAAATAATGGTGGAGTGTCATGTAGTCGACGTTCACATAACACCACTAGAGGAGAGACAACATACATCTCATCAAAATATCGAACGAATACCAAATTCACATGACTACTAATAGCAAGACTTCTCCCATGTCCTCAGGAACAAAAGTAACTACTCACAAAGCATAAACATGTTCATAATCAGAGGGGTATTAATGTGCATATAGGATCTGAACATATGATTTTCCACCAATTAAACCAACTAGCATCAACTACAAGGAGTAATTAACACTACTAACAACCTACTAGCACCAATCCCGGACTTGGAGACAAGAATTGGATAGAAGAGATGAACTAGGTTTTGAGATGAGATGGTGCTAATGAAGATGTTGATGGAGATTGCCCTCTCCCGATGAGAGGAGCGTTGGTGATGATGATTGCGATGATTTCCCCCTCCGGGAGGGAAGTTTCCCCGGCAGAACAGCCCCGCTAGAACCCTAGATTGGTTCTGCCAAGGTTCCGCCTCGTGGCGGCAGAGTTTCGTCCGAGAAGATGGCTTATGATTTTTTTTCCATCGAAAGAGTCCATATAGCAGAAGATGGTCACCGGAGAGCCACCAGGGGGCCCACAAGGTAGGGGGGCACGCCCAGGGGGGTAGGGAGCGCCCCCACCCTCGTGGGCAGGGTGTGGCCCCCCTGGTGAAGTTCTTGCGCTCAATGTTTTTTATATATTTGGAAAACATCATCCGTGAAGTTTCAGGACTTTTGGAGCTGTGCGGAATAGGTCTCTAATATTTGCTCCTTTTCCAGCCCAAAATCCCAGCTGTCGACATTGTCCCTCTTTATGTAAACCTTGTAAAATAAGAGAGAATAGGCATAAGTATTGTGACATAATGTGTAATAACATCCCATAATGCAATAAATATTGATATAAAAGCATGATGCAAAATGGACGTATCACGAAGCCGCCGAATATGAAGATCTGGTCGTGGAGAAAAACCTCCCCTAGGGCAGCATTGTTGCAGATGATGGACGGAGCCATCGAACCTTCTGACGGCGACACAGTGGAAGTCTCAATGAAAGCACCAATGTCGGTGTCAAAACTGGCGGATCTCGGGTAGGGGGGTCCCGAACTGTGCGTCTAAGGTTGATGGTAACAGGAGACAAGGGACACAAAGTTTTACCCAGGTTCGGGCCCTCTTGATGGAGGTAATACCCTACGTCCTCATTGATTGATATTGATGAGTATGGGGTTACAAGAGTTGATCTACCACGAGATCGTAATGGCTAAAACCCTAGAAGTCTAGCATGTATGATTATGATTACCTCTACGAACTAAACCCTCCGGTTTATATAGACATTGGAGGGGACTAGGGTTGTACAAAGTCGGTTACTGAGCAAGGAATCTTCATATCCGCACGCTAGGTTCGCCATCCACGCCAAGGAGAGTCCCATCCGGACATGGGAGAGAGCCTTATGTCTTGTATCTTCATAGCCCATTAGTCTGGCCCATGTTACAAAGGCCGGACGCCCAAGGAAGCCTTAATCCAGGACTCCCTCACTTATCACACCCGATCATCACGTGGTATCTCAGCACGACGAACTGTAGCAACGGTGCATACTCAGGGAGAACACTTATACCTTGAAATTTAGTGAGAGCTCATCTTATAATGCTACCGCCGAACTAAGTAAAATAAGATGCATAAAGGATAAACATCACATGCAATCAATATAAGTGATATGATAAGGCCATCATCATCTTGTGCCTTTAATCTCCATCTCCAAAGCATCGTTATGATCACCATCATCACCGGCTTGACACCTTGACCTCCATCGAAGCATCGTTGTCGTCTTGCCAACTATTGCTTCTACGACTATCGCTATCGCTTAGTGATAAAGTAAAGCAATTACATGGTGATTGCATTTCCTACAATAAAGCGACAACCATATGGCTCCTTCCTATTGCCGATAACTCTGTTACAAAACATGATCATCTCATACAATAAAATTTAGCATCATGTCTTGACCATATCACATCACAACATGCCCTGCAAAAACAAGTTAGACGTCCTCTAATTTGCTGTTGCAATTTTTACGTGGCTGCTACGGGCTGATCAAGAACCGTTCTTACCTATGCATCAAAAACCACAATGCGGTATAGTGATTGTTGTTTGATCTTCAGAAAGAACCCTGTTCATTGAATCCGATTCAACTAAAGTTGGAGAAACTGACACCAACTAGCCACCTATGTGCGAAGCACGTCGGTAGAACCAGTCTCGCGTAAGCGTACGCGTAATGTCGGTCTGAGCCACTTCATCCAACAATAACGTTGAATCAAGAATCAACTAGTGACGGCAAGCAATATGTATATACCCACGCCCACAACTCTTTTGTGTTCTACTCATGCATATAACATCTACGCATAGACCTGGCTCGGATGCCACTGTTGGGGAACGCAGTAATTTCAAAAAAATAATCCTACGCACACGCAAGATCCATATAGGTGATGCATAGCAATAAGAGGGGAAGAGTGTTGTCTACGTACCCTTGTAGACCGTAAGCGGAAGCGTTATGACAACGCGGTTGATGTAGTCGTAGGTCTTTACGATCCGACCGATCCTAGCACCGAAGGTATGGCACCTCCGTGATCTGCAAATGTTCAGCTCGGTGACGTCCCATGAACTCTAGATCCAGCTCAGGTCGAGGGAGAGTTTTGTCAGCACGACGGCGTGACGACGGTGATGATGAATTTACCAACGCAGGGCTTCGCCTAAGCACTACAACGATATGACCGAGGTGGAATTCTATGGAGGGGGGCACCGCACACGGCTAAACAATCAACTTGTGTGTCTATGGGGTGCCCTCGTCCCCTGTATATAAAGGAGTGGAGGAGGGGGAGGGCCGGCCCTCTATGGCGTGCCTCAAGGGGGGAGTCCTACTCCCGGTGGGACTAGGATTTCCCCTTTCCCTTGTTGGAGTAGGAGAGAAGGAAGGGGGAGAGAGGGAGAAGGAAAGGGGGGACGGCCCCCACCCCAATTCAGATTGGGCTTTGGGGGGCGCCCCCACCTTGGCCGCCTCCTCCTCTCTTGTAACACCCCGGATGTGATTTACCCAATATGTACTCCAACTCTTGCCGTTTCCGGCGTTAAGTTATTTTATTTTCTCGGGTTCGGGTTTTTGTCTCCGTGTGTTGTTGTCGTTGTCATGCATCTCATATCATGGCATCATGTGCATTGCATTTGCATACGTGTTCATCTCATGCATTCGAGCATTTTCCCCGTTGCCCGTTTTGCATTCCGGCACTCCATTCTCCTCCGGTGGTCATTTCTACCTTTCTTTCGTGTGTGGGGATTAAACATTTCTGGATTGGACCGAGACTTGCCAAGCGGCCTAGGTTTACTACCGGTAGACCGCCTACCAAGTTTCGTACCATTTGGACTTCGTTTGATGCTCCAACGGTTAACCGAGGGACCGAAAAGGCCTCGTGTGTGTTGCATCCCAACACCCCTCCAATTTGGCCCAAAACCCACCAAAACCTTCTCCATCATCTAGAGCGTTCGATCACGATCGCGTGGCCAAAAACCGCACCTCATTTGGACACTCCTAGCTCCCTCTACCTCTATATATAGACCCCCTCCTTCAAAATCCCGGATCCCCTCCTTCAAACCCTAAAAATTTCGTCTCCGCTGCCACCGGACACGTCCGGGCGGAGCCGGACGCGTCCGCCCGCCGCCGCCAACCAATCAGCCGCCGCCACGTGTCCCTGCGGAGACCACTTCGCCGCCGCCACCGACGCGGGCCCGCAGGCCCAGCGCCGGCCCTCACCGCCGCCCGACCGGGCCTTGCCCGATCCACTCCGCCCGCTGCCCAGGTCCCTCGCCCGCTGCCATCCGCCGCCTCCCCGCCGGCGTTCGCCCGCCGCCGTGCCAGGGCGCCGCCCTCGCCTCCTCCGGCGGATCTGGGCCGCCGCGTCCTCGCCCGCCGCCCCCAAGGCCAGCTCCGGCCATCTCCGCCTCCGCCGCCCCCACCGTCCTCCGCGTCGTCGCCGGCAAGTACGACTCCGGTGGTAGACTCCATCTCCGGTGAGGATGAACCTCGGGAAGCGCGCCGAACCAGATCCAGGTCTAGAAATTGCTCGGTTGACTTTTGCCTCGAAACCCTAATAATTTGCTCATGTTCATCGCATCGTAACTTTGCACCCGTAGCTCTGTTTTTGGCATATAGCATATCAAAATGTTCGTCTCAGAGAGCACATCATTTCATCTCATTGCATCATTTTCATTTGAGTTCATCTTGATGCCCGAAATGCTGTTGGAAGAAGGCTATTTGAGATAATTGTCAGATCTGCTGCTCCAATTAGATATTTGTCATTTTTGCCATGATTATTGTGTGCATGTTATGCCCCTGAGCTCTTCATGAGTTTTGTTATATGTTTTGCCATCTATCCAGAGGTGCAACCCATGTATTTTTGTGATGTGAGTGGGGACTAGCTCAAGCTTGCAAAGTGGTGCATTCGTTAATGCTGATTTCAGGGACTTTGCATTTCCACTAAGTCCTTGAGCTGTTTATCTCAATATGCCATATGTTCATGTTGTTTCCTAGTGATCCGTGCCTCTTTTGAGGATGATCAGTAAGGATGTTTTGTTAATCTTGTAGTGCTCTATCCATCAATGTCTTTATTTGCAATTATGGAGCACCCTAGCTTGAGTCAATCGAGCTCTACTTTTGTCATTTCGTGAATCTGGGCAGATTGTCTACTTGTTAGCGATTTTGCCGAGGATGTTGTAGTTGATCCGTGCATGCTATGTTATTGTTTTTGCCATGTCTAGCTTGTATTTTGTGTATTCTTGATGGGTGTATGCTTAGATTGTCATGACTTGCTCTGTAGTGAGTGCATCGAGCTCATAAACATGCCTACTTGATATCTGTTTCAGCATGCTCCAGTTTTCACTAAGTCTGAGAACTGATTATGTTTTTGCCATGTTCACATGCTTGCAAATGTATTTTCTGATCCCTTTTGGCTCAAGGTCACTAAGGGACTTTTGTTAAGCTCTTTGAGTAGCTCCATGCCATGCTTTACTTTGCCATGTTCAGGTTCTGTAGCATATAGTTTTCTTGCTCCAAAGAGTGCTATCTGATCTGAAATTTCAGACAAGTGTTAATTTCACTAAGTCGGAAATCTGTTTACCAAATGCATTTTTGCCATGCTTGTTTGAACCTGTTAATGGATGAATTGGCCGTAGCTTAGTGCTAGACTTTTGTTAAGCTTCATGAATGGATTCCTGCCATGTATTTTGATGCCATGTTTGGGTGCTGTAGCATGTTCATCTTGTTGCATTTAGTTGGCTACTTGCTGTAAATCGTAGAACGTGGTCATATTTGAATCGCTTGCCATTTCCAAACCGTAACTCCGATTCCGGCGTTCTTTATATCGTTTACAAGAGATTTCATCTCATCTTTCCAGTGGCACACTTGGATTTCCAAGTTGAGGCCAGGTTCATGCATTCCTTGTCAAATCTTGCATATGCATCACATATTGCATCCCGCATAGCATACCATCTTTGCATCATGTTGTTTGAGTTTGCACGTGGTTGATTGTGCCCTTGTTGCTTGTTTGTCTTGTTTTGGTAGAGCCGGGAGACGAGTTCGCTAACGGGGAGCCCATTGAGTTTGCTTTCGAGGATCCAGTCAACTCTGACAACTTTGCAGGCAAGATGATCATACCCTCGAAATCACTACTATCTTTGATATGCTAGATGCTCGCTCTTTTGCTATGCCTATGCTACGATGCCTACCACTTGCTTATCATGCCTCCTAAATTGCCATGTCAAACCTCTAACCCACCATGTCCTAGCAAACCGTTGATTGGCTATGTTACCGCTTTGCTCAGCCCCTCTTATAGCGTTGCTAGTTGCAGGTGAAGATTGGAGACCGTTCCTCATTGGAACATTATTTACTTGTTGGGATATCATTATATTGCCTTGTTATCTTAATGCATCTATATACTTGGTAAAGGGTGGAAGGCTCGGCCTCTCGCCTAGTGTTTTGTTCCACTCTTGCCGCCCTAGTTTCCGTCATATCGGTGCTATGTTCCCGGATTTTGCGTTCCTTACGCGGTTGGGTGATAATGGGAACCCCTTGATAGTTCGCCTTGATTAAAGCTTTTCCAGCAATGCCCAACCTTGGTTTTACCATTTGCCACCTAGCCTCTTTTTCCCTTGGGTTTCCGGAGCCCGAGGGTCATCTTATTTAAACCCCCCCGGGCCAGTGCTCCTCTGAGTGTTGGTCCAACCGAGCGACGTCCGGGGCTACCAGGGGCAACTCTAGGCTGGCCTACCCGACGGCTGGCTCATCTGAGTGTGCCCTGAGAACGAGATATGTGCAGCTCCTATCGGGATTTGTCGGCACATTCGGGCGGTGTTGCTGGATTTGTTTTAACTTGTCGAAGTGTCTTGTAGAACCGGGATACCGAGCCTGATCGGAATGTCTCGGGAGAAGGTATATTCCTTCGTTGACCGTGAGAGCTTGTCATGGGCTAAGTTGGGACTCCCCTGCAGGGATTTGAACTTTCGAAAGCCGTGCCCGCGGTTATGGGCAGATGGAATTTGTTAATGTCCGGTTGTAGATAACTTGAACCTTAACTTAATTAAAATGAATCAACAGTGTGAGTTACCGTGATGGTCTCTTCTCGGCGGAGTCCGGGAAGTGAACATGGTGTTGGAGTAATGCTTGCGCAGGTTGTCCTCTAGTTACTCGTTCGCGCTTTGCCTCCTCTTCTCGCTCTCTTTTGCGAACAGGATAGCCACCATATATGCTAGTCGCTTGCTGCAGCTCCACATATTATCCTTGCCTTACCTATAAGCTTAAATAGTCTTGATCGCGAGGGTGCGAGATTGCTGAGTCCCTGTGGCTCACAGATTACTTCCAAACTAGATGCAGGGCCTGATGATTCCGTTCCAGATGACGCGCTTGAGCTCAAGTGGGAGTTCGACGAGGACTCATGCCGTTACTACGTGTCTTTCCCTGATGATCAGTAGTGGTGCCCAGTTGGGGTGATCGGGACCGTGTCGCATGTTGGGTTGTTCTTTTATTTTGGCGCCGTAGTCAGGCCATGAGTGTTTGAATGTTGTAATGCTATTTATGTACTTTGATTGACATGGCGAGTGTAAGCCAACTATGTATCTCCCCTTTTGATTATCTATATTACATGGGATGTTGTGATGATTGCCTAACTTGCGACATTGCTTTCAGTGCGGTTATGTCTCTAAGTCGTGCCTCGACACGTGAGAGCTATAGCCGCATCAAGGGTGTTACATCTCTTCCACTAAGTCCCATGAAGGCCCATACACTCCCCGGGGGGTTCCGGTAACCCCCCGGTACTCCGGTAAATGCCCGAACTCACCCGGAAGCATTCTGATGTCCAAACATAGCCTTCCAATATATTGATCTTTATGTCTCGACCATTTCGAGACTCCTCGTCATGTCCGTGATCGTATCCGGGACTCCTAATGTGTGATGGCCTGGCTTATTAGGGATGATAGACTACTCATATCAATAAGGAATTCCTTCTTTTCTAGGAGCCCATTCGGACAGAACTTCAAAGTTAAGCGAGCTCAGCTTGGAGTAGTGTCAGGATGGGTGACCGACCGGGAAGTTTCTCCCGGGTGCGCACGAGTGAGGACAATGTGCGCAGAAAAGACTAGTATTGATCTGTGGGGCCAGTCTAGATCCTGCCAGGAGTAACGACCACCGGCGGGTGTGTCCGGGGCGTTACACGTTGGTATCAGCGCCGACCCTCACGGTTACACGAATGGTTGCGGACAGGTGCGTGGTCATGTTGTTCATGACGTTTGTGACCCGTCGTGGCACACGGCATGGTACATGTACCGGACTGGATGCACAGACGTATGTGCCAAGAGGGAACTTCAAAGTTAAGTGTGCTCAGCTTGGAGTAGTGTCAGGATGGGTGACCGACCGGGAAGTTGCTCTCGGGTGCGCACGAGTGAGGACAAAGTGCGCAGAAAAGACTAGTATTGATCTGTGGGGCCAGTATAGATCCTGCCAGGAGTAACGACCACCGGCGGGTGTGTCCGGGGCGTTACATAATGTGACGCCCCAAGATCGATGCCCCAGATGTCTTCCATTTATTTTGTTGTCGTTGTGTGTTTCAACTATTTGTTGCCATGTTCGATGAGTGGCCTTACCATATTTTGTTTATTGCATCATGTTCATATTTTATTATATTGCATTGTGCCATCCTTGTTTGCTTGCTTGGGTCATCTCACTTGCTTTGTTTCATGCTTCATGATGTGATATTGCCTTTGTCATTTTTGTCGCATTTGCATCATGATCATCATTGTAGTGTGCATATTTGTCGTGTGCTTGTTATCTTTGTGAACTCCTTCTCCTCATCTTCTTTGTTGTTTCATCTTTCCCTTTCCATCTACACCATCATCAAGTGCAACACGCCATCTCTAGTTTCTTCCTTTCAATTCTCACCCACTTATTGCATGTGGCATTATTTTTGTTCCGTAAAATGTTCATTCTTTTCCTATTAATCTTAAACCAGTCCTACACCCTCTCTGCCAAATTTCAGATCCTTTGGGCTTGTTTTGGTTGGATTCAAAAATGGCTCAAGTTTGAATCTAATTCAAACTTGAATTATTTTTCTCTCCTTAAAAATGCCCAAACAAGTTTGTTCAAATCCTTCATAATTCCAGGAGTCTAGAAATATTCTCACTTCTTTCAAATCCATCCCCAACATCCCTGACCTTTTCCCTTTTGACAGTTGTCTATTTATGGGAAGAATTAAAAGAAAAGGAAAAGCCTCACCCTTACCCGAAGCCACCTGGGTCATTTCCTTCAACAAGCCCACCTGCAACTTACCTCTCCACCGAAGCCCAGCCCACATGACCGAATGTAACGAAGCGTTACATTCGTCATCGTCCACCTTGGCACCCCCTCCCTCTCACAGTAAATCCCCACGCGTGCTGATCACTTGGCCACCGAGGACGCCCGAGCTCCACGTCCATGCCCAGCACCCTGTAATCGCCCCCCCCCTCCGCGTTCGCACCCATCCCCTAGGGTTTCACTCTCGCCGCCGCCACCCTTTCCCTTCCCATGTTTCTCCTTCTTCCTCAAGAGACAGCGAACAGAGAGCACCACCGAGAGCTTCGCCATTGCCTGTGTGGACGGAAGCCACCACGGTCATCTCCGGCATGTCCATCTTCTTCCTCTACGTCGACTACTTCCGTTCAGACGTCTTCCCCGCCCTAGGTCTCCTCCACTACGTCGGGTCATCATCTTCTTCCTCTGCTACCTATTCTTCACGGACAAAACCAGTCTACGCCTCGTTACGTCGTCTCCGTTGCTTCCCCGACGACATCTCCGACTCCAACAGCCTCATGGTGACGATCCACACCTCCCCCAACTTCTTCCCCTATAGTTTTCCGCCTCATAGTCGCCGATCCATTTGCCCCGAGTTCGTTCGCCATGGACGATTCGAGCTTGTGCTCATGCCCCTGCTCTAGTCGCCGCTCAAAAACGCACAACACCTGCAGCCCGGTAGTCATACCCTCTCTCCTCCCGCGCGCGCCAAGCTCACGCACCAGGCGCTTCGTCCCTGATCCAGCCAGCAACCATGGACGAAGCCATGGCCAGCCACGTTCAGCCTTGCGCGAGCCCCGCCTTGCGCATCCACACCCACATCCTTGCGTCGTTGCTCCTCACAGCGCCCCCGATCGAGTTTCCTTTGCCTTTCCGCACCCCCGCCGGCGCTTTGCAGTCTCTGTCCCTGCCGCCTCACTCGCCGGGGACCTCACCAAGCGTCACCGTGAGCCATGGCTCCAAGCTCGAGCATTCCTGAAGTATGTCATCTGGCTCTATGATCCCTCTTGTATCACTGCCGCGGCGCAGTGGTTAGCGCACCCCGGGTGTCGTGGGTTTGTCACGGCAGATGTCCTCGTGAAAGGACTTAGTCGTGGATCCATCGTAACGGGTTAGCTTTAAAGGGGTTAAACCGGACAAAGGGACACGGAGAGTTTTATACTAGTTTGGCCCCTTCGATGAAGGTCAAAGTCTACGTCTAGTTGTGATTGGTATTGCTAGGGTTTCGAAGACCAGGGAGCGAATCCGCTTTGACTGGCCCTCGAGTTGTTTTCTATTGTCCTGAACCGCCGCCGGGTCATCCCCTTATATACATGGGTGGCGCCCGTCGGTTTACAGAGTCCTGAGACCGGCTCATAAACGTGTCTGGTTCGGTCTCCACTCTTTCTATCTTACAATACAAGTTACATACCAATGCCGGTTCACGGCTACAGGCCTTAAACCGGTTCTGGCCCCTGGGCCTTTCCTCATCTGTCTACATGGGCTTCAAGCATAATCAACTACGGATGAAGTTAACCCGGCCTTTCCTGGCCGGTTTACGCCCAGTAGTAATATCCCCAACATTAGGCCCCAGATTGATTTGAACAGGTTCATGTCAATCCTTAGTAAAAACTTCGTCTTCAACATCTTCTCATAATTTAGTAAACCGTCGTGATGTCATCTTCTCGGATCATGGTAAACCGTCGTGACATCATCTGTTAAAAAAACTGTGTATGACACATGTTCATTAATGGGACTCCGACAATCGAGGCGACAGCTCCGCCTCACTTCCAAATTTCTGGCCCCTCGATTTTCGCGCCTGACACTTATCCCTTGCCTTTATAAATAGGACCGAGGGGTCATGTTCACCTTTTCCCCCTCGTGCCTCTTCGCGTCGTCTTCCTTGCGATGCTCAGCCTCTGGAGCTCCACCGCCACCGTCGACCGTCACCTCTGCTCCGACCCTGGCCGCTGCATCACCCTGAACGCACCAGAATACTGCAGCGCCTTTCCGCTTCCTCATCAGCTCCGGTAAGTTCTCTGCTTTTTTCCGCCACAGATCTGTTCTAGGGTTTCGACGTTCTTCGGTGTTCGTCAGCGTTCTTTGTTCATATGATGATTCTTGACAAAACTCTGAATATCTGTTCTGCATAATGATAGATTTAGCCTCTGTTTCCATCTATGCATCTCAAAATAGAAGATCTCATCTGAACCTTCACCCATTGGTTTAGTACTGCTTCTTCGGCTTTTGAATATATTTCCCTTTTCTGATATGCCTCAGATCCAAAATTGTAACATCAACTTGTGAAACCTGTTTTACCATACCTAGTCGTTTTTGCCTTAGATCTGTACCCTCTTATCACTTCGGCGATTTACCTTTGTATAAGCAATCTATACCATTAGCCCTCTAGTAAACTGGAGGAGCCGTTTACCTCCATTGTTATAGTTCGGTTTAATAGTATCTGTATACCCTTGTTCCGATATTTCCTTGTTATCCATTATTGCATTAGTCTCCGGTTTATGCAATTTCACATATCGGTATATCTTTTATTCTACTGCATCTTGCATGTCATCATGAATGATTTTCAAACCGGCATTTCTTTTCCAGCTTTTTATTTCACAATAGCCAAGCAATTTGATGCTTGCAACTGGGCTCGTTCACGGGTCACCGAAGAACAGTTGAACGGAATGGTCAGCATCGGCACCTTGCCTAAGAAAACTGAAATTAAATGGCGAGTTCCAGGAGCAGAAAATCCTCCGACCCCGAGGCAGGGTGAGGTTGTGGTCTTTGTCGACCACATAGGCCATGGTTTCAAACCGCCAGGGTCAAAGTTTTACCAAGATGTGCTTGCCAGTTTCCAACTCCATCCTCAATACATCAGACCCAACTCGGTATCCAATCTATGCAACTTCCAGGTCTTCTGTGAAGTGTACTTACAAGAAGAACCGACTGATGAGCTGTTCCGGGACTTCTTTCATCTGAACCGGCGTACAGAATTTGTAAATGGTCCCAATACTGAACTTGGTGGTGTCTCAATTCAGAAGCGGAAGGAAGTTGAATTTCCTCATGCCAAACTGCACAGCCACCCTAAGGAATGGAACCAGACTTGGTTTTACTGCAGAGATACTTCTCCTGAAGATGAGAATCCTCTTCCAGGCTATCGTGATCACCGGCTTTCCAACACCCATCCAATGCCGCAGCGCTTAAGTTCTGCAGAATGGGCCAAATATGCCCCTCAACTCGCCAAGCTCCGGGCCTTTATGGCCAACGGTTTAACATGCATTGATTTCGTGCGCTGTTGGATATCTTGGAGCGTCTTGCCGCTAAGCCGCCGCCCCGGTTTAATGTGTGAGTACACCGGTGATGTTGAAGACCCTCAACGCCATTGCAACATTCAGGTGACCGATGAAGAGGTCACTGAAAGTGTAAAGAAAATTTTGAATGAATCGGAATCATTCTGTAGTCAAACCGGCTTGAACCCCTTCTATACTAAGAACAAACCGCCTGTTGTAAGCACAATACTTCCTTTTCATCTTTGATATATTTAATTTGTTCAACTTGTAATCATTCTTCTGTTTATGTATGTATAGGGTGATGATCCCTTCTGGAAACGGAAATCCGTAGATAAAGCGGTAAAGCCAACCGGGGATAAAGCAGTCAAACCATCTCGTCCCAAAACCAAAGCCGTCAAGCGGACATCAAAGCAGAAAACGGCTGACCGGATCAACATGGAACTTGATGAAGATGCTGATGATCCGGAAGTTGAGGTAGAACTTGACTCACTTGGCTCCCTTTTCATGCACCTCATTAACAAGGATCTTTATCAGGAGGACGTAGAAGGCAGCCAAGCTGATGATGTAGAGGTGATTACCCTTTCCTCCAGTTCAGACTCTATGCCAACACAAAAAAAACCCGTCAAGCAGTCCAGAAAGTAAGCTTTTCTCATCCCCTTGCTTACTTGGACCCAACATTTATTTTGAAGACGCAACAGCATGAAGCTCGCCGGACAACCCGGCACAGTGGCCAACAGGTCACTTCGGCCGGTTTACCTGATACCCCGGTTCGGAAGCACCGGTCTGAGGTCTCTTCCACTTCTGACCATTGTTATCCCAAGGCAGGTTATTTCAGACAACCTCTTAATCCATCCAATTCAAATTATCAGGTGACACCTCCCTCATCCTCTGGTGAGTCAATAGCAACCCAACTCCCTCCTTTACAAACTGTGGCTGGGTAAGCTTTCAAACCCTTTCTTCCAATGTGTTGCAAATCTTGAATAAGATGCTAAACCTCTTTTACTTTTGTTTGCAGAGCCAAAGCCAGACCTAGCAAGAAAGCTCGGGTCAATAATCCGTCAGAAGACCAGGCTGTTGTTGAAGAAGAGCAAATAGGTGAACCGGACCAAACTCGTGACCCCGTAGGCCCTCCTCCTGAAGCCACCTCCGATGAACCGCCCCTTCCAGACCGGAATACTGATGAACCAGCAGAAGCTGATCCTGCCATTCCTGATACTGAACCAGCAACTCCAAACCGGGCTAGTCCGGTGAGAGGTACTGAGACTCTGTCAGCACCGACAAAAACCACTGAAGACCAAGGAGATGATATTATCATTACTGACATGGGCCACAGCTCTCCTGGTCATCCCGTAATCTTGGCCCAACATAGTGCCAAAGAAGAGTGTGCTGCTAGGGAGAAGGGCAAATGGAGTACTGACTTATCTAGTTATGCCCATCTCAACGCTAAAGAGCTTCACTCCGGTTTCTTAAACTGTCTGCACTCAAACCGTGACTATGAAGCCGGTTTGGTGATTTTGATGAAGGAACGCTATGAGGTATTTTCATCTCTCTTTACTTCTTGATTCCAAAGTTGAAATGTCTTGAAATGTCAGCCCAAGTAGCCCCCAAGGGCCGTTTTATGATGTTAATCATGAACCGGGTCTTTGTAACACTTTAAGCCTCTCCCACTGACCCTCAAAATGTTAGGTCGTTAATGAAAACCAAGGCCGATACTTTACCAATGTAATGACATAGCTTTCCTCAGCGTAGCCCCCAAAGGCCGGTTTAGCTTTGCAAGGTAATCTGGGTTTTAATCCATGCGTCCATTTTGAACAGATGTACATTAGCCCCCAAGTGTCAAGGATAATGCTTGCATTGTTCTCGAGACTTTATAAAAGATGTAGTGAATCAGAGCAAATAAGCATTAGCCCCCAAGTACAAAGTGCATAACTTGTTATACGCTTTGTACTTTAGAAAATATATATCCTATTGTTTGACATTTCTTCATTGTTATAGGCCGAACTAAGCAATAGAGATGCCCGGACTGCTGATTTGCAAGAGAATGTGAAGTCCCAACAAGCAGAAGCTGCGAAAGCTAAAGAGGAGCTGACCAAAGCCCTGGTAGCGATGGAAAAGCTAAAAGAGTCTTTTAACAAAGATCGTGCTGATTGGGAAACCGAGAAAGCCGGTTTAACCAAAAGAGCTGAAGATGCTGAAGCGGCCCTGAAACCAGATGTAGATGAACTAACTGGGTTGAAACGGCAATCAACGCCATGACTTCCGCTATCTTTGGTAAGTATCTCCTTGTGCAGTTTATCCAATTCACTGAATCTTGTCATTGATCAGAACACTTGATTTTAAACCGTCACAGGCACTCGTATTGCTCATCTAGGCACAAATATGCAGATGAAGCTTAAAGCGGCTTATACCCTTATTGAACAGCTGTACTCTGGGTCCCAGCATGCGATTTGTACTGTGGCTTACAATAAACCGGCGCCCTCACTGATAAAGGAAACGCTTGAGAAGTTGTCCATGTTACCAGCCCGGATCACCGAACTGAAGAAGGTAGCTGCAAGAGCAGGCGCATTCACGGTGCTAATCCGAGCCAAGGCATCGATTCCAGACCTTGAAGCGGAGGACATCATCAAAGGATATCTAGGTGTGAAAGAGGACGGTTCAAACTTCGACAATGATGACCTCCGGAGGCTGACCAAAGAAATGCGGCCAATAGCTAGCAAGCTGACAGAGGACACAGACTTGTCTCATTTCCATCCGGCTTATGACGCTGAAGGGAATAGACGGCCTACCGAAATCCATGAAGTCGAAGAACTTGTACCTCCAATTCGTAAGCATACCTACGCTCCTGATATTAACCCTTCCAGCCTTATCCATGAAGAGGCTGTGTTTCAAGCGTTAACTGGAATCGATTGGTCGATGGTTGATTTCCAGCGTCTGGGGAGGGATGAAGAAGAAGTGATGGCACCAACTGACCCTCAACCGTCAAACCGTCCAGATGAAGCATCTTAAACCGGACGCCGGTTTACCAGCTATTGTGTGCCAATGCTTAAAAACAATTATTCAATGGGAGCCGTTTGAAAGCTTCATGTAATAGGATAGCAAAAACTCATTTATCTGTCATGCCATCGAGCATGTTTTGTGACACGTTGATAATGTGAAAACTTGCTCCACCGTTTGGCATCTATTTATGCTTAACCCATAATGAACTGTGTTCCTGGAGACAAGAACGTAAAAAGTGTCCTAGTGGTTTACCACTGGACGGGTCATGATGCCCAAGAATAGACAATACTTGGATGGATAACCAAAGTTTGTATATAAAAATAACATGTGTAACATACCTCGTTGGCTGACCAACTGCTTGTATGGTAAAGGTGTAAACACCAATCCGGAGCAGTGATAACTTCGTCTTTAATTTGCCGGATTATGATAATAAACCGTACCGGTATATAATAAACACTGGGTTTTCCTTATAACACCGGCGACTTGTTAGTCAAAACCAGACCGGGGTAGCGAATGCCGGTTTATAACTGATCATGTACTGACAACTTGTAGTTGAGAGCCAAGCCAGGTCAAGGACACCAGTTTATCAGAAGACATTATAAACCTCAATAAAGTCAAAAAACTTAGCAAATAAGTTTCAAAAAAGAAATATGCAAGGCTTTTTACGAGCTGCCAGGCTCCAAATCGAGGCTTTTCATGGGCTGCCAGGCCTCTGAGTTAAACCATTTAACCAAGCCTTTTAAGATGGGCCTCCAATTAACCAATCGTTGTTTTAACTTTGACAAGTTCAGAGTCTATAGAAGATTGACTTGTCAAACGTTCGGCGGGTCATACCAGGATTACCTGGACAGGAGTGGCTTACTTGATGAAGGCAGGTTAACCCGGGGTTTTAGGTGAATACACCAGGCTTCCAAGACGTGGCTTGATAGCCAATTACAAGGGTCCTTCCAAACTCTTTGTTGCTTTTGCACAAAGAGCCCCCAAGTAACTTTGTGAGCTGTGCTCAGTGGGTGCCTATCTTTGAGTTTGTGCTTTGTGCAACACTCTCTTTGGCCCCACATAATTTCCTTTTTGGCTTAACACCTATCAAGAGGTGTGGCTTTGGTGTGATAACAACCAAGCCCCCTAGTGATTTCCCTTTGTGGTTTCAAACCGATCAAGAGGTGTAGCTATGGTTCAGAGATGACCAAGCCCCCTAGTGATTTTCTTTATATTCGTGCGGCTGTAGAAACCGGTTTAACAAAAGAAAACTCCGCTTTGTCAGTAGAAACTCTTGTAAGCACACACATGATGTAAAAAGAACAGAGACACCGCTTTAATGGAGGCTCTGGTTTATTATATAATATATACATCGTCATAAATATGTACATATGAAGAGCCTATGGCTCAAGTATAGTAAGGCCGAAGAAGAGCTATGTTCCACGGCCGCTTGGTCTCCTCCTCCGATTTACGTGAGTCTTTGTGCTCTCGAACATCAATGAGGTAGTATGACCCGTTGTGCAGATTCTTGCTGACCACAAAAGGTCCTTCCCAAGGTGGGGATAATTTGTGCATATCAGTTTGATCATGGATGAGCCGGAGCACCAAATCGCCCTCTTGAAAGGTTCTGGTCTTAACCCGACGGCTGTGATAACGTCGGAGATCCTGTTGATAAATCGCCGAATGTGCTGCTGCAAGATCACGCCCCTCATCTAACAGGTCCAGAGAATCCTGACGTGTTGTCTCATTATCCGCTTCAACATAGGCTGCCACACGGGGCGAGTCTTGACGGATGTCACTAGGGAGAACCGCTTCCGCTCCATAAACCATGAAGAAAGGTGTGTAACCCGTCGATCTGTTAGGTGTGGTGTTGATGCTCCATAACACAGAAGGTAATTCCTCCACCCAACAACCCGTTGTCCGCTTCAAAGGAACCATAAACCGGGGTTTAATACCTCTCAAAATTTCTTGATTTTCCCTCTCCTCTTGACCATTAGATGGGGGGTGAGCCACCAATGCTATATCAAGTCGGATGTGCTCATGTTGGCAAAATTCCTCCATCTCTCCCTTTGACAAATTAGTACCATTATCAGTTATAATACCGTGTGGAAAGCCAAACCAGAATATCACCTTTTTGATGAATTGAACCGTTGTGGCCGCATCACACTTACTGACTGGCTCTGCTTCCACCCATTTGGTGAATTTATCAACTGCCACTAATAAGTGGGTCTTTTTGTCCTTGGAGCGCTTAAAGGGTCCAACCATATCAAGCCCCCAAGTCGCAAATGGCCATGTTATTGGAATCATCCTCAACTCCTGAGCCGGAATGTGAGCACGGTGTGCAAATTTTTGACAACCGTCACATCTCTTGACTAAATCCTCCACATCAGCATGAGCTGTTAACCAGTAAAAACCGTGGCGAAAAGCTTTAGCCACCAAGGACTTTGAACCGGCGTGGTGACCACAATCCCCTTCATGGATTTCTCCCAAAATCTCACAACCCTCCTGAGGAGAAACACAACACTGAATTGCCCCTGAAACGTTGTAATGATGATATTCTCCGTTGAGTATAGTCATCGATTTGGAACGCCAGATTATCTGCCGGGCCGAGGTTTCATCCTCTGGTAACTCGCCCCGATTCATGTAAGCCAGGTATGGGATTGTCCAATCCGGTATGACATGCAAAGCTGCCACCAATTGAGCCTCCGGGTCAGGAATAGCCAACTCCTCCTCTGTTGGTACCTTGACCGACGAATTATGCAACACGTCAAGAAAGACATTTGATGGGACCGGTTTACGCTGAGAACCAAGGCGGCTTAAAGCGTCTGCCGCTTCATTCTTTCGCCGGTCTATATGATCCACCTGATAACCCTTGAAGTGACCAGCCACTGTGTCCACCTCTCGTCGATATGCAGCCATGAGTGGGTCTTTAGAGTCCCAAGTGCCAGACACCTGTTGGGCTACTAGATCTGAATCCCCAAAGCACTTAACTCGGCTTAAGTTCATCTCTTTAGCCACCCGAAGACCGTGGAGTAAGGCCTCATATTCAGCTGCATTGTTAGTACAAGGGAACATTAAACGGAGGACATAACAAAACTTGTCACCTCGTGGGGAAGTTAGTATGACTCCAGCCCCCGAGCCCTCCAACTGTCTGGATCCATCAAAGTGAATAGTCCAGTACGTGTTATCTGGTTTTTCCTCTGGTGACTGCAACTCTGTCCAATCATTGATGAAGTCCACGAGCGCTTGGGATTTGATCATCATGCGAGGTATGTATTTGAGCCCGTGAGGTCCAAGCTTAGCCCATTTGGCAATCCGGCCAGTTGCTTCTCTGTTGTGAATGGTATCTCCCAGAGGGGCTGAGCTGACCATTGTAATAGGATGACCCTGAAAATAGTGTTTAAGCTTCCGACTTGCCATAAACACTCCATACACTAGCTTCTGCCAATGTGGATACCTCTGCTTTGACTCAATGAGCACATCACCGATATAATTAACCGGCCGTTGAATCGGATACTCCTTGCCAGCTTCCTTGCGCTCCACCACAATAGCCACGCTAACAGCTCAGGCATTAGCAGCCACGTATAGCAATAACGTCTCCTTATCGATCGGTGCTGCAAGCACAGGTGGTTCAGCTAACTGCCTCTTCAGATCCTCAAATGCTTTATCAGCTGCCTCACTCCATGCGAAATTATCTGTTTTCTTGAGCATCTGATATAAAGGGATAGCCTTCTCCCCAAGACGACTGATAAACCGACTCAAAGCCGTAATCCGGCTGGCCAAACGTTGAATGTCGTTGATACACGCCGGTTTAGCCAAAGATGTAATTGCTGAATTTTTTCCGGATTGGTCTCAATGCCTCTGTTTGACACCAGAAAACCCAAGAGCTTGCCTGCCGGGACACCAAAGACACACTTCTCCCGATTGAGCATCATCTTGTAAACTCGGAGGTTGTCAAAAGTTTCTCTCAAATCATCTATCAATGTTTCCTCCTTTCTGGATTTTATCACAATATCATCCACATATGCATGAACATTGCACCCAATCTGCTTATGAAGGCAATTCTGAACACAGCGTTGATAAGTCGCCTGGGCACTCTTGAGTCCAAAGGGCATGGAGATATAGCAGAAGGCTCCAAAGGGAGTTATGAAAGTTGTCTTCTCCTGGTCCTTAACTGCCATTTTGATCTGATGATAACCAGAATAAGCATCCAGAAAACACAAACGGTCACAACCTGCCATAGCATCAATGATCTGATCGATACGAGGGAGGGCAAAGGGGTCTGTAGGGCAAGCCTTGTTCAAATCTGTGTAATCCACACACATACGCCAAGTGCCGTTTTTCTTAAGAACCAGCACCGGATTAGCCAACCACTCTGGGTTAAAGACTTACACGATAAACCCTGCGGCCAACAACCGAGCTACCTCCTCACCAATAGCCTTGCGCCTTTCTTCATTGAAACGGCAAAGAAACTGCCGGACCGGTTTAAACTTAGGATCAATGTTAAGTGTGTGCTCAGCGAGTTCCCTCGGTACACCTGGCATGTCAGAAGGTTTCCATGCAAAGATGTTTCGGTTCTCACGGATGAACTCGATGAGCGCGCTTTCCTATTTAGGATCCAGGTTAGCACTGATGCTGAACTGCTTGGATGAATTGCCAAGAACGAAATCAATCATCTTAGTGTCTGTGGCCGATTTGAATTTCAATGCCGGATCATGTTCCGTAGTTGGCTTTTTCAAAGAGGTCATATCTGCCGGATCAACTTGCTCCTTATAGAACTTCAACTCCTACGTGGCACAAACCGACTCAGCATAAGCCGCATCACCTTCCTGACACTCCAAAGCGATCTTTCTGCTCCCATGTACTATGATAGTCCCCTTATGACCTGGCATTTTAAGTTGTAGATAAACATAACACGGCCTCACCATGAACTTAGCATAAGCCGGCCGCCCAAACAAAGCGTGGTACGGACTTTTGATTTTCACCACCTCAAAAGTCAATGTTTCTGACCTTGAATCGTAATCATCTCCAAAAGCCACCTCTAAGGCTATCTTGCCCACTGTATATGCAGACTTGCCAGGCACCATGCCATGAAAAATGGTATTTGACGGTTTAAGATTCTTATCTGTCAACCCCATACGGCGGAATGTATCATAATATAGAATGTTGATACTACTTCCCCCGTCCATGAGTACCTTAGTAAACTTGTATCCCCCAACTTGAGGGGCCACCACTAAGGCCAAGTGACCCGGATTGTCAACCCGGGGTGGGTGATCCTCTCTACTCCATAAAATGGGTTGCTCAGACCAGCGCAAATACTGAGGCACCGCCAGTTCAACAGAGTTTACTGCCCTCTTGTGAAGCTTCTAATCACGCTTACACAAGCTGGTGGTGAAGACATGATATTGCCCACTATTTAGCTACTTAGGATTGCTCTGATAACCCGACTGCTGCTGCTGGTTCCCCTGATGGTTGTAACCTCCCTGGTTGCCTTGGTGCCCTTGATTGATGTGTCCGGTTTGATTACCCTGAAATCCTGAACCGGAACTGCCACCTCCATAACCCGGCCCGTGGAAACCACCTCCTGAACCACCGGGTGGGCCATTATCATACTGGAACATATTGGAGTTCTTGAAATCTCGCATGATATAACAATCCTTCCAAAGATGTGACGTTGGCTTCCCCTTTGATCCATGCTTTGGATAGGGTTGATTTAACAGGCGCTCCAAATTGGGGCCTGAACCTCCACCCCTCTGAGGCTGCTTACCCCTACGACGTTGACCATTCTCCTAAGCATTGGTGTTGGCCACAAAGTCCAGACTGTTGTCGGCCTTGCGTTTACCATTGTTCGCATGGCCTGCCGGATTATGCTGCTGACCCTTGGTGTTGCCGTTCTTTTCCCCTTTCCCCGGTTTGTCCTCCTCAGAGTCAGGGTCTTTGGTATTATCTGAATCGGCGTACTTAACCAAAGCGGCCATAAGTGTTGACATATCATTGCAGTGACGTTTTAGCCTTCCTAACTTCTGCTTGAGCGGTAGAAAACGGCAATTGCCCTCCAACGTTAGCACTACGGTATCTGCATTGATACGATCTGATGAATGCAGAATAGCTGAGACCCGCTTTACCCAATGGGTCGTGGACTCTCCATCCTCTTGGACACAAGCGGCCAGATCCACAATTGACATGGGCTGCTTACAAGTATCTTTGAAGTTCTGGATAAATCGGTGCTTCAATTCGGCCCATGATCCCACAGAGTTAGTTGGTAAGCTCTTTAACCAAGTGCGAGTTGTCCCTTCCAACATCATGGTGAAGTATTTAGCACATACTGCCTCATCCACATCTAACATCTCCATTGCGATCTCGTAGATTTCAACCCACGCCTCTGGTTGTAAATCGGCGGTGTAATTTGGTACCTTACGAGGTCCCTTGAAGTCTTTGGGCAATCTCACATTACGCAAAGCGGGGGTGAGACACGGCACCCCTAAGGAACTGAATACCACACCTGGCTCTACTGAAGCGGTAGGGTGAACCAGAGTATGTTGACGAGCTCCATGCCGAGCTGCTAACTTGGCCTCTCGATGCGCGTGACCATGATCCACTACATCCTGTGCATTAGCACCTCCCCCTGCCGGGTTGTGTCCTCGCGGTGAATTACGGCGACGTGCACTGCTTGACACGGCCGGTTCATCCTCAATGTGTCTGCTATAGCTCCGGCTTGGACGGGGAGTGGAATGAATCCTCTCACGATTGTGCGAATATGCCTGCTGTTGATTTAGCACTGTTTGAAGGAGATCTCTGGCCCGACGTGCCTCAATCACAACTGGTGATTCGCTGTCGGTTGGGAGGGCTGCCAAGCATGAAGCGGCGGCCACAATGTTGTCCAACGGGTTGGAGTAATGCCCGGGAGGTGTTGGTACATACTGTGGCACAATGTTGTTCTGATGCGGCGGGTCCATCATGCGTGGTTGAACCGGCGCTCCTGTTCCTGGTACCTCCGTCCGGTTTAATATCGCTTGGTTACTAGTTCCTACTCCTGGCGTATTGAAGAGATTTCGTGGCTCGTAACCCAACGGGAGATGCGATGGGTACCTTCTTCTCATGACTTCTTCGGAAGCGTTCTGATCCAGCCTAATCCGATAGGCCTGGGCTTCCAACTCGGCCTGTTCTGTAGCCATCCTAGCGTTCTCTGCCGCTAGGTCCGCTTTAGCCTGAGCTATCTGATCCTTCACCTTTGCAATCTCCGCGTTGTGCTCATCCCGGCTGCTGCATCCACCTCTGCGGCCATCAATGTTGCCAAAGCGTCGAACAAGTTAGACAGGACATGAGCCGGAGGCGGCGTAGAGCTTCCTGCCCTTGCCAGCGTGGCCGTTGTTGAACCGGAGAGTATTGCTGCAGCGGCCGACGAATGAGGCGCCGACTGTGTACCGGCCATAAAGATAGCAGCCTGGTTTGGCAGATCAGGGGAGTCCGGAATACTGTTGCCCTTGGATCCTCCGCTAATCCGGCCATCCTGCAACTGATAGAGCGATTCGGTCTCTCCAGAAGACTCTCGTCGGAGCAGACAACGGTTTCTCCATTGGACGCCGGTCCGTCCTCGTATTCCGCCCCATGGATGACGCCTACGAAGACATGCTTTGCCACGGGCTGAACCGGCGAAGGGCTTGCACGCTGAGCCGTCTCAATGATGTCGGTGCAGATGTCCGGCTCAGGGCCGGTTCGCCAATCTTGCCGATGAAGACGTGAATCCCACCAAAGGGGACCCGGTACCCGTATTCGATTGAATTGGTCTCGGGACCCTATCCTGCGTTGTCGATGTAGAGCTTGCCGCGACGACTTTTCGTCATCTGACCCATAGCGTATCCCTTGAGTCCATCAAAGCTACCCTTCAAGAACTCGAAACCATCGTGCGATAGCCCCACGGTGGGCGCCAACTGTCGTGGGTTTGTCATGGCAGATGTCCTCATGAAAGGACTTAGTCGTGGATCCATCACAACGGGTTAGCTTTAAAGGGGTTAAACCGGACAAAGTGACATGGAGAGTTTTATACTAGTTCGACCCCTTCGATGAAGGTAAAAGCCTACGTCTAGTTGTGATTGGTATTGCTAGGGTTTCGAAGACCAGGGAGCGAATCCGCTTTGACTGGCCCTCGAGTTGTTTTCTGTTGTCCTGAACCGCCGCCGGGTCGTCCCCTTATATACATGGGTGGCGCCCGTCGGTTTACAGAGTCCCGAGACCGGCTCATAAATGTGTCCGGTTCAGTGTCCACTCTTTCTATCTTACAATACAAGTTACATACCAATGCCGGTTCACGGCTACAGGCCTTAAACCGGTTCTGGGCCCTGGGCCTTTCCTCATCTGTCTACATGGGCTTCAAGCATAATCAACTATGGATGAAGTTAACCCGGCCTTTCCTGGCCGGTTTGTGCTCGTGCCCCTGCTCTAGTCGCCGCTCACACACTCACAACACCAGCAGCTCAGTAGTCGTACCCTCTCTCCTCCCGCGCGCGCCAAGCTCACGCACCAGGCGCTTCGTCCCTGATCCAGCCAGCAACCATGGCCGAAGCCATGGCCAGCCACGTTCAGCCTTGCGCGAGCCCCGCCTTGCACATCCACACCCACACCCTTGCGTCGTTGCTCCTCACAGCGCCCCCGACCGAGTTTCCTTTGCCTTTCCGCACCCCCGCCGGGGCTTTGCAGTCTCTGTCCCTGCCGCCTCACTCGCCGGCGACCTCACCAAGCGTCACCGTGAGCCATGGCTCCAAGCTCGAGCATTCCTGAAGTAGGTCATCTGGCTCTATGATCCCTCTTGTATCACTAACGCGGCGCAGTGGTTAGGGCACCCCGGGCATATCCAGTGGATCTGGGGTTCGAATCCCAGGATGGTACCATTTTTTCTTTGTGTCGTTCTTTGGCTACTGTTCTTTTCCCAGCCATAGAGGAGCAGCTTCATCTAAAGCCGACCACCTTTTGTATCACAAAACACCAGGCTACAGCAGTGGCTAGCACCCTGGTTTTGAACTAGGAGATCGTGGGATCGAAACCCATGGAGCCTCAATTCTTTTCCTCTGTGTCCTTTTTTCCCAATCGCGCAAACACCCACTTAGGCCTCATTCGCTGTTGGGCCGCTGCACCGTGATGCTTCGGGCCCGTGCATGTTTTTTTTTCTTCTGCTTGTGCATTTAGTTATTTTTTCCAGTTATTGCATAATTGCAAAAAATGCCTTTATTTTGCATTGCTAATAACTAAATATGCATGCATCCAAATGAAACATGTCATATATGTAAAATGCTTAGAATTTCATCTACTTTCATAATATGCATCTTTTATCCATCTTAAAATATTTAAAATTGCTGTTTGCATGAATTTGCATAAATGACATGCTAAAATGTTTTATTTCATAAATAAATAACCGTAGCTCCAAATTAAATGTTCTTTATATGTAAATGGGGTAGAAAATGCGTAGATTAACATGATGCACTTACTTTTGCTGTTTAACAACACTAGAATTATGGTTTAGGAAGAACAGTACCAAATCTAAAATATGCACATGAGGATTTTCCGAAATTGTTGTTTGTTATTTTCGGCCTCATTTAAACTTGCCTAGGTAGGTAGTTTTGTTGTGCTTCACCTCTTGCCATGTTTAATAACATTTAATATTTTTGGATAGCATAAACGAGAGTGAACTAAATAAGTCATGTGGTGTTTCGTCAATATGCATCTCGATGCATAATGAGCTCCACTTAACTTGTAGTATCGTTTGTTGCACTTTGCCATGCCTCATTAAACCGGACATGCATCATACTTGTTTGTGCATTGATAATCCCAAAGTGCAGGGAATCATCGTAGAAATTTCCAAAGGTGGAAGTGATAAGTATGGAGTGTCGAACCCACAAGGAGCTAAAGGTAAGATCAATATTCTCTCAAGCCCTATCTGCCACTGATACGACTCTACGTACACCGAACGTTTGCTTCCAACTAGAAATGAGAAATAAAACTATGTTGTGGGTATGAAGTGGATAACTTTGTATGATATCGGAGAGCTAAAATATAAAAGTAGGTGTTGTTATCATAAAGTTAGAATATATTACTAAATATTATAAATAGCGAGTGTGGAATAATGGTGGATCGGTGTGCGGAATTGTCCTAGGCAATTGTTAACAAGACCGATAGTCGTCATTGCAATTTCATATGAGGGAGAGGCATAAGCTAACATACTTTATCTTCTTGGATCATATGCACTTATGATTGGAACTCTAGCAAGCATCCGCAACTACTAAAGATCATTAAGGTAAAACCCAACCATAGCATTAAAGCATCAAGTCCTCTCTATCCCATACGCAACAACCCCCTTACTCGGGTTTGTGTTTCAGTCACTCACGCAGCCCACTATAAGCGAATCATAAACGTATTGCAACACCCTACAGCGGGAATCCCTCACGCTTGCGTGACACGGAGGCACCATAGGACATCAGCAAAGTAAAACATACAACTCATACCAATCTAGGTCATCAATCAACCCAAAGACAAGGGATATCTACTCAGAACATCATAGGATAGCAACACATCATTGAATCATAATATGTGGCATAAAGCACCATGTTCAAGTTGGGATTACAGCGGGGTGCGGGAGAGTGGACCGCGTAAAAGAGATGAGGATGGTGATGATGATGGTGATGTTGATGAAGACGATCACCGCGGCGATGATTCCCCTCTCGATGGCACTCCGGTGCCACCAAGAGAGAGGAGGAGAAGTTCTCCCCCTTGTGCTTCCTCCTCCATGGCCTCCCCCCTAGATGAGGAGAGGTTCTCCCTCTGGTCCTTGGCGTTCATGGTGATGATGGCCCCTCCGGGATCCTCCTCCATGCCCTCCGGTGATGATGGCCCCCTCCGGCAGGGTGCCAGAAAGGGCCTAGATTGGTTTTCGGTGTCTACGAAGGCTTCTCGCGGCGGAACTCCCGATCTAGGTTATTTTCTAGAGGTTTCTGTATTTATAGGAATTTTTGGCGTCGGTATCACGTCAAGGAGGTGCCCGAGTCATCCACGAGGCAGGCCCACGCGCCTGGGGGAGTGGGTGCGCCCCCACCCTTGTGGATGCCCCGGGACTCTTCTGGCCCAACTCTTTTACTCCGGGCTCTTCTTTTGGTCCATAAAAATCGTCAAAAATTGGCACGTCAATTGGACTCCGTTTGATATTCCTTTTCTGTAGAACTCAAAAACAAGGAAAAAACAGAAACTGGCACTTGGCTCTAGGTTAATAGGTTAGTCCCAAAAACCATATAAAAAGCATATAAATGCATATAAAACACCCAAGGTTCATAATATAATAGCATGAATACTTCATATATTATAGATACGTTGGAGACGTATCATGCATCATGCCATGTTTATGCTTGTTGGTTTACCATGTTGTTTGCTCCTTTCCGGTGTTGCTTCTTCTTGTTAGTTCCGGTAACGCCGCGTTTGTGAGGATTCGTTCGTCTACGTCCGTTTTCTTCCTCATGGACTCGTTCTTCTTCCTTGCGGGATTTCAGGCAAGATGACCATACCCTCGATATCACTTCTATCTTTGCTTGCTAGTTGTTCGCTCTATCGTTATGTCGCGCTACCTACCACTTGTTATATCATGCCTCCCATATTGCCATGTCAAGCCTCTAACCCACCTTCCTAGCAAACCAGTGTTTGGCTATGTTACCACTTTTGCTCAGCCCCTCTTATAGCGTTGCTAGTTGCAGGTGAAGCTGAAGTTTGTTCCATGTTGGAACATGGATATGTTGGGATATCACATTATATCTTATTTAATTAATGCATCTATATACTTGGTAAAGGGTGGAAGGCTCGGCCTTATGCCTGGTATTTTGTTCCACTCTTGCCGCCCTAGTTTCCGTCATACCGGTGTTATGTTCCTTGATTTTGCGTTCCTTACGCGGTTGGGTGTTATAGGTGAAGGAAATATGCCCTAGAGGCAATAATAAAGTTATCATTTATTACCTTATATCATGATAAATGTTTATTATTCATGCTAGAATTGTATTAACCGGAAACATAATACATGTGTGAATACATAGACAAACAGTATGTCACTAGTATGCCTCTACTTGACTAGCTCGTTGAATCAAAGATGGTTAAGTTTCCTAACCATAGACATGAGTTGTCATTTGATTAACGGGGTCACATCATTAGAGAATGATGTGATTGACATTACCCATTCCATTGGCTTAGCACACGATCGTTTAGTATGTTGCTATTGCTTTCTTCATGACTTATACATGTTCCTATGACTATGCGATTATGCAACTCCCGTTTACCGGAGGAACACTTTGTGTGCTACCAAACGTCACAACGTAATTGGGTGATTATAAAGGTGCACTACAGGTGTCTCCGAAGGTACTTGTTGGGTTGGCGTATTTCGAGATTAGGATTTGTCACTCCGATTGTTGGAGAGGTATCTCTGGGCCCTCTCGGTAATGCACATCACTTAAGACTTGCAAGCAGTGCAACTAATGGGTTAGTTGCGGGATGATGTATTACGGAACGAGTAAAGAGACTTGCCAGTAACGAGATTGGACTAGGTATTGAGATACCGACGATCGAATCCCGGGCAACTAACATACCGATGACAAAGGGAACAACGTATGTTGTTATGCGGCCTGACCGATAAAGATCTTCGTAGAATATGTAGGAGCCAATATGAGCATCCAGGTTCCGCTATTGGTTATTGACCGGAGACATGTCTCAGTCATGTCTACATAGTTCTCGAACCCGTAGGGTCCGCACGCTTAACGTTACAATGACGGTTATATTACGAGTTTATATGTTTTGATGTACCGAAGGTTGTTCAGAGTCCCGGATGTGATCACGGACATGACGAGGAGTCTCGAAATGGTCGAGACATGAAGATTGATATATTGGAAGCCTATGTTTGGATATCGGAAGTGTTCCGGGTGAAATAGTGATTTTACCGGAGTACCGGAGGGGTTACCGGAACCCCCCGAGGCTATTGGGCCTTATGGGCCCAAGTGGAGGAAGAGGAGAGGTGGACAAGGGGCAGCCGCACGCCCCTCCCCCCCCCCAAGTCCGAATTGGACAAGGAGGGCGGCGGCGCCCCCCCCCCTTTCCTTTCCCCTCTCTCCTCCTTCCCCCCAAGTCCTAATCCAACTAGGAAAAAGGAGGGGAGTCCTACCCCCGGTTGGAGTAGGACTCCTCCGGCGCGCCTCCTCATATGGCCGGCCGCACCCCCCCCCCTTGCTCCTTTATATACGGGGGCAGGGGGCACCCCATAGACACAACAATTGATCTGTTTGATCTTTTAGCCGTGTGTGGTGCCCCCCTCCACCATAGTCCACCTCGATAATACTGTAGCGGTGCTTAGGCGAAGCCCTGCATCGGTAGAACATCAACATCGTCACCACGCCGTCGTGCTGACAAAACTCTCCCTCAACACTCGGCTGGATCGGAGTTCGAGGGACGTCATCAGGCTGAACGTGTGCTGAACTCGGAGGTGTCGTACGTTCGGTACTTGATCGGTCGGATCATGAAGACGTACGACTACATCAACCATGTTGTGCTAACACTTCCGCTTTCGGTCTACGAGGGTACATGGACAACACTCTACCCTCTCGTTGCTATGCATCACCATGATCTTGCGTGTGCGTAGGAATTTTTTTGAAATTACTATGTTCCCCAACAATAGGAACCCCTTGATAGTTCGCTTTGAATAAAACTCCTCCAGCAAGGCCCAACCTTGGTTTTACTTTTGCCACCTAAGCCTTTTCCCTTGGGTTCTGCAAACTCAAGGGTCATCTTTATTTTAACCCCTGGGCCAGTGCTCCTCTGAGTGTTGGTCCAAAACAGAGCCACTTGCGGTGCTGCCCCTAGGCAACTTGGGGTATCGTCGGTTGCCGTACGTAGTGTTCATCCGGTGTGCCCTGAGAACGAGATACGTGCGAATTCTATCAGGATTTGTTGGCACATCATGTGGCTTGGCTGGTCTTGTTTTACCATTGTCGAAATGTCTTGTAACCGGGATTCCGAGACTGACCGGGTCTTTTCGGGAGAAGGAATATCCTTCGTTGACCGTGAGAGCTTGTGATGGGCTAAGTTGGGACACCCCTGCAGGGTTTAAACTTTCGAGAGCCATGTCCGCGGTTATGTGGCAGATGGGAATTTGTTAATATCCGGTTGTAGATAACTTTACACTTAACTTAATTAAAATGCATCAACCGCGTGTGTAGCCGTGATGGTCTCTTTTCGGCGGAGTCCGGGAAGCGAACACGGTTCTTGTGTTACATTTGAACGTAAGTAGTTTTAGGATCACTTCTTGATCATTTCTAGCTTCTCGACCGTTGTGTTGCTTCTCTTCTCGCTCTTATTTGCGTAGGTTAGCCACCATATATGCTTAGTGCTTGCTGCAGCTCCACCTCATTACCTTAGCCTACCCATAAGCTCAAATAGTCTTGATCTCGCGGGTGTGAGAATGCTGAGTCCTCATGACTCACAGATACTTCCAAACAGTTGCAGGTGCCGATGATACCAGTGCAGGTGACGCAACCGAGCTCAAGTGGGAGCTCGAAGAAGATCTTGATCGTTGTTTTGTGTCTTTTCCGGTTGATCAGTAGCGGAGCCCAATTGGGACGATCGGGGACCTAGCATTTGGGGTTTATCTTCCGTTTCTTTTGGGTTTTGACCATAGTCGGTCTTTGAGTATATTTGGATGATGTAGGAATAATTAATGTATTGTGTGAAGTGGCGATTGTAAGCCAACTCTTTATCCCTTTCTTATTCAGTACATGGGATTGTGTGAAGATTACCCCACTTGCGACTAAACCACCATGCGGTTATGCCTCTAAGTCGTGCCTCGACACGTGGGAGATATAGCTGCATCGTGGGCGTGACAAGTTGGTAATCAGAGCCATCCCCGACTTAGGACCCCCCTGCTTGATCGAATCGCTGACGTTGTTGAGTCTAGAACAAAATGTTTTAAGTCTTAGGATTATATATATCGGAGAGTAGGATTCTTTTTACTCCTCAGTCCATTCGTCGCTCTGGTGAGGTCTCCTGACGTAGAAGTTTTGACTTCCCTCTCCTCAAATTTCACGAAAAAAAATTTAGGATCACGCGGGTATCTTGGAATCGTGCCGATATTCTTGTGACGAGAACATTGTTCTTGGTGCCTCCTGACATTTAGGGGTTGTGGCAGTGTCCTGGGGAGTTGAGCTTCGAGGTGTTGTCGTCACAATTTTATTGTTGCAGTTCTGGAATACCTGAGTTCGCCGACATCGAAAATCTCTTTTATGCAGTTGTTGATGAGATAACCTCGACGCCACCCAGTACTGGGGCGGGAGTTCGGGAGTATTGCCATAACTTGTATAATGGATTCTTTTCGAAGGTTGAGGTACACGATTTCCAAAGGTTTCTTGGCTATGTGTTGAAGGATGGATACAGCTGGATGTAGGAATTGTTAGTTTGTGTGAGATATTATGCTTCCCCTGTATCCCCAACATCTGATTGCATAACCAGAAAGTTCTGGGAGTTTATAGGTGGGAATCCAAGTAGCTCCTAGAATATCTTTCCAACAAACACGTGATACGATATGGGATCTATCATATGTTTGTTTCCGGCTTATTTTGCAAGCCAATCCTTTGTTTTGTTTTGAGTTGTGGTATTCGAGTTGCTTCAATGTCAAGTGTTGATTCCATACCTTCCCTAAGTGGTGTTCTCACACTTCTATGTGAATACCAATCCTTCTTGATCATCGAGGTTGTCATGTCAATTCTTTCCAACCGGTGCAATTCTCTTCAAGATGATCCTATCATTTTTCCTATTCGCAAGATCCAATCTCAGTTTTCGTCAACGGTGTTTGTTTCATCCGTCCCCAAGTTGCCTTTGTTTTCCCGCCCTCCCACCCTTTTTCTTCAAGGACTTAGATTTCTTAATCAAGTATCCCTTTTATTGATGGGAAGTCTCTCCATTCTTTTCCGTCAATGTTCTTATCTGGTGATTCTTAGGAAGATACTAACGGAGCTTCAAGTTTATTATTCTTCTTTTTTTTCTCCGGTGGATTCAATTCAAGCTTTGTCGATCATATCCTTTCCTCGTTCCAAATGTTTTCTCATGCCGGTGCACCTCTTAGTCATCCACTTCTCGCCATTCATTTGTTCTGGAGTACGGAAGATATCTCAGGAGATTCCTATTTCCATTCTTAATCCGTTCAAGGTTTTTCGAGATCGTTATCTCATTCAAGCCATTTAATTCAACCGGCGCAATCTCTCTTTTAAATCGTTCAACGGTGTATCTTTTGAGTGGGCCCTAACGCACAGTTTTTTTCTAGGATCTTACCTGACTCTTCTTTTTTCCGGAGTTATTCTCAAATTCATTTCAAAGTTTGACGTAAGAATGAGTTATCATCAGTCAAATGTCTTGCACCAAGATCTTTCAAATTCTTTTCACCATTGGTTCAACCTGTATAATTTTCATTCCGGAGTGCCTCAACAATTCATGATGGTGTTTCTCGTCATCATTCTCGAATTATGAAGACTGGAGAAGAGTTTTCCCTCCAAATCGTATCCGTTCTCTCAAAGATGCCAAGTTCAAGCTTGATGCCATCCTCTCATAATTGTTTTCGATTGCGAGAATCCTTTTCACCCTTCCGGAGCAATTCAGGAGTCTTTTCAGTTTGATTCTTCGAAACACATCATCTCAGAATTATTCATTCCAGGTTTCACCTCCCGTTCTCCAAATCATACCGGTGCATCATTCAAGTATTCCCTAATCAGTCCGCGATCTCTTTGTTCTCTTGCATCATTCTCTCAAGTATCTCTGTTCATTTTCTAATTCTTCCCAGTGTTTCTTTATCTTTTCTTCGTTCATTTTCAATTCTTATGGTGGTTTGTTCAAGGTTCCTCTTCATACGTTATCATTTGTTCTTTCCAATCTTACCGGCGGATCGTTGAAGTCTTTTCTCAAGATTGCGCTATATCTCTCTTAATCCTTTCTACGAGAATAAGTAGTATGCCAAATACGCTTCTTGTCATCAATTTAAAGTGTTGAAGGATAAGCATAATGTAACTCTTATTCTTGTTTCATCGAGTGAATTCACTTGCTTATTCCGGAGGTTCATCAAATTCTCGGTTTCAATTGTTTCATCTTTTCTTTTCCAGAGTTCTCACGAAGGCTCAACAGGGTGGTTCGTCAAGGATTCCTTTCATTCTTCAATTGTCCTCAAGATTTCTCTCGAAGTTATGATCCGCCAAGCTATACTCAAAAATAAACATGGTGTTCAACACATGTCTTGTTTTTAGGAGTTCAAGCATTCTTCATGTTGCATTCTGAAGTGCAATTCTTTCTATCTTATCTTTTGAGGTGGTGTTATGTCATTTTGACAATTTCTTTGTGTTTCAGGATTCACAAGTTCAGTAATGAGATATTTAAACCCATTACTTTCTTCCTTGGAGTTATCTTGGTATAGATTTCACCTAGAGACTTCCATTGGGATTGTTTCTCTTTGTGATGTTTACCTATGATCCAAGTTTTCTTATCACCTCGGTGGAAGAAGCTTTCTATCTTTTCTAGCTCTCAATCAAATCTTTTTTCCCGTGAGTGGAAGGTTGTCACCTCATAATTTTGAGATATCTTCCATAAGCCCACATCAAGCTTATCCTTTCGTTGTCGATAATCCAACAACTCCGTTCTAGCATTTGTTGTAAGTGTGCTATCTCAAGATCTTCTTTCCCTCCGTTCATTCCATTCAATTCTTTCATTTCTTTCGGAGGCATTGTGATGTTGCTCTCTTCTCTCATCATCTCAAGTTTTGAGGATCGTGTTATTTTCATGCTTATCCATTTAACCAGAGTGTTGTGTTCTTTGCTCAAGTTCTTTTCATCTTATCAAGTCTTGCATCTCTTTTCAATGGAGTGCTGTTCGAATTTGTTCTTCCTTGTTCCTTGTTTATCTCGTTTCAACCGGAGTGCTTGCATGTACTTCTTGCCCGTTGCAACCCTTTTCTTATGTCTTTCAACCTACAAGGTTCTAGTCATGTTCCTTGTTCCTCTTTCCTAACAGAGCGTTTTCAACTTTGTTCATCTCCATGGTATTCTTTCCTTGAAATTGTTTAACCTCTCAAGGTTCATTGGTTTCACTCGTTTGTCGAAGAAGCAACTTTGTTCATCTTTTCCTCTTCCGTCTCGTTCCTAAGATCTCAGGTCGAGATCTCTTGTAAGTAGAGGAGAGTTTTGACGCCCCAAGACCGATGCCCCAGATGTCTTCCATTTTTTGTTGTTGTCGTTGTGTGTTTCAACTATTTGTTGCCATGTTCGATGAGTGCCCTTGCCATATTTTGTTTATTGCATCATGTTCATATTTTATTATATTGCATTGTGCCATCCTTGTTTGCTTGCCTGGGTCATTGTAGCGCCCCGAGACCGATGTGCCAGATGTCCTCCAGTTATTCGCTGTTGTTGCCATGTCATTTGCTTGCGTGTTGCATCTTATCATGTCATCATGTGCATTGTATCATCATGTTTTCAAAACTTGCATCCGCCTGGGTTCTCCCTGTTCCTTCCGTTGTCCATTCTGAGTCCAGACACGCTTGCACGCGCCCGCGGCACCTCCGAAATATTATTTTATAAGTGGCCGGAAAAATGTTCTCGGAATGGGATGAAAGTTGGCGTGTGGTCTTATTATAGTGTAGATAGACCGCCTGTCAAGTTTCATCACATTCGGAGGTCGTTTGACGCCCCAACGTTTAACTATAGCGACAATATAGTCGGTCTAACGTCGGACGTTTTCGGTCTCCGGAAACAGTCGCCGGGCCTCTCCTCTTCTCTCTTCTCAGACTTTTTCCTTCTGCACTACCTACCGCCAGGCCCAACCTAATCTCTCTCGTCACACCGCAGCCCCCCTCGCGCGCGTCCGAAAGTTGTCCCGAACCCGACCCGGACTGTCGCCACCGTTGTGTCCGGATCATCCCCAAACATCTACAAAACGTCTCCGTTTTCTCATTTGGGCTCCCTAGCCTATTTTTCCCGACCGTCCGATTACGATCGGAGGGACGGATATGCCCCTACCAAAATTCCACTTGCCATATATTAGACCACCCCCCTAACCAACTCAGTCTAACCCTAGTCTAACCCAGTCCCATCCGCGCCGCCACCGCTCTCATTCTTCCCCTCGGGATCCATCCCCACCAACCGCAGCCTCCGACCAGATCCCTGATTTTCCGCGCAGCCGCCCGAGCATCTCGATGGATCGAGTGATTCGCGTCCAAGCACAGCCCCTGCTCATGCCCCGAGCCTCCCATCGTCCAGGAGCACGAGCTCCATCGCCTCGCTGCCTCTAGCAGGAGCATCCCCATCGCCGGCCTCCAGGACCTCTGCTCCTCCTCTTTATCTCCTTCTCCTCCCTCTCTGGATTTCTTCCCTCTCATGTACCTCGCTCTCCCATCGTCGTCTGCCTGCAGGGAACGAGGAGCACGGCGCCCGATGCCATGGCCGGCCTCAATCTCGTCCCCAACGCCGCCCCTGAGCTCCATCCACGCCGGATCCCCCTCTTCGACCCCGCGCCAAGCCCTGCCTCGCCGGAGATCCTCTCCTACCGCCGGGATCCGCTCGCCACCTCGCCGACCTGCAGCTTCCCGCGCCTGCCGGCCCCGCCGCAAGTCCCCCGCGCTGCCTCCTTCTATTCGAGCGAGGGAGAGGAGCGGCGACTCTTCTGCATCGAGCCGCTCTGACTCGAGCGCTCGCGTTGACCCAGAGCTCGCTGACCGTGCCCAGCTCCACCTCAGCCCGCGACCAGCAGCGCGCGTCGACCGGCCCAGCTTCGCCTCTGCCAGGCTCTCCTCCAGCAAGGCCCCTCGAAGCCCAGCCGCCTGCCTCGTCCAGCCCAGCACCAACCGGGCCAAGCCCAATGTGAGAAGCTCCCCTCCAACCCCTGTGCATTGTTGGGCCTGTCCCAGATTTCAGCCCAGTAGTGTTTTTTTCCAGTCTGTGTGAATTTAGCTATTATCCGCAGGACTGCATATTTATAGATTGCACCCTCATGTTCATGCATTTAATATCTCACAAACCGTGCATCGGATTAAAATAAGTTATATATGAAACTTGCTTAGAATTTTGTGTAGATTAATAATTTGCCACTTTCATCTATGTTTAAAATGCTGTTTGTTTAAATTTGCTTAATAACTTGCTAAAATGATTTATTTCATAACTAAATAACCGTAACTCGGAATTTAATAAACTTGATATGTAAATGGGGTGGGAAAATGCCTAGTTTAACACGCTGGCCTTACTTTGCATGTTTAATAACTCTAAAATATGGTTTAGGGCAGATCAGTACCAAACCTAATATATGCATATGGGGATTTACCAGAATTGTTGTTCGTTGCTTCCGGCATCATTTAAACTTGCCTAGATGGGTAGTTTTATTATGTTTCACCCTCTTGCCATGTTTAATAACATTTAATATTGTTGGGTACATAAACGAGATCGAATCTAAACAAGTCATGTGGTGTTTCGTCAATATGCAACGGAGTTGCATATTGAGCTCCACTTAATTTGTAGGGTTGTTTGTTGCACTTTGCCATGCCATGCATATTTAATCCGGACATGCATCATACTTGGTTGTGCATCATGCCATGTTTATGTGTTGGTTGTTTACTATGTTGTGTGCTTCTTTTCGGTGTTGCTTCTTCGGGTTGGTTCCGTTAACGTCGTGATTGTGAGGACCCGTTCGACTACGTCTGTTTGTCTTCTTCATGGACTCGTTCTTCTTCCTTGCGGGATTTCAGGCAAGATGATCATACCCTCGAAATCACTTCTATCTTTGCTTTGCTAGATGCTCGCTCTTTTGCTATGCCTATGCTACGATGCCTACCACTTGCTTATCATGCCTCCCATATTGTTCAACCAAGCCTCTAACTCACCTTGTCCTAGCAAACCGTTGTTTGGCTATGTTACTGCTTTGCTCAGCCCCTCTTATAGCGTTGTTAGTTGCACGTGAAGATTGAAGTTTGTTCCGTGTTGGAACATGGAGATGTTGTTCCTTGTTGGAACATGTTTACTTGTTGGGATATCACAATATCTCTTATTTAATTAATGCATCTATATACTTGGTAAAGGGTGGAAGGCTCGGCCTTATACCTGGTGTTTTGTTCCACTCTTGCCGCCCTAGTTTCCGTCATATCGGTGTTATGTTCCCGGATTTTGCGTTCCTTACGTGGTTGGGTAATAATGGGAACCCCTTGATAGTTCACCTTGAATAAAACTCCTCCAGCAATGCCCAACCTTGGTTTTACCATTTGCCACCTAGCCTTTTCTTTCCCTTGGGTTCTGCAGACTCAAGGGTCATCATTATTTTAACCCCCCGGGCCAGTGCTCCTCTGAGTGTTGGTCCAAACTGTCAGCCACTGTTGGACACCAGGGGCAACTCTGGGCTGGCCTACCGGAAGTTAAGACAATCTGAGTGTGCCCTGAGAACGAGATATGTGCAGCTCCTATCGGGATTTGTCGGCACATTCAGGCGGTGTTGCTGGATTGGTTTTTAACTTTTCGAATTGTCTTGTAGAACCGGGATACCGAGTCTGATCGGAATGTCTCGGGAGAAGGTCTATTCCTTCGTTGACGGTGAGAGCTTGTCATGGGCTAAGTTGGGACACCCTGCAGGGATTTGAACTTTCGAAAGCCATGCCCGCAGTTATGGGCAGATGGGAATTTGTTAATGTCCGGTTGTAGATAACTTGAACCCTAACTTAATTAAAATACATCAACCGCATGTGTAACCATGATGGTCTCTTTCCCGTGGAGTCCGGGAAGTGAACACGGTGTTGGAGTAATGTTTGACGTAGGTTGTTCTAGGATCACTTCTTGATCATAGTTTCTCGATCGTGCTTTGCCTTCGCTTCTTGCTCTCTTTTGCGTATGATTAGCCACCATATATGCTAGTCGCTTGCTGCAGCTCCACCTCATACCTTACCTTACCCATAAGCTTAAATAGTCTTGATCGCGAGGCTGCAAGATTGCTGAGTCCCCGTGGCTCACAGATTACTTCCAAAACCAGTTTGCAGGTGCCGATGTTACCGAGCAGGTGACGCAACCAAGCTCAAGGAGGAGCTCGATGAAGATCTTGTCCGTTGTGTTATTTCGCTCTAGTTGATCAGTAGTGGAGCCCAGTTGGGGTCGATCGGGGACCTTGTCACATTTGGGGTTCTTCTTTTATTTTGGTTCCGTAGTCGGACCTTGATTGTATTTGGATGTTGTAATGCTTTATTCATGTATTTGTGTGAAGTGGCGATTGTAAGCCAACTATGTATCTCTTTCCCTTATGTATTACATGGGTTGTGTGAAGATTACCTCACTTGCGACATTGCTTTCAATGCGGTTATGCCTCTAAGTTGTGCTTCGACACGTGGGAGATATAGCCGCATCAAGGGCGTTACAAGTTGGTAATCAGAGCCTTCCCCGACCTTAGGAGCCCCACTGCTTGATCTTTTTAGCAGCCGTTGTTGAGTCTAGAAATTTTTTTGAGTCAATTAGGATTTATATATCGAAGAGTTTAGGATTTCTTTTTACTCCCCAGTCCCTTCATCGCTCTGGTAAGGCATCCTGACGTAGAGTTTTGACTCTTCTCTTCTCAAATTTCACTAAAAAAAATTTAGGATCACGCGGGTATCTTGGAATCGTTCCGATGGTTTTGTGATGAGAACATTGTTCTTGGTGCCTCCTGTCATTTAGGGGTTGTGGCAGTGTCTCGGGGAGTTGAGCTCCGAGGTGTTGTCGTCACAATTTTATCGTTGCAGTTCTGGAATACCTGAGTTTAGTTTCGTCGACATCGAAAATCTCTTTTATGCAGTTGTTGGTGAGATAACCTCGACGCCACCCAGTACTGGGGCGGGAGTTCGGGAGTATTGCCATAACTCATATAATGGATGCTTTTCGAAGGTTGAGGTAGATGATTTCCGAAGGTTTCTTGGTTATGTGTTGAAGGATGGATACAGCTAGATGTAGGATTTGCTAGTTTTGGGTGAGATATTATGCTTCCCCTGTATCCCCAACACCTGATTGCATAACCAGAAAATTTCGGGAGTTTATAAGTGGGAATTCAAGTAGCTCTTAGGAGATCTTTCCGACAGATGTATGATATGAAATTGGGGTTCGACGTCTAGTGGTCCGCCTATTCACGGTTGGTTTTACAGTGGTCTCGTTGTGTCTTAAAGAGTCCTTGGCTATGCCGACTCGGGGATGCTTCGTATGTCATGTGCACTACCTTGTACATGATGGTGCTGTACGATCGAGCCCGTGTAGGCCCCACCACGAAAACTTCGGACGAAATCTCTATCATATGTTTGTTCCGGCTTATTCTGCAAGCCAATCCTTTGTTTTTGTTTTGAGCTGTGGTATTCGAGTTGCTTTAATGTCAAGTGTTGATTCCATACCTTCCCCAAATGGTGTTCTCATACCCCGATGTGAACACTAATCCTTCTTGATCATCAAGATTGTCTTGTCAATCTTTTGTCAACCGGCGTATTTCTCTTCAAGTGGATCCGATCATTTCAACATCCGCAAGATCAAGTATCAGTTCTTCTCAACGTTGTTTGTTTCATCCATCTCCAAGTTGCCTTTGTTTTTCCCGCCCACCCACCCTTTTTCTTCAAGGAATCCGATGTCTTAATCAAGTATCCTTTTATTCTTGTGAAGTCCCTCCATCCTTTTCCGTCAATATTCTAATCCAGTGATTCTCATGAAGATCCTAACGGATCTTCAAGTTATCATTCTTTGTTTCTTCTCTTCTCCAGTGGTTTCAATTCAAGCTTTCGGTGTTGATCATATCTTTTTCCTCGTTTCAAATGCCTTCTCATACCGGTGCACCTCTTAATCATTCACTTCTCGCTATTCATTTGTTCCGGAGAGCTCAAGATATTTCAAAGATTCATGTTACCACTCTGCTTTCGTTCAAACTCTTTTGAGGATGTTATATCATTTAAGCCTTTTTAATTCAACCGGTGCAATTTCTCTCTTTTAAATCGTTCTACGGTGTTTTCTCTTGAGTGGGCCCTAACCCACAGGTCTTTTCCCAGGATCTTACCTGACTCTTCTTATTTTCCCGGAGCTATCCTCAAATTTTATTTTCGAAGTTTGACGTAAGAATGAATTATCATAAGTCTTATGTTTTCTCCAAGATCTGTCGAATTCTTTACATCGTTGACTCAACCTATTCATTTTGATTCTTCGGAGGCCATCATCTCATTATTATTCATTCCAGCTTTCAGCTCTCGTTCTACAAATCTTACCGGTGCATCATTCAAGTGATCTCTAATCACTTTGTGATCCCTTCGTTCTCTTGTATCTAAATACTCTCAAGTATCATCATTCGTTCTCAAATTCTTCCCGGTGATTCGTTATCTTTTATTCGTTCTTTTTTAGTCCTTACGGTGGTTCGTTTAAGATTTCTCTTACTTCTTTATCATACCAATTTATTCGTTGTTTTCAATCCTTCCGGTGGTTCATTGAAGACCTTCTCAAGTTTGCTCCATATCTATCTTAATCCGTTCTACGAGAAGAAGTAGTATGCCAAATCCATTGCTTCTCATCAATCTAAATTGGTGAAGGATACGCATAACGTAATTCTTATTCTTGTTTTCATCAAGTAAATTTAACTCTTTATTCCGGAGGCTCATCAAATTCCTGATTTTCTTTTGTTCATCTTTTCTTTCTCGGGGTACCAAGCTCTAATTATCACAGAGATCCATCTAAATCGGTACAAGGATTCACTTTGTGTTTTAAACTTCTCTTTACTTCCGTTTGATCATTCTTTTGTTTAACGGAGTTCTTCGTGGAGTTCTACATGTTGGTTCATCAAGGATTTAATTTCCTTCTCGAAGTGTTCATCAAGATTCTTTTAAGAGGAGCTCAAGATTCTTCATCTTGCTATCCGGAGTGCAATTCTTTCTTCCATATCATTGGAGGTGGTTTTACGTCATTCTTGATAATTTGAGTTCATGCTTCATGATTCACACATTGTTTAGAATGAGGTATTTTAAATCCATCAATCTCTTCATTGGAGTTATCTTGGGTTATATTTCACCTAAAGCTTTCCCTAAGGATTTTGCTATTTATGGTGCTTATAAATGATCCAAGTTCTTCATCTATCCTCCCGGTGAAATAGCTTTCTCGTCTCCTTATTCATATCAATCCAATTCTTTTTCTCGTGAGTGGCAGGTTTTCATCTCTTAATTTGAGATGTACTCCACAAGACCATATCAAGCTTATCCTTTCGTTGTTGGTTTTCCAACAACTCCGCTCGACCCGTTTCCTAAGGATGCCTTCTCAAGCTCTTTTGTGGCATAAGATGGCATTTTCTTCTCCATTCTTTTATTTCAATCATCCATCTTCTATTATTTCTTCCGGAGGCCTTGTGATGTTGCTCTTTTCAATCATCATCTTGGATTGTGAAGATCATGTTTTTTTCTTTTCGTGCTTATCCTTTTAACCGGAGTGTTGTGCCCTCTGCTCAAGTTCCCTCATCTTATCAAGTTCTTATTCAATCTCTTTCCTTTTCAATCGAAGTTCTGCCCGAAGTTGTTTTTCCTTGTTCATCTTTTCTAATGGAGTGTTTTCAACTTCACTTATCTCCGTTGTAATATTTTCTCTCGAGTTGTTCAACCTCTCAAGGTTCTTTGGTTTCACTCATTTGTCAAGAAGCAACTTAGCTTTACCTCTTCTCTTTCTCTTCCGTTTTCCTTCCGGTGCCATTCTAGATCTCGGGACGAGATCCTATCGTAGTGGTGGAGTGTTGTAGCGCCCCGAGACCGATGTGCCAGGTGTCCTCCAGTTATTCGCTGTTGTTGCCATGTCATTTGCTTGCGTGTTGCATCTTATCATGTCATCATGTGCATTGTATCATCATGTTTTCAAAACTTGCATCCGTCCGGGTTCTCCCCGTTCCTTCCGTTGTCCGTTCTGAGTCCAGACACACTTGCACGCGCCCGCGGCACCTCCGAAATATTATTTTATAAGTGGCCGGAAAAATGTTCTCGGAATGGGATGAGAGTTGGCGTGTGGTCTTATTATAGTGTAGATAGACCGCCTGTCAAGTTTCATCACATTCGGATGTCGTTTGACGCCCCAACGTTTAACTATAGCGACAATATAGTCGGTCTAACGTCGGACGTTTTCGGTCTCCGGAAACAGTCGCTGGGCCTCTCCTCTTCTCTCTTCTCAGACTTTTTCCTTCTGCACTACCTACCGCCAGGCCCAACCTAATCTCTCTCGTCACACCGCAGCCCCCCTCGCGCGCGTCCGAAAGTTGTCCCGAACCCGACCCGGACTGTCGCCACCGTTGTGTCCGGATCATCCCCAAACATCTACAAAACGTCTCCGTTTTCTCATTTGGGCTCCCTAGCCTATTTTTCCCGACCGTCCGATTACGATCGGAGGGACGGATATGCCCCTACCAAAATTCCACTTGCCATATATTAGACCACCCCCCTAACCAACTCAGTCTAACCCTAGTCTAACCCAGTCCCATCCGCGCCGCCACCGCTCTCATTCTTCCCCTCGGGATCCATCCCCACCAACCGCAGCCTCCGACCAGATCCCTGATTTTCCGCGCAGCCGCCCGAGCATCTCGATGGATCGAGTGATTCGCGTCCAAGCACAGCCCCTGCTCATGCCCCGAGCCTCCCATCATCCAGGAGCACGAGCTCCATCACCTCGCTGCCTCTAGCAGGAGCATCCCCATCGCCGGCCTCCAGGACCTCTGCTCCTCCTCTTTATCTCCTTCTCCTCCCTCTCTGGATTTCTTCTCTCTCATGTACCTCGCTCTCCCGTTGTCGTCTGCCTGCAGGGAACGAGGAGCATGGCGCCCAACGCCATGGCCGGCCTCAATCTCGTCCCCAACGCCGCCCCTGAGCTCCATCCGCGCCGGATCCCCCTCTTCGACCCCGTGCCAAGCCCTGCCTTGCCAGAGATCCTCGCCTACTGCCGGGATCCGCTCGCCACCTTGCCGACCTGCAGCTTCCCGCGCCTGCAGGCCCCGCCGCAAGTCCCCCGCGCTACCTCCTTCTGTTCGAGGGAGGGAGAGGAGCGGCGACTCTTCTGCATCGAGCCGCTCTGACTCGAGCGCTCGCGTTGACCCAGAGCTCGCTGACCGTGCCCAGCTCCACCTCAGCCCGCGACCAGCAGCGCGCGTCGACCGGCCCAGCTTCGCCTCTGCCAGGCTCTCCTCCAGCAAGGCCCCTCGAAGCCCAGCCGCCTGCCTCGTCCAGCCCAGCACCAACCGGGCCAAGCCCAATGTGAGAAGCTCCCCTCCAGCCCCTGTGCATTGTTGGGCCTGTCCCAGATTTCAGCCCAGTAGTGTTTTTTTCCAGTCTGTGTGAATTTAGCTATTATCCGCAGGACTGCATATTTATAGATTGCACCCTCATGTTCATGCATTTAATATCTCACAAACCGTGCATCGGATTAAAATAAGTTATATATGAAACTTGCTTAGAATTTTGTGTAGATTAATAATTTGCCACTTTCATCTATGTTTAAAATGCTGTTTGTTTAAATTTGCTTAATAACTTGCTAAAATGATTTATTTCATAACTAAATAACCGTAACTCGGAATTTAATAAACTTTATATGTAAATGGGGTGGGAAAATGCCTAGTTTAACACGGTGGCCTTACTTTACATGTTTAATAAATCTAAAATATGGTTTAGGGCAGATCTGTACCAAACCTAATATATGCATATGGGGATTTACCGGAATTGTTGTTCGTTGCTTCCGGCATCATTTAAACTTGCCTAGATGGGTAGTTTTATTATGTTTCACCCTCTTGCCATGTTTAACAACATTTAATATTGTTGGGTACATAAACGAGATCGAATCTAAACAAGTCATGTGGTGTTTTGTCAATATGCAACGGAGTTGCATATTGAGCTCCACTTAATTTGTAGGGTTGTTTGTTGCACTTTGCCATGCCATGCATATTTAATCCGGACATGCATCATACTTGGTTGTGCATCATGCCATGTTTATGTTTTGGTTGTTTACTATGTTGTGTGCTTCTTTCCGGTGTTGCTTCTTCGAATTGGTTCCGTTAACGTCGTGATTGTGAGGACCCGTTCGACTACGTCTGTTTGTCTTCTTCATGGACTCGTTCTTCTTCCTTGCAAGATTTCAGGCAAGATGATCATACCCTCGAAATCACTTCTATCTTTGCTTTGCTAGATGCTCGCTCTTTTGCTATGCCTATGCTACGATGCCTACCACTTGCTTATCATGCCTCCCATATTGTTCAACCAAGCCTCTAACCCACCTTGTCCTAGCAAACCATTGTTTGGCTATGTTACTACTTTGCTCAGCCCCTCTTATAGCGTTGTTAGTTGCAGGTGAAGATTGAAGTTTGTTCCTTGTTGGAACATGGAGATGTTGTTCCTTGTTGGAACATGTTTACTTGTTGGGATATCACAATATCTCTTATTTAATTAATGCATCTATATACTTGGTAAAGGGTGGAAGGCTCGGCCTTATGCCTGGTGTTTTGTTCCACTCTTGCCGCCCTAGTTTCCGTCATATCGGTGTTATGTTCCCAGATTTTGCGTTCCTTACGTGGTTGGGTAATAATGGGAACCCCTTGACAGTTCGCCTTGAATAAAACTCCTCCAGCAATGCCCAACCTTGGTTTTACCATTTGCCACCTAGCCTTTTCTTTCCCTTGGGTTCTGCAGACTCAAGGGTCATCATTATTTTAACCCCCCGGGCCAGTGCTCCTCTGAGTGTTGGTCCAAACTGTCAGCCACTGTTGGACACCAGGGGCAACTCTGGGCTGGCCTACCGGAAGTTAAGACAATCTGAGTGTGCCCTGAGAACGAGATATGTGCAGCTCCTATCGGGATTTGTCGGCACATTCGGGCGGTGTTGCTGGATTGGTTTTTAACTTGTCGAAGTGCCTTGTAGAACCGGGATACCGAGTCTGATCGGAATGTCTCGGGAGAAGGTCTATTCCTTCGTTGACCGTGAGAGCATGTCATGGGCTAAGTTGGGACACCCCTGCAGGGATTTGAAATTTCGAAAGCCGTGCCCGCGGTTATGGGCAGATGGGAATTTGTTAATGTCCGGTTGTAGATAACTTGAACCCTAACTTAATTAAGATACATCAACCGCGTGTGTAACCGTGATGGTCTCTTTCCGGCGGAGTCCGGGAAGTGAACACGGTGTTGGAGTAATGTTTGACGTAGGTTGTTCTAGGATCACTTCTTGATCATGGTTTCTCGATCGTGCTTTGCCTTCGCTTCTCGCTCTCTTTTGCGTATGATTAGCCACCATATATGCTAGTCGCTTGCAGAAGCTCCACCTCATACCTTACCTTACCCATAAGCTTAAATAGTCTTGATCGCGAGGGTGCGAGATTGCTGAGTCCCCGTGGCTCACAGATTACTTCCAAAACCAGTTTGCAGGTGCCGATGTTACCGAACAGGTGACGCAACCAAGCTCAAGGAGGAGCTCGATGAAGATCTTGTCCGTTGTGTTATTTCGCTCTAGTTGATCAGTAGTGGAGCCCAGTTGGGGTCAATCGGGGACCTTGTCGCATTTGGTCTTCTTCTTTTATTTTGGTTCCGTAGTCGGACCATGATTGTATTTGGATGTTGTAATGCTTTATTCATGTATTTGTGTGAAGTGGCGATTGTAAGCCAACTATGTATCTCTTTCCCTTATGTATTACATGGGTTGTGTGAAGATTACCTCACTTGCGACATTGCTTTCAATGCGGTTATGCCTCTAAGTCGTGCTTCGACACGTGGGAGATATAGCCGCATCGAGGGCGTTACAGTCATCTCACTTGCTTTGTTTCATGCTTCATGATGTGATATTGCCTTTGTCATTTTTGTTGCATTTGCATCATGATCATCATTGTAGTGTGCATATTTGTCGTGTGCTTGTTATCTTTGTGAACTCCTTCTCCTCATCTTCTTTGTTGTTTCATCTTTCCCTTTCCATCTACACCATCATCAAGTGCAACACCCCATCTCTAGTTTCTTCCTTTCAATTCTCACCCACTTATTGCAAGTGGCATTATTTTTGTTTCGTAAAATGTTCATTCTTTTCCTATTAATCTTAAACCAGTCCTACACCCTCTTTGACAAATTTCAGATCCTTTGGGCTTGTTTTGGTTGGATTCAAAAATGTCTCAAGTTTGAATCTAATTCAAACTTGAATTATTTTTCTCTCCTTAAAAATGCCCAAACAAGTTTGTTCAAATCCTTCATAATTCCAGTAGTCTAGAAATATTCTCACTCCTTTCAAATTCATCCCCAACATCTTTGACCTTTTCCCTTTTGACAGTTGTCTATTTATGGGCAGAATTAAAAGAAAAGGAAAAGCATCACCCTTATCCGAAGCCACCTGGGCCATTTCCTTCAACAAGCCCACCTGCAACTTACCTCTCCACCGAAGCCCAGCCCACATGACCGAATGTAAGGAAGCGTTACATTAGTCATCGTCCACCTCGGCACCCCTCCCTCTCACAGTAAATCCCCACGGGTGCTCATCACTTGGCCACCGAGGACGCCCGAGCTCCACGTCGACGCCCAGCACCCTATAAACTCCCCCCCTTCCGTGTCCGCACCCATCCCCTAGGGTTTCCCTCTCACCGCTGCCACCCTTTCCCTTCCCCTGTTTCTCCTTCTTCCTCAAGAGACAGAGAACAGAGAGCACCACCAAGAGCTTCGCCATTGCCTGCGTGGACGGAGGCCACCACGGTCATCTCCGGCATGTCCATCTTCTTCCTCTATGTTGACTACTTCCGTTCAGACGTCTTCCCCGACCTAGGTCGCCTGCACTACGTCGCGTCGTCATCTTGTTCCTCTACTACCTCTTCTTCACGGACAACGTCGGTCTAGGCCTTGTTACGTCGTCTCCGTTGCTTCCCCGATGACATCTCTGACTCCAACAGCCTCATGGTGACGATCCACACCTCCCCCAACTTCTTTCCCTGTAGTTTTCTGCCTCGTAGTCGCTGATCCATTCGCCCCGAGTTCGTTCACCATGGACGATTCGAGCTTGTGCTCATGCCCCTACTCTAGTCGCCGCTCACACACTCACAACACCTGCAGCCCAGTAGTCGTACCCTCTCTCCTCCCGCGCGCGCCAAGCTCACTGTGACGCCCCGAGACCGATGTGCCAGGTGTCCTCCAATTATTCGTTGTTGTTGCCTTGTCATTGCTTGCGTGTCATGCATCTCATATCATGTCATCATGTGCATCGCATGTGCATACATGGTCGTCTCATGCATCCGAGCATTTTCCCCGTTGTCCGTTTTGCAATCCGGCGCTCCTATGTCCTCCGGTGTCTCTTTCTACCTCTTTCCGTGTGCGGGTGTTAAACGTTTTCGGATTGAACTGAGACTTGTCATGCGGCCTTGGTTTACTACCGGTAGACCGCCTGTCAAGTTTCGTGTCATTTGGACTTCGTTTGATACTCCAACGGTTAACCGAGGGACCGAAAAGGCCTCGTGTGTGTTGCAGCCCAACACCCCTCCAAAGTGGCCCAAAAACCCACCTAAACCTCCTCCATCACCTAGGCCGTTCGATCACGATCGCGTGGCCGAAAACCGCACCTCATTTGGAGCCTCCTAGATCCCTCTACCTATAAATATGTGTCCCTCCCAGAATTTTCGCGCAGATGAAACCCTAACCTCCTCCGCGCGCCGCCGGACATGTCCACTGCCACCGCCACCTCACTCCGGCAATGAGAGCCTGCCACGTCATCCCGGCGGCCGCTCCCGGCCAACCGGAGCGCGCCACATCAGCCCGCTGCGCCTTCCTCTCTCTCCTCCATCGCCGCGGGCCCGCTTGGCCCAGATCCGGCCCGCACGGGCCCGGTCGCCGCCGCCGCGCCGCCCTGCAACCCCTGCTCCTTCGCCGTGCCTCGGCCGCCCGTTTTGCTGGCGCCGCCGCAACTCCTCGCCCGCCGGCGACCGCCATCATCGCCGGAGGCCATCTCGCCGCAGCATCTTCCCGCCGGTCACCGCTCGCCGTCGCGCGCCGCTCGTCGCCCTGCTCCCGCGCCGCTCACTCGCTCGCCCGCGCGCCGCCCCGCCGCTATTCACCGCCGGCTGCCGCCGCCATCCATGCTCGTCGGAGCTCTAGCTCCTCCCACCGGCCGGCGACCCACCGCCGCCGCCGACAACCGCGTCCGGCCAGGCAAGGCTTTGCCTCTCCCCTTCTTCCTCCTGCATCCACTCTCTCTCTCTCTCACCGGATCTCTCCCTCTCTTCCAAGGTTCGCCGGAGAACCACACCTCGCCGGAGACGAAGCTGGACCAGATCCACCACTTCACCCAACCAAACGCCTCCGTCCAGGTCCAGATCCACCCCGTCCCGCTTCTCCTCGTCCCGGGTTAACTTTTCCCGCGAGGTGAAATCTGCTAAGTCCTCAGTATTTTTGGGCATTTTCTTCATGTCATATCTCTGCACCCGTTGCTCCGATTCGTGCGTGTAGCATATCAAAATGTTCGTCTCGACGAGTACTTCATTTCATCTCATTGCATCATTTTCATTTGAGCTCATCTTGATGCCCTAAATGTTGTTGGAAGAGGGCTATGTGATGATAGTTTCAGATCTGTTTCAGCAAATGCACTTTTGTCATTTTTGCCATGTTTAATGTGTGCATGCTATGATCTTGAGCTCTACATGTGTTTTGTAGTGTGCCATGCCATATTTACAGGGGTGTATGCCATGTATTTTTGTGATCTCTGTGGTGACTAGCACAAGCATGCAAAGTAGCTTACTCAATGTTGCTGATTTCAGGGACTTAGAAATATTCTAAGTCTCTGCCCCGTCCTTATTTTTATGCCATATGTTCATGTTGTTTCTGAGTGATCCGTGCCTTTTTTGAGCATGATCATTAAGGATGTTTTGTAGATAATGTTGTGCTCTATCCATCCATGTCTTTGTTTGCAATTATGGAGAACCCAAGCTTGAGTCAATCGAGCTCTACTTTTGCTATAAAATGTTCCTGGCAGATTGTTTACATGTTATTCAATTTTGCCGAGCTTATTGTTGTTGATCCATGCATGCTATGATGTTGTTCTTGCCATGTCTAGCTTCTATGCCATGTCTACTTGCTGTGTATGCTTAGATTATCATGTCATGCCGCGTGGTGAGTGCATCGAGCTCGTAAACGTGCCTACTTGTTATCTGTTTTGCATGTTCCGGTTTTTCACTAAGTCTGAATCTGTTAACATAAGTTGCTATGTTCACGTGGTTGCAATTGTATTTTCTGATCCTTTTTGGCTTAGGGTCACTAAGGGACTTTTGTTGCATGCTTTGAGTAGCTTCATGCCATGTTTTGCTTTGCCATGATATGTTCCTGTAGCATGTAGTTTTCGTGCTCTAAACATTGCTTCCTGATGTTAAATTCCTGACATGCTATTAATTTCACTAAGTCTGAAACCTGTTATTTTTGCACTTCTGCCATGCTTGTTTGAACCTGCTATTGAGTGAATTAGCCGTAGCTCATTGTTCATCTTTTGTCAAGCATCTTGAGTGAATCCCTGCCATGTATTTTGTTGTCATGTTAGAGTGTTGTAGCATGTTGTTCTTGATGCATTTAGGAGGCTTCGTGCTGTTAATCGTAGACCGGTGCCATATTTGTTTTGCTTGCCATTTTCAAACCGTGCATCCGATTCTGGTGATCTTTATATCGATTTCGACCGAAATCAACTCCTCTTTCCAGTGGCACTCTTGGTTTTCCAAGTTGAGGCCAGGTTCAATCATTCCTTTCCAAATCATGCATATGCATCGCATACCGCATCCCGCATATCATACCATGTCTTGCATCATGTTGCTTGAGCATTGCACGTGGTTGATTGTGTCTCCCTTTGCTTGTGTTCTTGCTTTGGGTAGAGCCGAGAGACGAGTTCGTGTCCGAGGAGCCCGTTGAGTACGTTTACGAGGATCAAGCTTTTCGTCTTCTCGGAGAACTTTGCAGGCAAGATGACCATACCCTCGAAATCACTTCTATCTTTGCTTGCTAGTTGCTCGCTCTTTTGCTATCCTATGATGCAATACCTACCACTTGCTTATCATGCCTCCCATATTGTTAAGCCAAGCCTCTAACCCACCTTGTCCTAGCAAACCGTTGTTTGGCTATGTTACCGCTTTGCTCAGCCCCTCTTATAGCGTTGTTAGTTGCAGGTGAAGATTGGAGTTGTTCCTTGTTGGAACATGGATATTTTGTTGGGATATCACAATATCTCTTATTTAATTAATGCATCTATATACTTGGTAAAGGGTGGAAGGCTCGGCATTATGCCTGGTGTTTTGTTCCACTCTTGCCGCCCTAGTTTCCGTCATACCGGCGTTATGTTCCTTGATTTTGCGTTCCTTACACGGTTGGGTTATAATGGGAACCCCTTGACAGTTCGCCTTGAATAAAACACCTGCAGCAAGGCCCAACCTTGGTTTTACCTTTCGCCACCTAGCCTTTTTCCCTTGGGAGTCACGCATCCCGAGGGTCATCTTTATTTTAACCCCCCCCCCCCCGGGGCCAGTGCTTGTCTAAGTGTTGGTCCGAAACAGAGCCACTTGCGGCGCCACCTCGGGGAAACTTGAGGGCTGGTTTTAGCTGTACGTAGTGTTCATCCGGTGTTACCCTGAGAACGAGATATGTGCAGCTCCCATCAGGATGTCGGCGCATCGGGCGGTCTTGCTGGACGTGTTTTACCATTGTCGAGATGTCTTGTAACTGGGATGCCGAGTCTGACCGGATTGTCTTGGGAGAAGGAATATCCTTCGTTGACCATGAGAGCTTGTGATGGGCTAAGTTGGGACACCCCTGCAGGGATATGAACTTTCGAAAGCCATGCCCGCGGTTATGGGAAGATGGGAATTTGTTAATGTCCGGTTGTAGAAAACCTGAAACCTTAACTTAATTAAAATACATCAACCGCGTGTGTTACCGTGACGGTCTCTTCTCGGCGGGGTCTGGGAAGTGAACACGGTGTTGGAGTTATGCTTGACGTAGGTTGCTCTAGGATCACTTCTTGATCATAGTTTCTCGACCATGCTTTTGCCTTCTCTTCTCGCTCTCATTTACGTATGATAGCCACCACATATGCTAGTCGCTTGCTGCAGCTCCACCTCATACCTTTTCCCTACCCATAAGCTTAAATAGTCTTGATCGCGAGGGTGTGAGATTGCTGAGTCCCCGTGACTCACAGATTACTTCCAAAACCAGCTTGCAGGTGCCGTTGAACCGTGCAGGTGATTCAACCCAGCTCAAGGAGGAGCTCGATGAAGATCTCGTTCATTATGTTGTTACGTTTTTTAGTTGATCAGTAGTGGAGCCCAGTTGGGACGATCGGGGATCTATGTAGCATTTGGGGTAGTCTTCTTTTATTTTGGTTCCGTACTCGGACCTTGATTGTATCTGGATGATCTAACGCTTTATTCATGTATTGTGCGAAGTGGCGATTGTAAGCCAACTATGTACCTCCTTTCTTATTCATTACATGGGTTGTTGTGAAGATTACCTCACTTGCGACATTGCTTTCAATGCGGTTATGCCTCTAAGTCGTGCTTCGACACGTGGGAGATATAGCCGCATTGTGGGCATTACACTCAAGCACCAAGCGCTTCGTCCCTGATCTAGCCGGCAACCATGGCCGAAGCCATGGCCAGCCACGTTCAGCCTTGCGCGAGCCCCGTCTTGCGCATCCACACCCACACCCTTGCGTCGTTGCTCCTCACAGCGCCCCCAACCGAGTTTCCTTTGCCTTTCCGCACCCCCGCCGGCACTTTGCAATCTCTGCCCATGCAGCCTCACTCGTCGGCGGCCTCACCAAGCGTCACCGTGATCCATGGCTCCAAGCTCGAGCATTCCTGTAGTAGGTCATCTGACTCTATGAGCCCTCTTGTATCACTAACGCAGCGCAGTGGTTAGCGCACCCTGGGCATATCCAGTGGATCTGGGGTTCGAATCCCAGGATGGTACCCTTTTTTCTTTGTTTTGTTCTTTGGCTACCGTTCTTTTCCCAACCACAGAGGAGCAGCTTCATCTAAAGCCGGCCACCTTTTGTATCACAAAACACCTCGCTACAGCAGTGGCTAGCACCCTGGTTTTGAACTAGGAGGTGGTGGGATCGAATCCCATGGAGACTCAATTCTTTTCCTCTGTGTCCTTTTTTTCCCAATCGCGCAAACACCGAGTTAGGCCTCATTCGCTGTTGGGCCGCTGCAGCGTGATGCTTCGCGCTCGTGCATGTTTTTTTTCTTCTGCATGTGCATTTAGTTATTTTTTCCAGTTATTGCATAATTGCAGAAAATGTCTTTATTTTGCATTGCTAATAACTAAATATGCATGTATCCAAATGAAACATGCGACTCAAGGGTCATGTTTATTTTAACCCCCGGGCCAGTGCTCCTCTGAGTGTTGGTCCAAAACAGAGCCACTGGCGGTGCCGCCCCTAGGCAACTTGGGGTATCATCGGTTGTCGTACGTAGTGTTCATCCGGTGTGCCCTGAGAACGAGATACGTGTGAATCCTATCGGGATTTGTCGGCACATCGGGCGGCTTTGCTGGTCTTGTTTTACCGTTGTCGAAATGTCTTGTAACCGGGATTCCGAAACTGATCGGGTCTTTCCGGGAGAAGGAATATTCTTTACCTCTGTGTCCTTTTTTTCCCAATCGCGCAAACACCGAGTTAGGCCTCATTCGCTGTTGGGCCGCTGCAGCATGATGCTTCGGGCTCGTGCATGTTTTTTTTCTTCTACATGTGCATTTAGTTATTTTTTCCAGTTATTGCATAATTGCAGAAAATGTCTTTATTTTGCATTGCTAATAACTAAATATGCATGTACCCAAATGAAACATGCGACTCAAGGGTCATGTTTATTTTAACCCTCGGGCCAGTGCTCCTCTGAGTGTTGGTCCAAAACAGAGCCACTTGCGGTGCCGCCCCTAGGCAACTTGGGGTATCATCGGTTGTCGTACGTAGTGTTCATCCGGTGTGCCCTGAGAACGAGATACGTGTGAATCCTATCGGGATTTTTCGGCACATCGGGCGGCTTTGCTGGTCTTGTTTTACCGTTGTCGAAATGTCTTGTAACCGGGATTCCGAAACTGATCGGGTCTTTCCGGGAGAAGGAATATTCTTTACCTCTGTGTCCTTTTTTTCCCAATCGCGCAAACACCGAGTTAGGCCTCATTCGCTGTTGGGCCGCTGCAGCATGATGCTTCGGGCTCGTGCATGTTTTTTTTCTTCTACATGTGCATTTAGTTATTTTTTCCAGTTATTGCATAATTGCAGAAAATGTCTTTATTTTGCATTGCTAATAACTAAATATGCATGTACCCAAATGAAACATGCGACTCAAGGGTCATGTTTATTTTAACCCTCGGGCCAGTGCTCCTCTGAGTGTTGGTCCAAAACAGAGCCACTTGCGGTGCCGCCCCTAGGCAACTTGGGGTATCATCGGTTGTCGTACGTAGTGTTCATCCGGTGTGCCCTGAGAACGAGATACGTGTGAATCCTATCGGGATTTGTCGGTACATCGGGCGGCTTTGCTGGTCTTGTTTTACCATTGTCGAAATGTCTTGTAACCGGGATTCCGAAACTGATCGGGTCTTTCCGGGAGAAGGAATATCCTTCGTTGACCGTGAGAGCTTGTGATGGGCTAAGTTGGGACACCCCTGGCAGGATTTAAACTTTCGAGAGGCGTGCCCGCGATTATGTGGCAGATGGGAATTTGTTAATATCCGGTTGTAGATAACTTGACACTTAACTTAATTAAAATGCATGAACCGCGTGTGTAGCCGTGATGGTCTCTTTTCGGCGGAGTCCGGAAGCGAACACGGTTCTTGTGTTACGTTTGAACGTAATTAGTTTCAGGATCACTTCTTGATCATTTCTAACTTCTCGACCGTTGCGTTGCTTCTCTTCTCGCTCTTATTTGCATAGGTTAGCCACCATATATGCTTAGTGCTTACTGTAGCTCCACCTCATTACCTTACCCTACCCAAATAGTCTTGATCTCGCGGGTGTGAGATTGTTGAGTCCACATGACTCACAGATACTTCCAAATAGTTACAGGTGCCGATGATACCAGTGCAGGTGACGCAACCGAGCTCAAGTGGGAGCTCAAAGAATATCTTGATCGTTGTTTTGTGTCTTTTCCGGTTGATCAGTAGCGGAGCCCAGTTGGGATGATCGGGGACCTAGCATTTGGGGTTTATCTTCCTTTTCTTTTGGGTTTTGACCATAGTCGGTCGGTCTTTGAGTGTATTTGGATGATGTAGGAATTATTTATGTATTGTGTGAAGTGGAGATTGTAAGCCAACTCTTTATCCCTTTCTTATTCAGTACATGGGATTGTGTGAAGGTTACCTCACTTGCAACTAAACCACCATGCGGTTATGCCTCTAAGTCGTGCCTCGACACGTGGGAGATATAGACGCATCATGGGCGTGACAAGTTGGTAATCAGAGCCATCCCCGACTTAGGAGCCCCCTGCTTGATCAAATCGCTGACGTTGTTGAGTCTAGAAGAAAATGTTTGGGTCTTAGCATTATATATATCGGAGAGTAGGATTCCTTTTACTCCTCAGTCCCTTCGTCGCTCTGGTGAGGTCTCCTGATGTAGAAGTTTTGACTTCACTCTCCTCAAATTTCACGAAAAAAAATTAGGATCACGCGGGTATCTTGGAATCGTTCCGATATTCTTGTGACGAGAACATTGTTCTTGGTGCCTCCTGACATTTAGGGGTTGTGGCAGTGTCCAGGGGAGTTGAGCTTCGAGGTGTTGTCGTCACAATTTTATTGTTGTAGTTCTGGAATACCTGAGTTCGCCGACATCGAAAATCTCTTTTATGCAGTTGTTGATGAGATAACCTCGACGCCACCCAGTACTGGGGCGGGAGTTCGGGAGTATTGCCATAACTTGTATAATGGATTCTTTTCGAAGGTTGAGGTACACGATTTCCAAAGGTTTCTTGGTTATGTGTTGAAGGATGGATACAGCTGGATGTAGGAATTGTTAGTTTGGGTGAGATATTATGCTTCCCCTGTATCCCCAACATCTGATTGCATAACCAGAAAGTTCTGGGAGTTTATAGGTGGGAATCCAAGTAGCTCCTAGAATATCTTTCCAACAAACACGTGATATGATATGGGATCTATCATATGTTTGTTTCCGGCTTATTTTGCAAGCCAATCCTTTGTTTTGTTTTGAGTTGTGGTATTCGAGTTGCTTCAATGTAAAGTGTTGATTCCATACCTTCCCTAAGTGGTGTTCTCACACTTCTATGTGAATACCAATCCTTCTTGATCATCGAGGTTGTCATGTTAATTCTTTCCAACCGGTGTGATTCTCTTCAATATGATCCTATCATTTTTCCTATTCGCAAGATCCAATCTCAGTTTTCGTCAGCGGTGTTTGTTTCATCCGTCCCCAAGTTGCCTTTGTTTTCCCGCCCTCCCACCATTTTTTTTCAAGGACTTAGATTTCTTAATCAAGTATCCCTTTTATTGATGGGAAGTCTCTCCATTCTTTTCCGTCAATGTTCTTATCTGGTGATTCTTAGGAAGATACTAACGGAGCTTCAAGTACATTATTCTTCTTTTTTTTTCTCCGGTGGATTCAATTCAAGCTTTGTCGATCATATCCTTTCCTCGTTCCAAATGTTTTCTCATGCCGGTGCACCTCTTAGTCATCCACTTCTCGCCATTCATTTGTTCTGGAGTACGGAAGATATCTCAGGAGATTCGTATTTCCATTCTTAATCCGTTCAAGGTTTTTCGAGATCGTTATCTCATTCAAGCCATTTAATTCAACCGGCGCAATCTCTCTTTTAAATCGTTCAACGGTGTATCTTTTGAGTGGGCCCTAACGCACAGTTTTTTTCTAGGATCTTACCTGACTCTTCTTTTTTCCGGAGTTATTCTCAAATTCATTTCAAAGTTTGACGTAAGAATGAGTTATCATCAGTCAAATGTCTTGCACCAAGATCTTTCAAATTCTTTTCACCATTGGTTCAACCTGTATAATTTTCATTCTGGAGTGCCTCAACAATTCATGATGGTGTTTCTCGTCATCATTCTCGAATTATGAAGACCGAAGAAGAGTTTTCCCTCCAAATCGTATCCGTTCTCTCAAATATGCGAAGTTCAAGCTTGATGCCATCCTCTCATAATTGTTTTCGATTGCGAGAATCCTTTTCACCCTTCCGGAGCAATTCAGGAGTCTTTTCAGTTTGATTCTCCGAAACACATCATCTCAGAATTATTCATTCCAGCTTTCACCTCCCGTTCTCCAAATCATACCGGTGCATCATTCAAGTATTCCCTAATCAGTCTGCGATCTCTTCGTTCTCTTGCATCTTGATTCTCTCAAGTATCTTCGTTCATTCTCTAATTCATCCCGGTGTTTCTTTATCTTTTCTTCGTTCATTTTCAATTCTTACAGTGGTTTGTTCAAGGTTCCTCTTCATACGTTATCATTTGTTCTTTCCAATCTTACCGGCGGATCGTTGAAGTCTTTTCTCAAGATTGCGCTATATCTCTCTTAATCCTTTCTACGAGAATAAGTAGTATGCCAAATACGCTGCTTGTCATCAATTTAAAGTGGTGAAGGATAATCATAATGTAACTCTTATTCTTGTTTCATCGAGTGAATTCAATTCCTTATTCCGGAGGTTCATCAAATTCTCGGTTTCAATTGTTTCATCTTTTCTTTTCCGGAGTTCTCACGAAGGCTCAACAGGGTGGTTCGTCAAGGATTCCTTTCATTCTTCAATTGTCCTCAAGATTTCTCTCGAAGTTATGATCCACCAAGTTATACTCAAAAATAAACATGGTGTTCAACACATGTCTTGTTTTTAGGAGTTCAAGCATTCTTCATCTTGCATTCTGAAGTGCAATTCTTTCTATCTTATCTTTTGAGGTGGTGTTATGTCATTTTGACAATTTCTTTGTGTTTCATGATTCACAAGTTCAGGAATGAGATATTTAAACCCATCACTTTCTTCCTTGGAGTTATCTTGGTATAGATTTCACCTAAAGCCTTCCATTGCGATTGTTGCTCTTTGTGATGTTTACCTATGATCCAAGTTTTCTTATCACCTCGGTGGAAGAAGCTTTCTATCTTTTCTAGCTCTCAATCAAATCTTTGTTCCCGTGAGTGGCAGGTTGTCACCTCATAATTTTGAGATGTCTTCCATAAGCCCACATCAAGCTTATCCTTTCGTTGTTGATAATCCAACAACTCTGTTCTAGCATTTGTTGTGAGCACGCTATCTCAAGATCTTGTTTCCCTCCGTTCATTCCATTCCATTCTTTCATTTCTTCCGGAGGCATTGTGATGTTGCTCTCTTCTCTCATCATCTCGAGTTGTGAGGATCGTGTTATTTTCATGCTTATCCATTTAACCAGAGTGTTGTGTCCTTTGCTCAAGTTCTTTTCATCTTATCAAGTCTTGCATCTCTTTTCAATGGAGTGTTGTTCGAATTTGTTCTTCCTTGTTTATCTCGTTTCAACTAGAGTGCTTGCATGTACTTCTTGTCCATTGCAACCCTTTTCTTATGTCTTTCAACCTACAAGGTTCTAGTCATGTTCCTTGTTCCTCTTTCCTAACATTGCGTTTTCAGCTTTGTTCATCTCCATGGTATTCTTTCCTTGAAATTGTTTAACCTCTCAAGGTTCATTGGTTTCACTCGTTTGTCGAAGAAGCAACTTTGTTCATCTTTTCCTCTTCGTCTCATTCCTAAGATCTCGGGTTGAGATCTCTTGTAAGTAGAGGAGAGTTTTGACGCCCCAAGACCGATGCCCCAGATGTCTTCCATTTATTTTGTTGTCGTTGTGTGTTTCAACTATTTGTTGCCACGTTCGATGAGTGCCCTTGCCATATTTTGTTTATTGCATCATGTTCATATTTTATTATATTTCATTGTGCCATCCTTGTTTGCTTGCTTGGGTCATCTCACTTGCTTTGTTTCATGCTTCATGATGTGATATTGCCTTTGTCATTTTTGTTGCATTTGCATCATGATCATCATTGTAGTGTGCATATTTGTCGTGTGCTTGTTATCTTTGTGAACTCCTTCTCCTCATCTTCTTTGTTGTTTCATCTTTCCCTTTCCATCTACACCATCATCAAGTGCAACACCCCATCTCTAGTTTCTTCCTTTCAATTCTCACCCACTTATTGCAAGTGGCATTATTTTTGTTTCGTAAAATGTTCATTCTTTTCCTATTAATCTTAAACCAGTCCTACACCCTCTTTGACAAATTTCAGATCCTTTGGGCTTGTTTTGGTTGGATTCAAAAATGTCTCAAGTTTGAATCTAATTCAAACTTGAATTATTTTTCTCTCCTTAAAAATGCCCAAACAAGTTTATTCAAATCCTTCATAATTCCAGGAGTCCAGAAATATTCTCACTTCTTTCAAATTCATCCCCAACATCCCTGACCTTTTCTCTTTTGACGGTTGTCTATTTATGGGCAGAATTAAAAGAAAAGGAAAAGCATCACCCTTATCCGAAGCCACCTGGGCCATTTCCTTCAACAAGCCCACCTGCAACTTACCTCTCCACCAAAGCCCAGCCCACACGACCGAATGTAATGAAGCATTACATTCGTCATCGTCCACCTCGGCGCCCCCTCCCTCTCACAGTAAATCCCCATGGGTGTTGATCACTTGGCCACCGAAGATGCCCGAGCTCCACGTCGACGCCCAGCACCCCCCCCCCGTGTCCGCACCCATCCCCTAGGGTTTCCCTCTCATCGCCGCCACCCTTTCCCTTCCCCTGTTTCTCCTTCTTCCTCAAGAGACAGAGAACAAAGAGCGCCACCGAGAGCTTCGCCATTGCTTGTGTGGACGGAGGCCACCACGGTCATCTCCGGCATGTCCATCTTCTTCCTCTATGTTGACTACTTCCGTTCAGACGTCTCCCCCCCCCCCCCCGCGCGCCCTAGGTCGCCTCCACTACGTCGCGTCATCATCTTCTTCCTCTGCTACCTCTTCTTCACGGACAATGTCGGTCTATGCCTCGTTACGTCGTCTCCGTTTCTTCCCCGATGACATCTCCGACTCCAACAGCCTCATGGTGATAATCCACACCTCCCCCAACTTCTTTCCCTGTAGTTTTCTGCCTCGTAGTCGCTGATCCATTCGCCACGAGTTTGTTCGCCATGGACGATTCGAGCTTGTGCTCATGCCCCTACTCTAGTCGCCGCTCACACACTCACAACCATAGTTGCCATGTTTCCGGTACGGTGGGAACGAGGAACGGGAACGGGGGACGAGAGTCGGGGGCTGGAAAAAATAGGGTACAGTGAGGGTATACATCTCTAGAACGATTTTTCTAAAACGGAAACGCGATCCAATCAATTCCGGTACGATGAATCCGGTACGATACCATGGAACGAGGAACGTGAATCTTTACGGGTGCGGGGAGCAACTGGCTGGGAGGGACCGAGGGAGTACTTGTACAAGGAACTGGCTGCATCGTCGATTCATGAAGACTAAAATATAGTATCTCCTTCCCAATGGAAAATTTATTAGCAGCCTTGGAGTAATTGGAGAGCAGAATAAGGAGTTATTTAGAGGAGTGGAAAAGAACGGGGCAGAAATTAAAACGAGGAGTTCGTGATTGATATGGCTGACCTTTTGCTTACTCGATCGATTCAAGAACCAAGACTATCGAGTCGCCGAACCTGAATCGACGATCCAGCTGCGGAAACGCCGAATCCGCATCGAATCTTACCGAATCGACCCTCGTTCCCGAATCTGATTCCGGGTCGATGAATCCGGATCGAGGGACGGCCCACCGTTCCTCGTTTCCGGCTACTATGCTCACAACACCTGCAACCCAGTAGTCATACCCTCTCTCCTCCCGCGTGCGCCAAGCTCACGCACCAGGCGCTTCGTCCCTGATCCAGCCGGCAACCATGGCCGAAGCCATGGCCAGCCACGTTCAACCTTGCGCGAGCCCCGCCTTGCGCATCCACACCCACACCCTTGCGTCGTTGCTCCTCACAGGGCCCCCAACTGAGTTTCCTTTGCCTTTCCGCACCCCCGCCGGCGCTTTGCAGTCTCTGTCCCTGCAGCCTCACTCGCCGGCGGCCTCACCAAGCGTCACTGTGAGCCATGGCTCCAAGCTCGAGCATTCCTGAAGTAGGCCATCTGGCTCTACGAGCCCACATATACCACTAACGCAGCGCAGTGGTTAGCGCACCCCGGGCATATCTAGTGGATCTGGGGTTCGAATCCCAGGATGGTACCCTTTTTTCTTTGTTTGGTTCTTTGGCTACCGTTCTTTTCCCAACCACAGAGGAGCAGCTTCATCTAAAGCCGACCACCTTTTATATCACAAAACACTAGGCTACAGCAGTGGCTAGCACCCTTGTTTTGAACTAGGAGGTTGTGGGATCGAATCCCATGGAGACTCAATTCTTTTCCACTTAGGCCTTTTTTTACCAATTGCGCAAACACCCACTTAGGCCTCATTCGCTGCTGGGCCGCTGCACCGTGATGCTTCAGGCTCGTGCATGTTTTTTTTTCTTCTGCATGTGCATTTAGTTATTTTTTTCCAGTTATTGCATAATTGCAGAAAATGCTTTTATTTTGCATTGCTAATAACTAAATATGCATGCATCCAAATGAAACATGCGACTCAAGGATTATCTTTATTTTAATCCCCAGGCCAGTGCTACTCTGAGTGTTGGTCCAAAACAGAGCCACTTGCGGTGTCGCCCCTAGGCAACTTGGGGTATCGTCGGTTGTCGTACGTACTGTTCATCCGGTGTGCCCTGAGAACGAGATACGTGCGAATCCTATCGGGATTTGTCGGCACATCGGGCGGCTTTGCTAGTCTTGTTTTACCATTGTCGAAATGTCTTGTAACCGTGATTCCGAGACTGATCGGGTCTTTTCGGGAGAAGGAATATCATTCGTTGACCGTGAGAGCTTGTGATGGGCTAAGTTGGGACACCCCTGCAGGGTTTAAACTTTTGAGAGTCGTGCACGCGGTTATGTGGCAGATGAGAATTTGTTAATATCTGGTTGTAGATAACTTGACACTTAACTTAATTAAAATGCATCAACCGCGTGTGTAGCCGTGATGGTCTCTTTTCGGCGGAGTCCGGGAAGCGAACACGGTTCTTGTGTTACATTTGAACGTAAGTAGTTTCAGGATCACTTCTTGATCATTTCTAACTTGTCGACCGTTGTGTTACTTCTCTTCTCGCTCTTATTTGCATAGGTTAGCCACCATATATGCTTAGTGCTTGTTGCAGCTCCATCTCATTACCTTACCCTACCCAGATAGTCTTGATCTCGCGGGTGTGAGATTGTTGAGTCCTCGTGACTCACAGATACTTCTAAACAGTTGCAGGTGCCGATGATACCAGTGCTGGTGACGCAACCGAGCTCAAGTGGGAGCTCGAAGAAGATCTTGATCGTTGTTTTGTGTCTTTTCCGGTTCATCAGTAGCGGAGCCCAGTTGGGACGATCGGAGACCTAGCATTTGGGGTTTATCTTGCTTTTCTTTTGGGTTTTGACCGTAGTCGGTCTTTGAGTGTATTTGGATGATGTAGGAATTATTTATGTATTGTGTGAAGTGGCGATTGTAAGCCAACTCTTTATCCCTTTCTTATTCAGTACATGGGATTGTGTGAAGATTACCCCACTTGCGACTAAACCATCATGCGGTTATGCCTCTAAGTCGTGCCTCGATACGTGGGAGATATAGCCGCATCGTGGGTGTGACACCTAACTACCTTCGGTACATCAAAACACATAAACTCATAATACCGATCGTCACCGAACGTTAAGCGTGCGGACCCTACGAGTTCGAGAACTATGTAGACATGATCGAGACTCATCTCCGGTCAATAACCAATAGCGGAACCTAGATGCTCATATTGGTTCCTACATATTCTATGAAGATCTTTATCGGTCAAACCGCATAACAACATACGTTGTTTCCTTTGTCATCGGTATGTTACTTGCCCGAGATCCGATCGTCGGTATCTCAGTACCTAGTTCAATCTCATTACCGGCAAGTCTCTTTACTTGTTCTGTAATGTAACATCCCGTAACTAACTCATTAGTCACATTGCTTGCAAGGCTTATAGTGATGTGCATTACCGAGAGGGCCCAGAGATACCTCTCCGATACACGGAGTGACAAATCCTAATCTCGATCTATGCCAACTCAACAAACATCATCGGAGACACCTGTAGAGCATCTTTATAGTCACCCAGTTACGCTGTGACGTTTGATAGCACACTAAGTGTTCCTCCGGTATTCGGGAGTTGCATAATCTCATAGTCATAGAGACATGTATAAGTTATGGAGAAAGCAATACTAGTAAACTAAACGATCAAAGTGCTAAGCTAACGGATGGGTCAAGTCAATCACATCATTCTCTAATGATGTGATCCCGTTCATCAAATGACAACTCTTGTCCATGACTAGGAAACTTAACCGTCTTTAATTAACGAGCTAGTCAAGGAGAGGCATACTAGTGACACTCATTTTGTCTATGTATTCACACATGTACTAAGTTTCCAGTTAATACAATTCTAGCATGAATAATAAACATTTATCATGATATAAGGAAATATAAATAATAACTTTATTATTGCCTCTAGGGCATATTTCCTTCAGTTATGGCGCCCGTGAGGGGTTCGGCATATGTTGCCAGGGCGGCGGCCTCGGATGGCGGGCTACCCAGACGGCTCTCCGGGGGGATACATGGTGGTGGTGGTGGTGGCGGCGGCTATATGTCTTGGCCATGTGCGCGGCAAGGGGTATAGCGGCGGGTGGCCCTGGCTTGTTCCATTCCAGGTGAAGTGGCGGCGTCCTGGTTCAGGTAGGTTGGACATCGTCGCGGTGATGACCTAGGTGCCTCGTGGTGCCGCGGGTGAGTTTCAAGGAAAGCTTTGTAGCGTTGACCTAGGTGCCTCGTAGTGGTGTGGGTGAGTTTTAAGGAAAGCTTCATGCGCCGGTGACGCCCGCGGTACTGCCTTCCTCTTAAGGACGTCATTGTGGATTTCATCCCAATGATAGGGCTCCGAGTGAAAATCCATGTTTATCTATTTGGTCTCGACAGCGGCGACGCTTTGTAGCGTTACCCTTTTAGGGTGTTGTCGTCGGACTCAGGCGTCATCGGTCAGGCCATGGTGGTGTGTTCAGGCTGTCCTATGCTCTTGTTTGGCAGCCTCTTGGTGTTGTTTTTGTGTCTTTGTGCCTTCGTGCCTTTGTGCATGCTTTTTTCTAATGCGGTCATTCTTTGATGTATTTTGTAAAAGGGCTTTCCCATTATTTTATATCATTTAATCATGTATAATGCGGGTATTGCTTTATATATAAAGCAAGACGAAACCTAGTTCAAATGCTCGTTGTATAAGCCCTGGCTATCTAAACAATCTATCCACGAAATAAAAATCGATATAGCTCTGTTGTGGTTAAGCATCTGCCACCAACACATGGCATTTGCGTACCAGATTTTAATTAGAACAAGAAGAACATAACCACATTTTTGGGGATATTACCGCAAACCATCACTTCCACATGAAGAAACACAAGTCTCAACTTTCCATCTTATCTGGGGTAAAACAACAGTACGTCATCCGAACGAATCCTCTTACCACGTGAGTAGATAATAGACCATCTAAAGCATCGTCGTTGTGTGGGAACTTGCAGGGTTATGTAAACAAACATGAAAGATAGAAGAAAGGGAGAGGATAAAAGGGCGTGTGCTTGTCCGAAAATCAGAAGATGGATGAGAAGACAGCAGAGACGACGGCCGCTGCCACGACGCCGTAACCGAGTCCCGGCGAAACCTTGAAGCCGTCGGCGGTGTCTCTCGCCGGTGCGGCAGTGGACGGAGTAACTGCATGGGAGAACAACACTTGAGTTAGCAGATATTCAACTATTAAGGGGACTCCTTTCATATGATAATAACTGGAGTAGTAAATTTCATAACAATACAGACAGGTAGCGGGACATGTCATTTTTACTATCTTTGAACATTTCACAGAACTAGCTGTTGAGGGGACTCCTATCATATACTCCAATAACTAGTAAATTTCACAGAAATAAAGACAGATAATGGGATACCTCATTTTTACTACATTTCAACAGCATATTCAAGAACATGTTTCACAGAACTAAATGTTTTAGTCAACCCCGCATCGCTGAGCAACAGGCCTTCTGTATCAAATTCTCTACAAACCTCAGTTCTCTGAAATAGTTGTGAAATCGAGGCAAAGGATTCAGAGAACTCACTCTTGGAAGCATTTGCGAAGAGAGCGTAGTCTGGCGAGCTCGGGGTCAGGTGCAGCAGGTCTAGCAAGGGAGTGCATCATCAGCAATTAGAATGTGTTGAAAAATAACCACCGTCAAACTTGAGTATCAACAATTATCTAGATTAATTTAGTTGTGTATGAGAATGAATACTCCTGGTTCAGCATCAATAAAATATTTGCAGAAGTGTAACATATAATATACTCCGTATAACAAAAGAAAGCAAGTAATCTTAAGCACTCTGACTCACTGAGAAGTGGTTTTTTTTAGGAAACTTCTGTGCTTATAAACAAGATTTTATTTTGAGGGATCTCACACTTACATTAACTTAAAGAAATATTCAACAGGATACAAAAGGGGTCATGAAGGGATAGAAGCCACAAATGGCAACCCTGAGGAAGCAAGAAAAGAAATTTTACAAGATTGTGCGCCTCCTGGTTCGAAGCTCGACCTTCGAAAATAAAATTACAGCTAGAATATTCTGATCCTATTTATTTCTATCACAATTGTGATATGAGGACAACCGGGAATATGAGAGTTCTTTTTTTTTTTGAGACAAATGAGAGTTCTTTGTGTGTGTGTGTGTTCGCGCAGAAATGGGCTCAATCTTCTACTCGAGTCAATGACCTTCCCACCCACAACTAGGTCCAATATGCACAGATGCCTGCTTTCTCAGGGCATCTTCAACCGCGCTTCAGGAAAGTCTCCCTAAGCGTTTTTTTTTGCGCCGGCGCCGAAAAATCGGCCCAGTCACGCCCCAGGAGCCCGATTTTCGCCGGCTTGGGCCGAAAACAGCGCCGGCGGACTCAGGCCAAACCCGGCGCGCTGGGGCTGCCCGGGGGTCGCCGGGTCGAACTGTTTTGGCGCGAAACAGCCGCGGGCCCGCCGCGTCAGCGACTCTACCCTCTTCTCGCCCCTTCGTCGTCCTCATCGTCTCGTTTTCCGCGGCGAATCAATGCCAAAGCTACCGCGCTGCCACGCCGGTCAGCCTGCGCCATTGATGCCTCACGGGCGGCGCAGTGAAGGCCGGATGACGCGCGTCCCTCGCCCTCCCTCGCCCGCCACGCGTACTCACGGCGGCTCGCGCACGGGCGGCGCCTCGGCCTATATAAGACGCGCCCCAGCGCACTCGGCGACTCGTACTCTCTCGCCGTCGTCGTTCCTCCCTCTCCTCTCTCTCGCCGTCGTCGTTCCTCTCTCTCCTCTCTCTCGCCGTCTCCAGCACCCATGGCCGAGCGCTTCCCAGGCGACGGCGCGGCGGCGAACGGCTTCGGCCGCCGCCATCTTCACGAGAGCGAGGCTCGCCTCCTTTTCGAGGCCGAGTACCCGGTCCCGCCGGACATGCGGGTACCCGGGGCGTGGAGGATCAGCGCCGGCGGCGTGTCGGTGCCCTCGATACCCACCGGCGCGGCGCGGCGTGCGGAGATCGCACGCATCCGCTCGTCCCTGCCACGTGCGGCGAGGGAGGGGCCACGGTACGTCCCCGACAGCCCGCTCTGGGAGCCCTACTTCCGCCGCCGTCACGCCGAGCAGCTCGAGGCCACCAATGGCGTCGAGCCCTCCGGCAGGCTCAACGCCGTCGGCCGGCGTCGGTGGTGGGGCGTGCCCGGGCGCACGTTGGAGGCCGTCCTCGAGTACATCGAGGGCGGCAACACGCCGCGCCTCGAGTACCCCGCTCCCTCGTCCTTCACACGCCGCCGAGGAAGCTCCTGGACCCCGAGGCGCATGGAGACCGGGAGGTCCTCCTCCTCGTCCGGCGGCTCCCCCTGCCTCCACCTGCGCCCCGTCAAGCCGGAGCCCCAGGGCGCGCCTGTCAGCGCGCGCACCCGCAGCTCCGGCGTCCGCATCGGCGACAACGCCTCCCCCACCGGCCGCTTCGTCCTTGTCGAGCCCAAGCCGGAGCCCGGCCTCCCCGCGGAGTACGAGGAGGTAGCCCGGCGTGGCTTCTCCGACGAGGACGCCCTGCGGTGGGCGCGGGACGACTACCTCCGCGACGAGATGGTCCGGCAGCGCCGGGCCCTGGAGGAGATCGCCGCCCGCAAGCGTGGGCGCGAGGACGAGCACGGCGTCGTGGTCCTCGACAGCGACGACGACGACGACTCCCCTGGACCGTCCAACCCGCCGCGCCAACCGGCGGAGGGGTGCAGCAGGGACGGCGGAGGCGTCGGCGGGGGCGACGGCGGCGACGACGACGACGGCGGCGGTGACTACACGCGGTTCTACCGCCTCCTCGACATGTAGAACCGCGTGGGCGGTCGGCGAGGCGGGCGGCGAGGGAGACGGCGGGGGTAGCCGGCGGTAGTTTTTCCCTTTTTTGTAAATTATGTTTAAATTTGAACGAACTCGCCGATGTTTGCGTTAAATTTGAGTCGTGTTTGCGCCGTATTTGACTTTTCTAAAAAACGTGGGCGCCGTGACTGGGGGCATCACGCCCCCAGTGCGCGGTTTAGCGCCGGTGCACCCCAGGGGGTGATTTTTTACCCCTCCTAGGGGGCCAACGGCTGGAGATACCCTCAGGCCTAACACAGACGATCCACTCAAAACAAAACAAAAAAAAAGGCCTAACACGCATGTGCTCGGCTTACTAGGCCCAACACAGCAGGTACGCATGGCTATGAGCTGCGGTTTTGGTGCAAACGCAGGGTTTACATATGTAGAGATTTGTCTTAAAAAAAACATATGTAGAGATAGAAAACACCCAAAAATATAAGAAATGCAGGTGTGAAAACACAGAAGTTCTAGACTTGCATGTTTGATTCACATGAATAGAAAAACACAGGAATTCCACTATACATGATGAAATCAAAGTCAAACCACACTAAAAGTATAACTAGGAGGCGCCGATCTCTTACCTTGGACTTATAAATTCTAAAAAGAGATCCAAGTGAATTGTGAGATCAAATCCAATTTTCCTCCACTTTTCCTTAACTCCGTTCCTTTCGACCAAAGGAATGAATAGTGCTTGCAAATATTTTTTTCCTATTCCTACACATTTTCTTTACTTTTCCTATGAATCAAACAAGCCTCAAAACGGTACCATATCCTCATTTCACCAGATTGACCAGACACCAAGGGTCTCTACTTGTTTCAAAAACCATCGAATACAAGGTAGACACTATCACGCACGTGCTCACGTAGACCATAATATATTGCATGTTTACACAAAACATTAACTGAAGATTTAGTCATCTGACGCATCTTTTTGACGGCTCCAACTGCCAATCGATTGGGATATCGATAGGAAAGAAATCCCGGCGCCTCCCCAAGCGCCCTGCGTTGGAGTTGCCTTAAGAAGTTATTCGCAAGCTCGAGGTTTGATCCATGATGAGCTAGGATACGACTACCTCCACACTAACCACCCTATCAGCATCAAAACACGAAAAGTGTGTAACAGAACTGTTTCTTTTTCTCAAGAAAAGAGGGGAACGTCCTCAGCCTCTGCATCCAGTGTGTACTAACAAAACTGTAGAATTAATACTATCTTTTTCCCTTTCCTGTGCTTTTACCTGTTTTTACTTCCTTATAAGAACCTATGGCTAACTAATTAATCAAGTTACTATCGAGTACTGTATATTGTGAGTGATGAGATCTCGAGATTCAAACGCATGAACAGCAGAACTAACAAGGCAAACAAATGAAGTAATCAAACACGGAGAGGCCAATCGGAGCTAGGTGCCGTGTGACTAGCTAGCTGGGCTAGGTACTCACTGATGCAGAGGGAGACGTTGGCGTAGGTGAGCTTGCAGGCTGCGGGCTGGGCCAGGAGGCGGTCGAAGCGGAGGCCGAGCTGCTGCACGCCGTGGCTGCCGCTGTGCACCTGCTGGATGATGGAGCAGAGGCACTCGGGCCGCGCCTTCTGCGTGTCCGCCGTGTCCTCGCAGCACTTGGCCGACGGCGTGTCCTCGTGCCCCGTCGCGTAGTCCATGCAGTCCGACAGCTTCTGCAGGTCCCCCTGGCACTTGGTCTGCAGCGCGTCCTGCGCCACCGACGTCGACGCCGCCATCGACACGGCGAGCAGCACCGCCGCCAGCTGACACCACCGCGCCATCTCTCGGTCGATCGCCGGCTGGCTTGGCTAGGTTAGGTTAGGTCCCTTCTTTCGTTTGGCTCCGCTTCGCTCTGCGCTCGGTTCTGAGCTGCTCTGCTTCTTCTTGGTTCTTGCTGGCTAGCTTTGACAAGGAGGAGGAGGAGGAGGAGGCATGGTGTGGCCGGCCGGCGTTTATAGATAGCCATGATAGGAGACGTCGCGAGGGCATTCAAGTGGGCGGTGAAGGTTAGATGTGTTTGCATTTAAGACGGAGCGGCAGGGGGCAGGGATGGTCAGTACAGTACAGTTCCTGTGATGCTACGTACTCCTACCATACGTGTCCTGGCTTTGCTACGGCTACGTACCCCGGCGGCCCGGCACGCCTCCATGCTGAAAACTAGAGCTCTCGTCTTGTAAAACAAGAGCAAAAGCGAAGCATATTTTGGCAGCATGTGTACTACTGCATCTTTTTTATCTAGGCATTATAGCCGGATAAGATACGAAAATTGCTTTTGGAGGCCGAGCTCCATGAGACCTCCATTTGCAAAATTTAAATTCACCAATATTCATATTTTTACGTTTCAAAAAATCTGAAAAAATGCAGATATACACGGAAGCATAATGTGCACGTGTGTAAATTTCAAGGACGAAATATGTTGAAATGAGGGCTGTGAAAAAAAAATATGGGGCTTTCCAGCACAGGGTACTATTCATCCTTAAAGTCCATGAATTTATTTTTTTTACAGGTCACATTTCATCCTGCATTTTTGCACATGTACATTTTATCATTGTATACTTGCATTTTTCCACATTTTTTGAAACCAATTTTTTTAAATTTTGAATTTTCCAATCACCAAAACGCCCCACTCGATAAGATACCACTCCATCTTGATTCAGGGACTTATAAAATATTATGCTGCAACAAAATAGTGTATGCTATTGTTGAGCGATAATGATTAACGGAACTCAGGCTTTCCATGGATCCCGAACTTTTGAACAATTCAAAAATCATACTTTTGTGTTTCAAAAAATTCTGAAAAAAATGCATATACGCTCTGAAAAAAAATTGGGGCTTTTTAGCACATGCATTGTTCACTCTGAAAATCGACAACAAAAAATGTGCAGCTTGCAATTCAAGATATTTCATCATGAAGTTTTCCCGACATATACAGATTGTCTGGATGTGCAGCTTGCAATTCAAGATATTTCATCATATAGTTTTGGTTTGCTAAGGACTTTTTCTGGTCCTAACACAAAAAAAGTCCCTGAAACCAAACACTCCCTAAAACTCAGCCAACGCCGAGGACAATCGATTTGACCTTGAGACCCACATAATATTTCCTATTTTTTCTAAACTACGAGAACAAAACCTATAATTTTTTTGCACTAGATGAAACAAATTATTGAATCATGATGAACATTCCTTTAGATCTGTATGAAGATATTCATAAAATTGACTGAGAATTTAGTCAGTATTACACATATTTATTTGATGAATATGTTTGTCACATAGTGAATATTTATTCAGATTTACATAAATACCTTTACAAAAATCGGTTAAAAATTAGTTCAATCTTAGTTTTTTTGCCGAAAAGTTCATTCTTAGTTTTTTTTAACACAATACAATCATCGACACCCACATACACTCACCCCTATAAACGCATGCACACACATCATACCCCTATAAGCATCTTCGAGATACTAAGCCGTCACAACATCCGTAGACTGAAGAAGTCGCCGCAGACGTCTTCATAGTCAAGGAAAATGGCTTCTCTCATTGAACGAACATCGTCGGAAAGACTAAAAAAACACAAAAACCACTATCAAGTCTAAGACTTGAACTTTGATGGGCCGGTTCCACCACAAAGACATATATACACTCGCTGCAGAGAAAGATAAGTTTATAAGTTGTTGGTTGAAGAATTAATGGACAGAAAGGCGAGTGAAGTCAAAGAAAAATAACTGAATAACTATCTCATACTCCCTTCGTCCCAAAATATAAGAACGTTTTTAACACTATTATAGTGTCAAGAATGTTTTTATATTCTGGGACAGATGGAGTACTTTTTTTTAAGGGAAACTATCTCATACTGGGAATGTACGCACCATCGGGATGATTTATGATTTACGGGGGAACACAAGAGCATGTCCAATTTGAAGGCGCTCGCTCGCTCGAAGCATGAGTGGTCCGTCGGCAATTCCTTGGCCCGTTCCATCGAATCTGCCTTGAATGCATGGCATGGGTGGGTGCGCCGGTTTGGGTCACGGCCATTTCGGCGTGCGCCGCGCCGCGCTGGTTCCGCACGCCATGCCTGCCGTCGCCCGCCGTTGCCGTTGGGAGGTCGGACAACTCCGCCGCTGATCGCTTGAACGGTTGAGAGTTTTAAACCGATCGCACTCTCCAACCCACAGCCGCACGTCCGTCGTGGCCAAGCAATGCGTGCGCCCGGAGGTCCAAACTCCAAAGGCTTTGGCGCCTTGCATACGTATGAGACTTATGAGTAAATAAAACGAAGTATACATGCAGGGGGACGCACGTACGTACGTTGTGCGTATCCTCCAAATTGTACTGGTACCATTACGGGTACTGGCCAGCGGCACAGGCTGTGCTCGGTTGTGTTCTCCGTTCATTCATTCATTAGGTGGACGGGACGGGACGGACCAGAGTTGTAGAAGTTGTCGACTTCGTCTGGCGCTAGAAGACTATTAGGCTAGTCATAGTGAAGTAACTTAGGTAGTAAAATAGCACATTTTAATAAATTTTTGCTTTGTGACATATAGTTAATAAGGAGAGAGGTGTTTAGGGTAAGAGGGTGCTTGTATACGTTTGTCTCGTGACTAAAAGTAGTGGGACTAAAATTTGCTAGCCTCACCCATACTTGGATCCAAATACTAAAGAGATTAAAATTCAATTAATGAGTATTTATTATCCTCTAAACCCTCTAATCCAGAACTCGCATGTGTTAAAGGAGGGAAGTTAAATGAGGAGAGAGAGGACTAATCTACACTTTAGTAGGGGTACCCCTGACTAAAATAATTTATTCTCAAGACTAGTTTTAGCCTCTCTTTAGTCAGGGGTACTTGGAACTTTAGCCTCTTAAAAAGACTATTTTTAGTCAGACTAAAATAAGTCCCTTGGATCCAAGCACCCTCTAAGACTAGTCATATTGGGAGTAATTTAGGTACTCCCTCCATTTCAAAATATAGTGCGCCCGCGCTTTCCGAGGTCCAACTTTGACCATAAATTTAACCAACGAGATCAACTGCAGCGGAAGGAAAAAAATTATATAATTGAAAACTTCTTTCGAATACGAATTCATTGATACTCCCTCCGGTCCTTTTTACTTCGCATATAAGATTTGACTGAAGTCAAGCCTCGTAAAGTTTGACCAACTTTATAGAAAAAATACCAACATTCACAATCTGAAATCAATACCAATAGATGTGTCATGACTTAAAATTTCATATTGTATAACTTTAGCATGGCAGATGTTGATATTTTTTCATATAAATATGGCCAAACTTTGTGAAGTTTGACTTCAGAGAATTCTAATATGCAGAGTAAAAAGGACCGGATGGAGTATAATTTTTGCTCCCGCCGCAATCGGTCTTGGTAGTTAAATTTATAGTCAAAGTTGAAGCACGGGGATAGAGGAAGCACTACATTGTGGAATGGAGGGAGAAGTAACATAGCGCACTTCGAGAAATTTTTGCTTATGTGGCATATAGTTAATGAGGAGAGAGGTGTTTAGAGTAACATAATATGTTACTGTAACATAGCACTTTCCGAGAAAGTATGAGTCTATAAGGTAATAAATGAAGTCATCTATAACACTACTAATATGTTACTTTGCACTATGAAGATAGTAACTTAGAGGGTGCTTGGATACATTTTAGTCTCATGACTAAAAGTAGGGGGCTAAAACTTGCTAGCTTCACCCATGCTTGGATCCAAATACTAAAGAGACAAAAATCAAATTAATGACCATTTATTATCCTCCAATTCAGAACTCGTCTGTGTTAAAAAAAAGGAGTTAAATGAGGAGGGAGAGGATTAATCCACATTTTAGTAGGGGTACCCCTGACTAAAAAAATTTAGTCTCAAGACTAGTTTTAGCCCCTCTTTAGTCACGGGTGCTGGGAACTTTAGCTTCTTAACAGACTATTTTTAGTCAGACTAAAATAAGTCCCTTAGATCCAAACACCCTCTAAGGCTAGTCATATTGGGAGTAACTTAGGTACTCCCTCCATTCCAAAATATAGTGCGCCCGCGCTTCCCGAGGTCTAACTTTGACCATAAATTTAACCAACGGAACTAACTGTGGCGGAAGAAAAAAAAATATATAATTGAATTTTTTTTTCGAATACGAATTCACTGATACTTCCTCCGGTCCTTTTTAGTTCGCATATAAGATTTGACTGAAATCAAGCCTCGTAAAGTTTGACCAACTTTGTAGAAAAAAATACCAACATTCACAATCTAAAATCGATACCAATAGATGTGTCATGACTTAAAGTTTCAAATTGTATAACTTTAGCATGGCAGATGTTGATATTTTTTGCATATAAATACGGCCAAACTTTGTGAAGTTTGACTTCAAAGAATTCTAATATGCAGAGTAAAAAGGACCGAATGGAGTATAATTTTTGCTCCCGCCGCAATCAGTCTTGGTAGTTAAATTTACAGTTAAAGTTGAAGCACGGGGATAGAGGAAGCACTACATTATGGAATGAAAGGAGTAGTAACATAACGTACTTCAAAATTTTTTTGTTTATGTGGCATGTAGTTAATGAGGAGAGATGTGTTTAGTAACATAATATGTTACTGTAACATAGCGCTTCCCAAGAAAGTAAGAGTCTATAAGGTAATAAATGAAGTCATCAATGACACTACTATTATGTTATTTTGCACTATAAAGACAATAACTTAGACTAATGTTGTATGCATGACACTAGTATAAGTTACTCCTTATTATGACCAGCCTTAGTACCAGCCGTTTATTACTAGTACCTCCGGTATTGATGTGTACTCATGCATCGCATGTGTGCCAGCAGCTACTGGAGTAGTAGTATAGGAGTGGTGCACACTGGTACACACGCTCCCATCTTCTGCTGCTGCCTGCGGCTTTCCGGAATTCATTGCGGGCATCTTCTCTAGACTAGATGCTCACACGCACCAAACAGCTACTCACAGCATTTACACTGGACTGGACCATTGCTTTCATCCGAATACTACTGTACTACTGCTAGTTACCGATAACCATCATTTGCTTGTAATATTAAAGTAAGTCAAATCTCCTTTGCATCCCTCTCCCACACGACTGCATCTCAGGCAAGGCACCCTGCGACAGCGATCACGTAGATGATGTGGCGCGGACGATTTCAGGTTCTTTTCTTTTTCTTTTTGCACGGTGCACCTTCTTTTTTCTTCTGTATGTTTTTTTTTAAACAGAGGCAAAACTTTTGCTTCATCCATTAAATAAGAGAGAATAAAATTAGTTACAAACGACGCTCAAAAAAAGTTACAAACGATCCGAGTACACGGCATGCGGATTACTCGCGCAATAACAAGGACCCTAGTTTTTTATACCGGCGGTGATCCAGAGGTTAGCCTTGGTGGCGATGAAGGAAAGCAGCACTGTCGGAGGGACACACTAATGCCTGAAAACTCGCACGTTTCGCTCATTCCAAATTGTCCATAAAACAAGCATGGTGAGGGATGCCTTGGAGGGATCATACGAGCGCGTTTCTTCTGTATGTAGAGTATATGTAGATCGAGATAGAATCACAGGGAACCTGGGAGGGATCATACGAGAAATGCCCCTTTCTGCAGCTGGCGTGTAGGGATCGATGAGTAACTGATTTCAGCTGCCGTCTTCGTTGGTTGGGCGCTCAGCAGCTGGTGCGTTGGCGCCGCACGGAAAGCCCCAAGTGCATGAACGCAAGTGGCCCGATCCATCCATATTTTCATTCAAGGCAAAGGGAGTGACAGACAGGACTGGGGGCGGCAAACCGCCTTCAATTCCTCTTCCTCTTATGGCTACTGTGACGGCGAGGCCCATCCGCCTGCGACTCGTTCTTCAGAAAAGGAAGCCACGCCTAAATTCAGGAAACAACGCCTTGCTTTCGCAAGGTCAGGCGTCTTCTATCGTTTCTACCAGTACAACTTCGGAACATGCCATCTCGATGAAAATCAGCTTTGCGAAGCTTCGGCCCAGTCAGGGCGAAAAGTGGTCAGGGGAAAACGGAAAATGCTGGCGAAATGGCGAATATGGATATCAGTCAGTACTACATGGAACTGTGAAGTGTCATTTTCGAAGAACTCATATATGGAGTCACAAAGGATTATACATATGTAAAACAAGAATCCACAAACAAGTGATGGCACACAGTTCAGTGTTACAGTTTCGAGGGGGCAACAAGGCACCGCTTTCTGACGGAGCATTAGACCCTAGATGTCCCCAGCTTGCGCTCGAAGAGTCGGCGCAACAGGTAGACTTGAATGACGCTGGCTGCGATGAGCGCAGCCGACTCGAAAAGCGCCTTGTGGATGGCCCTCCTGCTCATATTCTCGTTCACTGCACCACAGCAGCAAAGACGTGGTTAGATGACAAAGGGATTTAGATTATAAAGATTGTGAGAAGAGTGCAATCCACTGGCTGCTTGGACAGCTGGCATAAGCTCATACACTGAAGTTCTAGTTATCAAAAGATTTCTCGACAAACCATGGTAGTACTTGGCTAGCCTGTGTTGCACCCACCAGAGTTATAACAAATTCAGAAATTGCAGACAGCCTTCCACAAACACTGGCGAATCCTAACTTGTTCTGGTGGACTTGGACTACAGGTTAAAATTTAGATCAGTCCAACTTGTGGGCTGCTGGAGTAAAGTCTACCTGGGCATCCAGCACCAAGAACTGCCAAAAACTGGCATAATGCTCCTCTCCTACGGAGGGGGTAGAAACACGCCATCCTCATTTAGGTAAGATTAGGTTATTACTAATTATTCTGCTGGACTGCAGGTTAAATTTACGAGAAATTCAACTTGCAGGCTGCTAGAGTGAAGTCTATCAGGGCACCGGCACCAAGAACTGCCAAAACTGGCATCATGCTCCTCTCGAACGCAGGGGTGACATACATGACATCCTCATTTAGGTTATAAATAAATAAACTATTAACAACTGATATCACTACCAGTGAACAAGCTGGTGAATGCTAGTATTTTAAGCCAAATAACCAGTGTATTTCTTGTAGTACAAAGGACAAGAACACTAGTAGTAAGATTTGAATAGTAGGATTCTCAAAACAAATGAATAATAGAGGATACTCACATATTGCTTGCCGGTCGGTTTGGGCCTCCAGCCAGTGCTGCTCAAACTGAATGTTGTAAAGTGCTTCATCCAACTTAGCAATTTGTTCGAACAACGGTGAAAAATGTTCTGCATCCATTCCAGGAAAAGACAAGAGTGACACCATGTTCTTGCTTACCCAAAGTTGCGGAGATTTCAGAAATTCTTACCATCTTTCGCATGCTGGTCAAAATATGAATAATGTCCAACATGCACATCAAAGTCTATGGTTTCATGATATGGGGATTTATTGGTGAAGCAGAAGCGATGGACACCTCTCTTCTGAACTATGAACTCAAATTTGTCACTAATTTTGTCACGAGAGTCACGGACTTGAGCTCCATTAGGATCTTTAACCTGTTATTAGTCAACATGGAACAAACTTAACAGTGGGTTATACTAAAACTTAAGAAGTACATTGACAGTGAATGTTACAAGGTGCTCTAATTCAAGTTGCAGCACAGTACAAGTTAGAATCATCCTTAATAAATTACTGACCACAAAAGGAGTGATGCAGTTGCATAAACAGGGAGATAACAGGGAAATATCGTAGCAAATTGTATTGTATTCGTTCTAGGATGCACTCATATATAGGAAGACCAAGAGCACACAAAAAATGAGCAAAACAATCCCAAGCAGAACTACTTTAACTTATTTATTCAAAAGGCCATCTACTCGGAACTACTCTAGCCAATGGAAGCAATGACATTCCACTTTTTTTAGTAAATCACATAAGTAAATTTATCCCAACAAAATAAAGCTATGCTCCACTGTTCTTAGTTATTAGCAAATAAAAGCAAGGATGCCCGGAAGTAAAAAAAAGTATTCCCTCCGGCCCATATTAATTGTTGTACTAAATCAGCGACAGTTAATATGGATAGGAGAGAGTACAAATTAAAGTTAAAATTGTCACAATCCAAATAATATCTTTATAAATTATGTGACAATGAATACAATACTGAACGACTTGTATCTTCTATGTGCCTAAAACATCCAGGTTAATAGGATTAATAGGCTACTCATATCAACACGAAACTCTTCTTTTTCCAGGAGCCCATCTGCAAGGAACCTCAAAGTTAAGCGCGCTCGGCTTGAAGCAATTTGAGAATGGGTGGCCTATTGGGAGGTTGATCCCAGGTGTGCATGAGTGAGGACAAAGTGCGCAGGAAAAACTAGCGTTGGTGTTGGTCCGTGGGGCCAGTCTAGTTCTCACGTGGTAGCCAGACGTAGTGGCCTTATAACCGGTAGCCAGTATAGGGGTGTTGCATAATGTTTGTTTGAGGAAAATAAAAAATAAAACTATTAGCTCCCTTGGTCCATATTTCTGAGAGCAAGTGCACTATCAAGTACTCCCTCTGTATAATGTAGGGTTTCAAATTCCACAGGATCATGGCTCAAGTTGTAAGCCCCATACCACGATAATGTTAATTTCCACCCAATCACTAGACCAATCATGATGTTAATAATTACTTCCTCAGTCCGGAACTACTTGTCGGTCAAACGGATGTATCTAGACGTATTTTAGTGCTAGATACATCCATTTAAGCGACAAGTAATTCCGGATGGAGGGAGTACCATCCAACCAATGGGCCATCAATATCTTAATATCTGTTATATCCATTCCCTGTGATAAAACCCTTCTAACATAACTTAGTTTCATGCATCATTGTTTATAAGGCGGTAAAGCAACCTAAGGCGAGCACAAACCGCCCTAACACCCAGGGCGCCTGCCTAAGCACCTAATGCGAGCAAAATTACCGCCTAAGAGTCCAAGGTGGGACGCCTTATAAATAATGCCGTGCATGTTTTCGTTGAACAATTAGTTCTTCCTCACACCTTATTCCTTCATTATTTGTAATGGTTGCCATAGTTAGTAGTCTGCATCTTAATTCAAGAAATCCTACATGTTAAAGACTTAAAGGTGTTCAAAACTTACAAATTATACATGAATGACTAAAAGAATCAAAACTGGTTTGAAATCAAAAAAAATTATGTAGTACTTCAAATACCAACACAAAATATACTTAAGATAATATTACTAGTTTTCGTCTCTTGAATATAAAGTATAGCATGAATTCACACAAAATAAATGATAAAATAGTTGTGATACTATACCAGCAGAACAAACATTCTAGTAGACTGTGCCTCCCTTTGATACCCAATAATGCATCAAGCATCTAAGTAACCATTGGATGATACTTATTCTTGCGTGATTTACATAGATATAGAAAAAGGGGTTAGGTCCTTACCACAAGATCCACCCCATCCTCGCTATAATGCCACGGAGTGTCAGCCTTGATCACCACAAAGGATACATGAACAGTATCCCCCTCATATTCCACGTTATGCGAGAAACACTCCTCCCTATCAATCACAAAGCGGATAGCCGCAGCCGGGTGCAAGAACAGCATGATGCAGAGGGCCAAGACACAAGCCCTTGTCCAACTCAGCCCCTCCATCTTCTATCAGCAGAGGAGCAATAGCAGATTGTACAGAGCTTCCTGCAGAGAAAAAATTCCGAAGTGTCAATTGATCTCTTAGACTATCCACACAAGCATGCGTCGCGTTGATGGGTGTGAGCTTTTGAGATCCTGTGATGTCACAGGACGCCAAATTTCTATCAGGACATGGTTGTTTAGATGGTCGAGCAAACAACAAGGCTAGATGGGTGTTTATTCCACGGGCGCATACAAAGGGGAGGACATGGTGGAACCGTACAAATTACTCATCAATTATCTTCACTTATGCTCTGGAATCATACAATGAAGGTGAGATAGATCAATCGATCGATTTCCAACCAAGGCTTGCCTGCCAAGAGGTGAGAGTCCGGTTGGATCTGACCTCTGGAAGCTCATGATTCCCGTCCAGTAGGAAGAATTGGGGCTAAGGGGTGAAGAGGAGGAGGGGGAGCTTACTCAGTTACCGCCTGCAGGCGGCCGTCGGAGAAATCGCTGCTGGCGTCCGGCTCCGGTGATTCCAGGCGGCGCTCCCCTTCCCTTCTCGGCGGAGGAAGAAGCAGTCGATACTCGAGATGTCACAAAGAGCTGACTGACCTTGGGGAGAACGCGACCTTTCTCTTTCCGTGGTTTTTCTACTTCACTTTCCGCCGAGTGGCCTATTCACCGGGCGAGGCGCAGTCGGCCCATTATTAGCCTCGCTGGGCCAGGCAGAGGCCTGCTGCCGTCGGGCCAAAAAATAAATGCGAGCCTCGCAACTCTAATTCTTTAGAGAGAGCAGGAGGTTTCTCGGGAGCAGCTAGTTAACGAGCGCTCCTTCGGAAGCCTCGCAACGATCAGCGTCAATTGGCGCGCTCTCAGTCATTCGCCACGTGTCGCGCTCTGGACGCTCCCTTCGATTTTTTTTATTTTTTCGCATGTGTTTTTGGCTTTTTAAACGGTTTTTTCGGATTTTTTCGACGTTTTGGTTTCCTCCCTGTCTTTCTTAGCTTTCGATCAATTTTTTTTAAAAAAAAATTTGCGCAAAAAAAGGGATTTTTTTTATTTTCCTTTCGCAAAAGTCACGGTTTTTCTTCCGCGAGAGGCACGGTTGTGCTTTAGCGAGAGTCACGGTCGTGCCTTTCGGAAACGAAAAAACGTATTTTCTGTTTTTTCGCGAGAGTCACGATTTTGCTTCCGCGAGAGTCACGGCCGTGCCTCTCGGAAAAGGGAAAAACAAAACGCGTTTTTTGTTTTTTTTTCTTTCGTGAGAGTTACGGTTTTGCTTTCGCGAGAGGTACGGTTGTGCTTTCACAAAAGTCACGACCGTGCTTCTAGGAAAGGGAAAAACAAAACATGTTTTCTGTTTTTTTTTCTTTCGTGAGAGTCACGGTTTTGCTTCCGCGAGAGGCACGGTTGTGCTTTCGCGAAAGTCACGGCCGTGCCTCTAGGAAAGTGGAAAAAATACGCGTTTTCTTTTTTTTTTCTTTCGCGAGAGTCACGGTTTCGCTTTCGCGAGGCACGGTTGTGCCTTCACGAGAGTCACAGCCGTGCCTCTCGGAAACAAAAAAACGTGTTTTCTGTTTTTTTTCCTTCCACGAGAGTCACGGTTTTGCTTTCATGAGAGGCATGGTTGTGATTTCGCGAGAGGCACGGGCGTGCCTCTTTCGGAAAGGAAAAAAATTATGCTTCCGGTTCGGTTTTTTCGTCCGGTTTTTTACGTCCAGTTTTTTCATGAAAAAAAAGTTCATCAAAACCTATGAACATGGGATCTAATTTTGAAGATCTCGACGCGAGGAATTCAATGGTGAAAACGGTTCGAGATTTGGATGCACAGTTTAAGAGATAAAACGTTTTGAATAAACGGATCTACGAAAAAAGGGAAAACTCCCAAGTTGCGACAAGTGGCGCACTGCATGTGCACCACTTGTCGCGACCTGGGAAAGTGAAGTGTTCTTTGCAACGAGTACTCCTCATTTAATAATTTCGAAATTTCTCTCAAAAAAATAAATAGAAAGAGCAGGAGGTGATGGCATTTCCGGCAAATCCTAAATGGCACCTGTTTCTTCACCTTACGCAAACGGGCGCACTGCATGAAGAATGAGTTTTGAACCGTCACCCTCCTGCTCTTATAGTAGTTGCGCTAACCACATCACCACCCACACCTGATGCCTTCAGTTCAATCTTTTCCCTTCTTCTTTTTCTTCTTTTTTTTATTTTTTCTTGTTCCTTTTTTATTTGAACGGTCTTGTTCTTTTTTTTTTCTGGTTTTGTTTCTTTTTTAATTTTGCTCAATTAAATGAACTTTTTCAAAATCAATGAACTTTTATCAAAATTGATGAACCTTTTTTAAAATCGACAAACTCTTTTTCAAAATCAATGAACTTTTTTTTTCAAAATCGATGAACACTTGTTCAAAATCAATGAGTTTTTTCAAAATCAGACATACTTTTTTCAAAATCAATGATTTTTATTCAAAATTGATTGGACTTTTTTAAAACCAGTGATTTTTTTACAAAATCAATGAACTTTTTTTTAAAACAGATGAACTTTTTCCAAAATCGAGTGAACTTTTTTCAAAATTGATGATCTTTTTTCAAAAAACTTTTTTCAATTGTGAACTTTTTATTGAAAACTGATGAACTCTTTTCCAAATCGATGAACTTTTCTAAATTCAGGTTTTTTAAAAATAATTCCAAAATCTGAGAGGTACAGTATAAATAGCGCGTCGACAACAGTTCTTACAGTATTTGGCGCTGTTATCAGTAAGTGCTACAGTATTATGTAGCCCGAGTGGTTAGCAAACTTTTACGGGAATCCATTGGTGCGAGCTCAAATCCTGAACATAGCCTATTTTTATGTGATTTTTTCCATGTTGTAAGTTGCTGCGGTCGCATTTTACGGGCCGGCCCAACTGAGTTCCGCGGCGTAGCGGGCGCCCTATAGGAGCTCCCGACATTTCCTATTCGGTGCCTTCAACGTCTGTTAACGTGCATTCTGTTAACTGGCGCCTCTTACCTGGGCCAGCCCATATAACACTATATTTCGTCAAACTCCCAACAAAAAATGAGCAGAGATAAGATTCGATCCCGCAACCTCTGTGTTGGGAAGTGCACAAACCAGTAGGCTATCGGACTATCGGACCTGTTGTGAAATAGATATTTTTTAATTTTTTATTCATTTCTTCAGCTCGTGGTTTTTTCTTCATACATTTTTCTTTGTTTTTTTTCTTTTTTTCTTTTTCCCCTTTTTCTTTTTAAATTTGATGAACCTTTTTCCAAATCCATTGAACTTAACTTTTCTCAAAATTGGTGAACTTTTTTCAAATTTGATGAAAAAAATTCAGATTCAAGAACTTTTTTCCAAATCCAATGAACTTTTTTCAATTTCCATGAACTTTAAACAAATGATGAACTTTTTTCTAATCAGCTGAACTTTTTTCTAATGAGCTGAACTTTTCTCAAATTCAATGAACCTTTTCCAATTATGATGAACTTTTCTCAAACTCGATGAACTTTTTTTCAGATTCAATGAACTTTCTTCAAATTTGATGAACTTTAAAAAAACAATGAACTTTTTTCGAATTTGAAAAAGTTCCTGCATTTTGAAGAAAAGTTTCTTTGATTTTTTTTAGAAAAGTGCACGCATTTTGGAAAAAAAAGGCGAACAAAACCGTTACAGAAAAAGAGAAAGAAAAAACCAGGTTTGGGGGCTTTGCGAGCTGCAGAAAGAATAAAAGAAAGCAAGCAAAGTTTGTTGGCACAAGTCATTTGATTGCGTAGTGGTTGGTGCATTGCTCTGTGAAGCATGAGGTCCGAGTTTGAATCTTGCTCCCTGCGCACCTTTTTTGCCGTTTCTAAAAGAAAGAAAAGAACAAATGGGCCGGCCCGCTATGTGCCCCTGCGAGCGCCAGCTTTGTAATCGGCACTAACAGCATTGAGTAGGAGCTCCCGGAGGTGATTCTCGAAGAGAGAGAGAGAGAGAGAGAGAGAGCAGGAGGTACCCCTCAAGAAAACAAATAGAGAGAGCAAGGAGGAGGACTCCTCCAGTAATCCCCTCTCATTGGGGTCCTGACAACGACGCCTATTAACTTTGATCCCCTGCCCTCTCCGTCTGCCATCGACGTCGGGGTCACAAGACCCTCGATTAGGGAACCTTCAATGCAAAACGCCTATACAAACGCTTAGGTGAACAAAAATATCAAGAAATGGCTAAGCGCTTTTGTGCTCTAATGCTAGATGCTAATTTTCAGGTGGTAAAAAGGAACCAATCAATAGTTTGACATCCAAACTGAAACCACTCCAGTCGGGCATACGATACGGCCCATGCCCGCTCTCGTGACCCTCCCCCACCCACACTCGCTCGCCGCCAACGCCGCCACACCCACCACCGTGCCGCCCAGCCACTCCCATGCATGGCCCGGTTGGATCCTCAGGCGCGTCGCCTCCCCTGCTTACGCCTCGGGTGTGGAGGTGCCCAGGATGCCGCTCCCGTTCGTGTACCAGGCATTCTCGAAGATGTTGCGGTCGATTGGATCCGTGTCGCTGGCGACACTGGAAGCGACGAGGGCACAGGGATGGAGAGAGAGAGAGAGCGATGAGGATTTGCGACGACACATCGTCATGGACTCGATGCGTGAGGGAATGGAAGGAAGAGGAGTGGGTGTAGGATCGAAGGAATGTCTAGAGGGGGTGATTAGACTACTTGACCAAACAAAAACTTATCATTTTCCCAATTTTAGTTGGAGGCAAGTTCTAGCAATACTACCAAGTCAAGCAACACCTACACATGTAAGTCTAAGAGTTGAGCAGCGGAAAGTAAAGACTTTGCATATGAACGTAAAGGAGGGATCGACGAAATCAAACACAATGAAGGCACGATGATTTTTGGCGTGGTTTCGGTAGGTGGTGCTATTGTATGTCCACGTTGATGGAGACTTCAACCCACAGGGAGTAACGGCTGCGCGAGTCCACGAAGGGCTCCACCCATGAAGTGTCCACCAAGAAGCAGCCTTGTCTATTCCACCATGGCTTACGTCCACAAAGGACTAGCATCACTTGGGGTAGATCTTCACAAAGTAGGCGATCTCCTTGCCCTTACAAACTCCTTGGTTCAACTCCACAAAATGTTGGAGGCTCCCAAGTGACATCTAACCATGCAATCTAGGAGACACCACTCTCCAAAAGGTAATAGATGGTGTTGTTGATGATGAACTCCTTGCTCTTGTGTTTCAAATGATAGTCTCCTCAACAGTCAATCACTCTCTCATAGATTTGGCTTGGGTAGGAGAAGGTTAGGAGTGGAAAGCAACTTGAGGAGGCTAGAAATCAAGGTTGAAATGGTTGGATTGGAATCTCTTGATCTCAACACATGAGTTGGTGGTTCTCTCTTAGAAAATGAATGGTTAAAGTGTACTTTCGTTCTGATGGCTCTCTTAGAGAGTGGGTGGGGTGGAAGGGTATAAATAACCTTCACCCAAAATCCAACCATTACACACTTTTGACTCCACTCGGTGACACTGATCCAAAAACTCGGTGAGACCGACATGTGTAAAAGATATGAACCTTGGGCTTTTCGCCGAGACCGAAGTGGAAATCTCAGACAGACAGAAATGCAATGACCAAGGCAAGACTTCGCTTCGGTAGTTCCGATCAGTTCAACTCGATGATTCCGAAGTGAACTAATTAGCTTACAGAAACTTGGTCACGGCAACTCAATGAGACCGGTCGCAATCTTGGTGAGACCAAAATTCTATGGTTTGGCTCTGGCGGTGTATAGGATCAACTCGGTGAGTCCAGGTGGGATATGTAAGGGAACGTAGCATGCAATTTCAAAAAAATTCTGACGATCACGCAAGATCTATCTAGGAGCTGCATAGCAATGAGAGCGGGAGAGTGTGTCCATGTACACTCGTAGACTGAAAGCAGAAGGGTTAGGTTAACGCGGTTGATGTAGTCGAACGTCTTCACGATCCAACCGATCTAGTACCGAACGTACGGCACCTCTGAGTTCAGCACACGTTCAGCTCGATGACATCCCTCGAACTCTTGATCCAGCAGAGGGTCGAGGGAGAGTTTTGTAAGCACGACGGCATGGTGACAGTGATGGTGATGTGATCCGCGCAGGGCTTCACCTAAGCACTACGACGCTATGACCAGAGGAGTAAACTATGGACGGGGGCACCGCACACGACTAAGAGAACAATTGTTTGTTGTGTGTTCTAGGCGCCCCCTCTCCACATATATATAGGTGGGAGGGGAAGGGGGACAACCATGGGGCGCCCCAAGTAGGAGGAATCCTACTTGGGGCCTTGTCCAATTCGGCCCCCACCCTTACCATCTTTTCTGAAGAGGGAAGGAAAGGGGAGAGAGGAGGGAAGGAAGGGGGAGGCCGAATTGCCTCCCCTTCCTTCTCTCTTCCCCTTTTCCTTTCCCCTTCCTATTCGGCCAATAGGCCCAAATCTTTGCCGGGAGGGGGGGGGAGGGGGTGCCCGGAACCCCTTCAGGTGACCCGATATGTACCCGGTACCCCAGGAACACTTCCGGTGTCCGAATATCATCGTCCTATATATGAATCTTTACCTCTTAACCATTTTGAGACTCCTCGTCATGTGCGTGATCTCATCCGAGACTCCGAACAACATTCGGTCACCAAATCACATAACTCATATAATACAAAATCGTCATCGAACGTTAAGCGTGCGAACCCTACGGGTTCGAGAACTATGTAGACATGACCGAGACACCTCTCCGGTCAATAACCAATAGCGGAACCTAGATGCTCATATTGGTTCCCACATATTCTACGAAGATCTTTATCGGTCGTACCGTAATGACAACATACGTTATTCCCTTTGTCATCGGTATGTTACTTGCCCGAGATTTGATCGTCGGTATCTCCATACCTAGTTCAATCTCATTAGCGGCAAGTCTCTTTACTTGTTCCATAATGCATCATCATGTAACTAACTCATTAGTCACATTGCTTGCAAGGCTTATTATGATGTGCATTACCGAGAGGGCCTAGAGATACCTCTCCGATACTTGGAGTGACAAATCCTAATCTCGATCTATGCCAACCCAACAAACACCTTTGGAGATACCTGTAGAGCATCTTTATAATCTCCCAGTTATGTTGTGACATTTGATTGCACACAAGGTATTCCTCCGGTATCCGGGAGTTACATAATCTCATAGTCAAAGGAATATGTATAAGTCATGAAGAAAGCAATAGCAATAAAACTTAACGATCATTATGCTAAGCTAACAGATGGGTCTTGTCCATCACATCATTATCCTAATGATGTGATCCCATTCATCAAATGATAACACAGGTCTATGGTTAGGAAACCTAACCATCTTTAATCAACGAGCTAGTCTAGTAGACGCTTACTAGGGACACTGTGTTTTGTCTATGTATCCACACATGTATCAAGTTTCCGGTTAATACAATTCTAGAATGAATAATAAATATTTATCATGATATAAGGAAATATAAATAACAACTTTATTATTGCCTCTAGGGCATATTTCCTTCAGTCTCCCACTTGCACTAGAGTCAATAATCTAGTTCACATTGCCATGTGATTTAACGCCAATAGTTCACATCGCCATGTGACCAACACCCAAGGGGTTTACTAGAGTCATGAATCTAGTTCACATCGCCATGTGATTAATGCCCAAAGAGTACTAAGGTGTGATCATATTTTGCTTGTGAGAGAGGTTTAGTCAACAGGTCTGCCACATTCAGATCCGTATGTATGTTGCAAATTTCTATGTATACAATGTTCTACATGGAGCTACTATAGCTAATTGCTCCCTCTTTCAATATGTATCCAGATTGAGACTGGAGTCATTTGGATCGGTGTAAAATCTTGCATCGACGTAACTCTTTACGACGAACTCTTTATCACCTCCATAACCGAGAAATATTTCCTTAGTCCTCTTAGGTGACCAAGGATAATTTTGACTGATGTCCAGTGATCTACTCCTGGATCACTATTGTATACTCCTGGATCACTATTGTACCCCCTTAAAAACTCATGGCAAGGTACATAATATGTATGGTACACAACATGGCATACTTTATAGAACCTATGGTTGAGGCATAGGTAATGACTTTCATTCTCTCTCTATCTTTGCCGTGGTTGGGCTTTGAGTCTTACTCAACTTCACACCTTGCAACACATGCAAGAACTCTTTCTTCGACTGATCCATTTTGAACTTCTTCAAAATCTTGTCAAGGTATGTGCTTTGTGAAAGTCCAATTAAGTGTCTTGATCTATCCCTATAGATCTTGATGCCCAATATATAAGTAGCTTCACCGAGGTCTTTCATTGAAAAATTCTTATTCAAGTATCCTTTTATGCTATTCAGAAATTCTATATCATTTCCAATCAACAATATGTCATCCACATATAATATTAGAAATGCTACAGAGCTCCCAGTCACTTTCTTGTAAATACAGGCTTCTCCAAAAGTCTGTAGAAAACCATATGCTTTGATCACCTTATCAAAGCGTATATTCCAACTCCGATATGCTTGCACTAGTCCATAAATGGATCGCTGGAGCTTGCACACTTTGTTAGCACCTTTAGGATCGACAAAACCTTCTGGTTGCATCATATACAACTCTTCTTTAAGAAATCCATTAAGGAATGCAGTTTTGACGTCCATTTGCCAGATTTCATAATCAGAAAATGCGGCAATTGCCAACATGATTCGGACAGACTTAAGCATCGCTACGGGTGAGAGGGTCTCATCATAGTCAACTCCTTGAACTTGTCAAAAACCTTTCGCAACAAGTCGAGCTTGGTAGACAGTAACATTACCATCAGCGTCAGTCTTTTTCTTGAAGATCCATTTATTCTCTATGACTTGCTGATACGTCCCCAATGTATCTATAATTTATGAAGTATTCATGCCATGTTTACAACAATTTTATATGGTTTTGGTATGATTTGCATGGAACTAACCCGGACTGACGCTGTTTTCAGCAGAAGTACCGTGGTGTTGTTTTTGTGCAGAAATAAAAGTTCTTGAAATTGGACGAAACTTTTTGATGTTTTTTTTGGAACAAAAGAGACCCTCGAAGCTTTGTGGGAGGGCCAGAAGAGCCACGAGGAGGGCACAACCCACCAGGGCGCGCCTGGTGGGCCGTCCATGTTGGAAATATGCCCTAGAGGCAATAATAAAAGCATTATTATAATATTTCCTTGTTCATGATAAATTGTCTTTATTCATGCTATAATTGTGTTATCCGGAAATCGTAATACATGTGTGAATAACAGACACCAACATGTCCCTAGTAAGCCTCTAGTTGACTAGCTCGTTGATCAACAGATAGTCATGGTTTCCTGACTATGGACATTGGATGTCATTGATAACGAGATCACATCATTAGGAGAATGATGTGATGGACAAGACACAATCCTAAACATAGCACAAGATCGTATAGTTCGTTTGCTAGAGTTTTCCAATGTCAAGTATCTTTTCCTTAGACCATGAGATCGTGTAACTCCCGGATACCGTAGGAGTGCTTTGGGTATACCAAACGTCACAACGTAACTGGGTGACTATAAAGGTAGACTACGGGTATCTCCAAAAGTGTCTGTTGGGTGACATGGATCAAGACTGGGATTTGTCACTCCGTATGACGGAGAGATATCACTGGGCCCACTCGGTAATGCATCATCATAATGAGCTCAAAGTGACCAAGTGTCTGGTCACGGGATCATGCATTACGGTACGAGTAAAGTGACTTGCCGGTAACGAGATTGAACGAGGTATTGGGATACCGACGATCGAATCTCGGGCAAGTAACATATCGATTGACAAAGGGAATTGCATACGGGGTTTGATTAAATCCTCGACATCGTGGTTCATCCGATGAGATCATCGTGGAGCATGTGGGAGCCAACATGGGTATCCAGATCCCGCTGTTGGTTATTGACCGGAGAATCGTCTCGGTCATGTCTGCTTGTCTCCCGAACCCGTAGGGTCTACACACTTAAGGTTCGGTGACGCTAGGGTTGTGAAGATATGTATATGCAGTGACCCGAATGTTGTTCGGAGTCCCGGATGAGATCCCAGACGTCACGAGGAGTTCCAGAATGGTCCGGAGGTAAAGAATTATATATAGGAAGTGCTGTTTCGGGCATCGGGACAAGTTTCGGGGTTATCGGTATTGTACCGGGACCACCGGAAGGGTCCCGGGGGTCCACCGGGTGGGGCCACCTATTCCGGAGGGCCCCATGGGCTGAATTAGGAGGGAACCCAGCCCATAGTGGGCTGTGGCGCCAGCCCCTATAGGCCCATGCGCCTAGGGTTTCCACCATGGAAGAGTCCATGTGGTGGAAGGCACCCCTAGGTGCCTTGGGGGGGAGGGAAACCTCCCCTTGGCCGCCGCCCCCCCTAGTAGATCTCATCTACTAGGGCCGGCGCCCCCCCATGGCACCCCTATATATAGTGGGGGGGGGGAGAGAGGAGGGATTTCATACCAGCCCTTGGCGCCTCCATCTCCCCCCGTTACGTCTCTTCCTCGTAGTCTTGGCGAAGCCCTGCTTCTGTGACGCCCTGCATACACCACCACGCCGTCGTGCTGCTGGATCTTCATCAACCTCTCCTTCTCCCTTGCTGGATCAAGAAGGAGGAGACGTCTCCCGTCCCGTACGTGTGTTGAACGCGGAGGTGCCGTCCGTTCGGTGCTGGTCATCGGTGATTTGGATCACGTCGAGTACGACTACATCATCACCGTTCTTTTGAACGCTTCCGTGCGCCATCTACAAAGGTATGTAGATGCATCCGATGACTCGTTGCTAGATGAACTCCTAGATGATCTTGGTGAAACGAGTAGGAAAATTTTTGTTTTCTGCAACGTTCCCCAACAGTGGCATCATGAGCTAGGTCTATGCGTAGTTCTTCTTGCGCGAGTAGAACACAATTAGTTGTGGGCGTGGATTTGTCAAATTTCTTGCCGTTACTAGTCTTGTCTTGCTTCAGCGGTATTGTGGCATGAAGCGGCCCGGACCAACCTTACACGTACGCTTACGTGAGACCGGTTCCACCGACTAACATGCACTAGTTGCATAAGGTGGCTGGCGGGTGTCTGTCTCTCCCACTTTAGTTGGAGCGGATTCGATGAACAGGGTCCTTATGAAGGGTAAATAGAAGTTGACAAATCACGTTGTGGCTTTAACGTAGGTAAGAAGATGTTCTTGCTAGAACCCTAATTCAGCCACGTAAAACTTGCAACAACAATTAGAGGACGTCTAACTTGTTTTTGCAGCAAGTGGGTTGTGATATGATATGGCCAAAGTTGTGATGAATGATGAATGATCTATATGTGATGTATGAGATGTTCATGCTATTGTAATAGGAATCACGACTTGCATGTCGATGAGTATGACAACCGGCAGGAGCCATAGGAGTTGTCTTTATTCTTTTATATGACCTGCGTGTCATCGAGAATCGCCATGTAAATTACTTTACTTTATTGCTAAACGCGTTAGCCATAGTAGTAGAAGTAATAGTTGGCGAGCAACTTCATGGAGACACGATGATGGAGATCATGATGATGGAGATCATGGTGTCAAGCCGGTGACAAGATGATCATGGAGCCCCAAGATGGAGATCAAAGGAGCTATGTGATGTTGGCCATATCATGTCACGTTTAATATTTGATTGCATGTGATGTTTATCATGTTTTGCATCTTGTTTACTTAGAACAACGGTAGTAAATAAGATGATCCCTCATAATAATTTCAAGAAGTGTTCCCCCTAACTGTGCACCGTTGCGACAGTTCGCTGTTTCAAAACACCACGTGATGATCGGGTGTTTTATTCAGACGTTCACATACAACGGGTGTAAGACAGATTTACACATGCAAACACTTAGGTTGACTTGACGAGCCTAGCATGTACAGACATGGCCTCGGAACACAGGAGACCGAAAGGTCGAGCATGAGTCGTATAGAAGATACGATCAACATGAAGATGTTCACCGACGTTGACTAGTCCGTCTCACGTGATGATCGGACACGGTCTAGTTAACTCGGATCATGTAATACTTAGATGACTAGAGGGATGTCTAATCTAAGTGGGAGTTCATTAATAATTTGATTAGATGAACTTAATTATCATGAACTTAGTCTAAAATCTTTGCAATATGTCTTGTAGATCAAATGGCCAACGTAGTCCTCAACTTCAACGCGTTCCTAGAGAAAACCAAGCTGAAAGACGATGGCAGCAACTATACGGACTGGGTCCGGAACCTGAGGATCATCCTCATAGCTGCCAAGAAAGATTATGTCCTACAAGCACCGCTAGGTGATCCTCCCGTCCCACAGAACCAAGACGTTATGAACGCTTGGCAGACACGTGTTGACGACTACTCCCTTGTTCAGTGCGGCATGCTTTATAGCTTAGAGCCGGGGCTCCAAAAGCGTTTTGAGAGACATGGAGCATACGAGATGTTCGAAGAGCTGAAAATGGTTTTTCAAGCTCATGCCCGGATCGAGAGATATGAAGTCTCCGATAAGTTCTTCAGCTGTAAGATGGAGGAAAATAGTTCTGTCAGTGAGCACATACTCACTATGTCTGGGTTGCATAACCGCTTGTCTCAGCTGGGAGTTAATCTCCCGGATGATGCGGTCATTGACAGAATCCTCCAGTCGCTTCCACCAAGCTACAAGAGCTTCGTGATGAACTTCAACATGCAGGGGATGCAAAAGACCATTCCTGAGTTGTTCTCAATGCTGAAATCAGCGGAGGTAGAAGTCAAGAAGGAACATCAAGTGTTGATGGTCAATAAAACCACTAAGTTTAAGAAAGGCAAGGGTAAAAGGAACTTCAAGAAGGACGGCAAGGAGGTTGCCGCGCCCGGCAAGCAAGCTGCCGGGAAGAAGCCAAAGAATGGACCCAAGCCCGAGACTGAGTGCTTTTATTGCAAGGGAAGCGGTCACTGGAAACGGAACTGCCCTAAGTACTTAGCGGATAAGAAGGCCGGCAAAACAAAAGGTATATGTGATATACATGTAATTGATGTGTACCTTACTAGTGCCCATAGTAGCTCCTGGGTATTTGATACCGGTGCAGTTGCTCACATTTGTAACTCAAAGCAGGGGCTGCGGAATAAGCGGAAACTGGCAAAGGACGAGGTGACGATGCGCGTCGGGAATGGTTCCAAGGTCAATGTGATCGCCGTCGGCACGCTGCCTCTGCATCTCCCTTCGGGATTAGTTTTAAACCTTAATAATTGTTATTTAGTGCCAGCTTTGAGCATGAACATTGTATCGGGATCTCGTTTAATTCGAGATGGCTACTCTTTTAAATCTGAGAATAATGGTTGTTCCATTTTTATGAGAGATATGTTTTATGGTCATGCTCCTATGGTGAATGGTTTATTCTTTATGAATCTCGAACGTGATGCTACACATGTTCATAATGTGAGTACCAAAAGAAGTAAGGTTGATAATGATAGTCCCACATACTTGTGGCACTGCCGCCTTGGTCACATAGGTGTCAAACGCATGAAGAAACTCCATGCTGATGGACTTTTAGAGTCTCTTGATTATGAATCATTTGACACGTGCGAACCATGCCTTATGGGTAAAATGACCAAGACTCCGTTCTCAGGAACAATGGAGCGAGCAACCGACTTATTGGAAATCATACATTCTGATGTGTGCGGTCCAATGAGTGTTGAGGCTCGCGGTGGCTATCGTTATGTTCTCACCCTCACTGATGATTTAAGTAGGTATGGGTATATCTACTTAATGAAACACAAGTCTGAAACCTTTGAAAAGTTCAAGGAATTTCAGAGTGAGGTTGAAAATCAATGTGACAGGAAAATCAAGTTTCTACGATCAGATCGTGGAGGAGAATACTTGAGTCACGAATTTGGCACACACTTAAGAAAATGTGGAATAGTTTCACAACTCACGCCGCCTGGAACACCTCAACGTAACGGTGTGTCCGAATGTCGTAATCGCACTCTATTGGATATGGTGCGGTCTATGATGTCTCTTACTGATTTACCGCTATCTTTTTGGGGCTATGCTTTAGAGACTGCCGCATTCACTTTAAATAGGGCTCCGTCGAAATCCGTTGAGACGACACCGTATGAATTATGGTTTGGGAAGAAACCTAAGCTGTCATTTCTAAAAGTTTGGGGATGCGATGCTTATGTCAAGAAACTTCAACCAGAGAAGCTCGAACCCAAGTCGGAAAAATGCGTCTTCATAGGATACCCAAAAGAAACTATTGGGTATACCTTCTACCTCAGATCCGAAGGCAAGATCTTTGTTGCCAAGAATGGGTCCTTTCTAGAGAAAGAGTTTCTCTCGAAAGAAGTAAGTGGGAGGAAAGTAGAGCTTGATGAAGTATTACCTCTTGAACCGGCAAATGGCGCAACTCAAGAAAATGTTCCTGAGGTGCCTGCACCGACTAGAGAGGAAGTTAATGATAATGATCAAGATACTTCTGATCAAGCTCCTACTGAGATTCGAAGGTCCACGAGGACACGTTCCGCACCAGAGTGGTACGGCAACCCTGTCTTGGAAATCATGTTGTTAGACAACGGTGAACCTTCGAACTATGAAGAAGCGATGGCGGGCCCGGATTCCGACAAATGGCTAGAAGCCATGAAATCTGAGATAGGATCCATGTATGAAAACGAAGTATGGACTTTGACTGACTTGCCCGTTGAACGGCGAGCCATAGAGAATAAATGGATCTTTAAGAAGAAGACAGACGCGGATGGTAATGTGACCATCTATAAAGCTCGGCTTGTTGCTAAGGGTTATCGACAAGTTCAAGGGGTTGACTACGATGAGACTTTCTCACCGGTAGCGAAGCTAAAGTCCGTCCGAATCATGTTAGCAATTGCCGCATTCTACGATTATGAGATATGGCAAATGGACGTCAAAACGGCATTCCTTAATGGTTTCCTTAAGGAAGAATTGTATATGATGCAGCCGGAAGGTTTTGTCGATCCTAAGAATGCTGACAAGGTGTGCAAGCTCCAACGCTCGATTTATGGGCTGGTGCAAGCATCTCGGAGTTGGAACATTCGCTTTGATGAGATGATCAAAGCGTTTGGGTTCACGCAGACTTATGGAGAAGCCTGCGTTTACAAGAAAGTGAGTGGGAGCTCTGTAGCATTTCTCATATTATATGTGGATGACATACTTTTGATGGGAAATGATATAGAACTCTTGGACAGCATCAAGGCCTACTTGAATAAAAGTTTTTCAATGAAGGACCTTGGAGAAGCTGCTTATATATTAGGCATCAAGATCTATAGAGATAGATCGAGACGCCTCATAGGTCTTTCGCAAAGCACATACCTTGATAAGATATTGAAGAAGTTCAATATGGATCAGTCTAAGAAGGGGTTCTTGCCTGTGTTACAAGGTATGAAATTGAGCTCAGCTCAATGTCCGACCACGGCAGAAGAAATAGAAGAGATGAGTGTCATCCCCTATGCCTCAACCATAGGTTCTATTATGTATGCCATGCTGTGTACCAGACCTGATGTAAACCTTGCCGTTAGTTTGGTAGGCAGATAACAAAGTAATCCCGGCAAGGAACACTGGACAGCGGTCAAGAATATCCTGAAGTACCTGAAAAGGACTAAGGAAATGTTTCTCGTTTATGGAGGCGACGAAGAGCTCATCGTAAAGGGTTACGTCGACGCTAGCTTCGACACAGATCTGGATGACTCTAAGTCACAGACCGGATACGTGTATATTTTGAATGGTGGGGCAGTAAGCTGGTGCAGTTGCAAGCAAAGCGTCGTGGCGGGATCTACATGTGAAGCGGAGTACATGGCAGCCTCGGAGGCAGCACATGAAGCAATATGGGTGAAGGAGTTCATCACCGACCTTGGAGTCATACCCAATGCGTCGGGGCCAATCAAGCTCTTCTGTGACAACACTGGAGCCATCGCTCTTGCCAAGGAGCCCAGGTTTCACAAGAAGACAAGGCACATCAAGCGTCGCTTCAACTCCATTCGTGAAAATGTTCAAGATGGAGACATAGAAATTTGTAAAGTGCAGACGGACCTGAATGTAGCAGATCCGTTGACTAAACCTCTCCCTAGAGCAAAACATGATCAACACCAGAATTCCATGGGTGTTCGATTCATCACAATGTAACTAGATTATTGACTCTAGTGCAAGTGGGAGACTGTTGGAAATATGCCCTAGAGGCAATAATAAAAGCATTATTATAATATTTCCTTGTTCATGATAAATTGTCTTTATTCATGCTATAATTGTGTTATCCGGAAATCGTAATACATGTGTGAATAACAGACACCAACATGTCCCTAGTAAGCCTCTAGTTGACTAGCTCGTTGATCAACAGATAGTCATGGTTTCCTGACTATGGACATTGGATGTCATTGATAACGAGATCACATCATTAGGAGAATGATGTGATGGACAAGACCCAATCCTAAACATAGCACAAGATCGTATAGTTCGTTTGCTAGAGTTTTCCAATGTCAAGTATCTTTTCCTTAGACCATGAGATCGTGTAACTCCCGGATACCGTAGGAGTGCTTTGGGTATACCAAACGTCACAACGTAACTGGGTGACTATAAAGGTAGACTACGGGTATCTCCAAAAGTGTCTGTTGGGTGACATGGATCAAGACTGGGATTTGTCACTCCGTATGACGGAGAGATATCACTGGGCCCACTCGGTAATGCATCATCATAATGAGCTCAAAGTGACCAAGTGTCTGGTCACGGGATCATGCATTACGGTACGAGTAAAGTGACTTGCCGGTAACGAGATTGAACGAGGTATTGGGATACCGATGATCGAATCTCGGGCAAGTAACATATCGATTGACAAAGGGAATTGCATACGGGGTTTGATTAAATCCTCGACATCGTGGTTCATCCGATGAGATCATCGTGGAGCATGTGGGAGACAACATGGGTATCTAGATCCCGCTGTTGGTTATTGACCGGAGAACCGTCTCGGTCATGTCTGCTTGTCTCCCGAACCCGTAGGGTCTACACACTTAAGGTTCGGTGACGCTAGGGTTGTGAAGATATGTATATGCAGTGACCCGAATGTTGTTCGGAGTCCCGGATGAGATCCCGGACGTCACGAGGAGTTCCAAAATGGTCCGGAGGTAAAGAATTATATATAGGAAGTGCTGTTTCGGGCATCGGGACAAGTTTCGGGGTCATCGGTATTGTACCGGGACCACCGGAAGGGTCCCGGGGGTCCACTGGGTGGGGCCACCTATTCCGGAGGGCCCCATGGGCTGAATTAGGAGGGAACCCAGCCCATAGTGGGCTGGGGCGCCAGCCCCTATAGGCCCATGCGCCTAGGGTTTCCACCATGGAAGAGTCCATGTGGTGGAAGGCACCCCTAGGTGCCTTGGGGGGGAGGGAAACCTCCCCTTGGCCGCCGCCCCCCCTAGTAGATCTCATCTACTAGGGCCGGCGCCCCCCCATGGCACCCCTATATATAGTGGGGGGGAGAGGAGGGATTTCATACCAGCCCCTGGCGCCTCCATCTCCCCCCGTTACGTCTCTTCCTCGTAGTCTTGGCGAAGCCCTGCTTCTGTGACGCCCTGCATACACCACCACGCCGTCGTGCTGCTGGATCTTCATCAACCTCTCCTTCTCCCTTGCTGGATCAAGAAGGAGGAGACGTCTCCCGTCCCGTACGTGTGTTGAACGCGGAGGTGCCGTCCGTTCGGTGCTGGTCATCGGTGATTTGGATCACGTCGAGTACGACTACATCATCACCGTTCTTTTGAACGCTTCCGTGCGCCATCTACAAAGGTATGTAGATGCATCCGATGACTCGTTGCTAGATGAACTCCTAGATGATCTTGGTGAAACGAGTAGGAAAATTTTTGTTTTCTGCAACATTCCCCAACAGTCCGTGCCCCAGTGGGTTGTGCTCACCTCGAGGCCCATCTTACCGTGAAACCGATGCCCAAAAATCCTATAAATAGAGAAACCATCAGAAATAAACCTAGATCAGAAGTTCCGTCGCCGCAGGGCTCCGTAGCCATTGAAAACCAATCTAGACCCGTTTCGGCACCCTGCCGGAGGGGGGAATCATCTCCGGTGGCCATCTTCATCTTCCCAGCGACCACCACGATGAGGAGGGGTAGTCCACCCTTGGGGCTGAGGGTTTGTACCAGTAGCTATGTGTTTAATCTCTCTATCTCATGACCTATATCATGGGCTTTGTTAATATAGATGGATCATATGATGTTTCTCCCCTCTATACTCTTGTTGTGATGAATTGAGTTTTTCCCTTTGAGATCTCGTTGTTATCGGATTGAATACTTTTATGGATTTGAGAACACTTGATATATGTCTTGCAATTGAATACTTGTGGTGACAATGGGGTATCGTATTGATTCATTTGATATATGTTTTGGAACTCAACTTGAGGATTCCCATAGTGACATTGGGGTAATCTATGCAAAGGGGTTGATGCATGTTCTTGTCCTTGTTTCTGATACGTCTCCGTTGTATCTACTTTTCCAAACACTTTTGCCCTTGTTTTGGACTCTAACTTGCATGATTTGAATGGAACTAACCCGGACTGACGCTGTTTTCAGCAGAATTACCATGGTGTTATTTATGTGCAGAAACAAAAGTTCTCGGAATGACCTGAAACTTCACGGAACAACTTTTTGGAAAATATAAAAAATCCTTGCAAAAGATGAAGGCCAAGGGGCCCACCACCTGTCCATGAGGGTGGGGGGCGCGCCCCCCTACCTCGTGGGCCCCCTGGAGCTCCTTCGACCTCAACTCCAACTCTATATATTTGGTTTTGGGGAGAAAAAAATCAGAGAGAAGGATTCATCGCGTTTTACGATACGGAGCCGCCGCCAAGCCCTAAAACCTCTCGGGAGGGCTGATCTGGAGTCCGTTCGGGGCTCCGTAGAGGGGAATCTGTCGCCATCGTCATCATCAACCATCCTCCATCACCAATTTCATGATGCTCACCGCCGTGCGTGAGTAATTCCATCATAGGCTTGCTGGACGGTGATGGGTTGGATGGGATCTATCATGTAATCGAGTTAGTTTTGTTAGGGTTTGATCCCTAGTATCCACTATGTTCTGAGATTGATGTTGCTATGACTTTGCTATGCTTAATGCTTTTCACTAGGGCCCGAGTGCCATGATTTCAGATCTGAACCTATTATGTTTTCATCAATATATGAGAGTTCTTGATCCTATCTTGCAAGTCTATAGTCACCTATTATGTGTTATGATCCGTTAACCCCGAAGTGACAATAATCGGGATACTTACCGGTGATGACCGTAGTTTGAGGAGTTCATGTATTCACTATGTGTTAATGCTTTGTTCCGGTACTCTATTAAAAGGAGGCCTTAATATCCCTTAGTTTTCATAAGGACCCCACTGCCACGGGAGGGTAGGACAAAACATGTCATGCAAGTTCTTTTCCATAAGCACGTATGACTATATTCGGAATACATTCCTACATTATTTCAATGAACTGGAGCTAGTTCTGTGTCACCCTAGGTTATGACTATTACATGATGAACCGCATCCGGCATAATTCTCCATCACTGATCCATTGCCTACGAGCTTTCCACATATTGTTCTTCGCTTATTTACTTTTCCATTGCTATTGCTATCATCACTACAAAATACCAAAACACTACTTTTTCTATTGTTACCTTTTGTTACTGTTACCACTACTATCATATTACTTTGCTACTAAACACTCTGCTGCAGATATTAAGTTTCTAGGTGTGGTTGAATTGACAACTCAGCTGCTAATACTTGAGAATATTCTTTGGCTCCCCTTGTGTCAAATCAATAAATTTGGGTTGAATACTCTACCCTCGAAAACTATTGCGATCCCCTATACTTGTGGGTTATCAAGACTATTTTCTGGCGTTGTTGCCGGGGAGCATAGCTCTATTCTTTGAGTCACTTGGGATTTATATCTGCTTATCATTATGAAGAACTTGAGAGATCCTAAAACCAAGACCTATCCCTCAACTACGAGGGGAGGTAAGGAACTGCCATCTAGCTCTGCACTTGATTCACCTTCTGTTTTGAGTAAGCTTGCGACACCTAAACCTGCTTCTGCTATTCGTTCCGATATGTCGCATGTTATTGATGATGCCACTTCTGCTATGCATGATACTTATGATGAAACTACTTCTATGCTTGATACTACTGTGCCACTTGGTGAATTTCTTGATGAACAACTTGCTAGGGCTAGAGAGAATGAAAATATTGAATCTGATAATACTGATGAAAGTGATGATGAAGACTTGCCTGTTATTCCTAAGGGTTATGTTTTTGACAAAGAAGCTTCTTCAGCTATTTTAGCTTGCAAAGATAGATACGAACTCAAAAGGTTATTAGCTAAATGGAATAAGCAATCTCTAAATGCTAGAATGAAACCTGACCCTGCTTTTGCTACTTCACCTATCTGTGTTACCGATAAGGATTACGAATTCTCTATTGATCCTGATATAATTACTTTGGTTGAATCTGATCCTTTTCATGGCTATGAATCTTAAACTATTGTGGCACATCTTACTAAATTAAATGATATAGCTACCCTGTTCACCAATGATGAGAGAACTCGTTACTTTTATATCCTTAAAATATTTCCGTTCTCATTAAAGGGTGATGCTAAGACATGGTTTAATTCTCTTGATCCTGGTTGTGTGCGTAGTCCCCAGGATATGATTTATTACTTCTCTGCTAAATATTTCCCTGCTCATAAGAAACAAGTTGCTTTAAGGGATATATATAATTTTGTGCAAATTGGAGAAGAGAGTCTCCCACAAGCTTGGGGGAGGCTTCTCAAATTACTTAATGCTTTGCCTGATCATCCTCTTAAGAAAAATGAAATACTTGATATCTTTTTATAACGGACTAACCGATGCTTCCAGAGATTACCTGGATAGTTGTGTTGGTTCTGTTTTCAGGGAAAGAACGCCGGATGAAGCTGAAATTCTATTGAATAATATGTTGGCAAATGATAATAATTGAACACTTCCTGAATCAGTTCCTGAACCAACTCCTGAGCCTATTCCTAAACCAACTCCGAAGAAGAGGGGTATTCTATTTCTCAGTCCTGAAGATATGCAAGAGGCAAAGAAATCTATGAAAGAAAAGGGTATTAAAGCTGAAGATGTTAAGAATTTACCTCCTATTGAAGAAATACATGGTCTTAATTTACCGCCTGTTGAAGAAACATATGATCTTGATCCATTACCTATTGAAGAAACTCGTGGTCCCGATAACCCGACACATGTAGTAAAGGTAAATTCTCTCTATAGATATGATAAGGCTGAAATGCCATTTACTAAGTTTGCTAGCCCATGCTTAGATGAGTTTGATAAATTTATGGCTAAGCAAGAAGACTTTAATGCTTATTTTGGTAGACAATTGAAATATAATTCAAATATGCTTGAACACTTGGGTGATTATATGGCTAATGTCAAAGGTGAACTTAAACTTATTAGTAAACATGCTTCTATGGTTACCACTCAAGTAGAACAAGTACTTAAAGCTCAAAATGATTTGCTCAATGAATTGAATAGTAAGAATAATGATAATGCTGTTAGAGTGGCTACTAGAACTGGTAGAATGACTCAGGAACCTTTGTATCCTGAAGGCCACCCTAAGAGAATTGAGCAAGATTCTCAGAGAAATAATGTAGATGCACCTAGTCCTTCTAATAGGAAGAAAAAGAAAAATGATAGGACTTTGCATGCTTCTAGTAAACCTGTTATTGAAACACATGAGAATCCAAATGATATTTCTATTTCTGATGCTGAAACACAATCTGGTAATGAACCTGAAACTAGTGATAATGTTAATGATAATGTTCATAATGATGCTCAACCTAGTAATGATAATGATGTAGAAATTGAACCTGCTGTTGATCTTGATAACCCACAATCAAAGAATCAACGTTATGATAAGAAAGACTTTGTTGCTAGGAAACACGGTAAGGAAAGAGAGCCTTGGGTTCAAAAACCCATGCCTTTTCCTCCCAAACCATCCAAGAAAAAGGATGATGAGGATTTTGAGCGCTTTGCTGAAATGATTAAACCTATCTTTTTGCGTATGCGATTAACTGATATGCTCAAAATGAATCCTTATGCTAAGTATATGAAAGATATTGTTACTAATAAAAGAAAGATACCGGAAGCTTAAATTTCTACCATGCTTGCTAATTATACTTTTGAGGGCGGAATACCAAAGAAACTTGGAGATCTAGGAGTACCCACTATACCATGCTCTATTAAAAGAAACTATGTTAAAACTGCTTTATGTGATCTTGGAGCCGGTGTTAGTGTTATGCCTCTCTCTTTATATCGTAGACTTGATTTGAATAAGTTGACACCTACTGAAATATCTTTGCAAATGGCTGATAAATCAACTGCTATACCTTTCGGTATTTGTGAGGATGTGCGTGTTGTAGTTGCAAACGTTACTATTTTAACGGACTTTGTTATTCTTGATATTCCCGAGGACGATAGTATGTCTATTATTCTTGGAAGACCCTTTTTGAATACTGCAGGGGCTGTTATTGATTGTACTAAAGGCAATGTCACTTTTCATGTTAATGGTAATGAGCATACGATACACTTTCCAAGGAAACAACCTCAAGTTCATAGTATCAACTCTATTGGAAAAATTCCATCGATTATATTTGGAGGTTTTGAATTTCCTCTTCCTACTATCAAGAAGAAATATGATATTCTTATTATTGGGGATGTGCATATCCCCGTTGAGGTAACATAGTGTTATTCGAAATTTCTCCGGTTCCATGTTATTCGGAATGAGTTCGTAAACAAGACCTGATCAACCTTGTTAGTGGATTCCTTTTGATGAGCATGAGATGGATGAAACTAGAAGCCACAACCTGGTGTATCCCACTTTTACTTTCTGTTATTTATATTAAATAAAATAAAAATAGTATTTTTCTGTCTGTTATCTGAATTATCAGTGCAATATAAAAATACCCCGAAAATAAAAGTTCTCCAAATGCCCTGAAATTTAAATATTATTTTTTCTGGAATATTTGAGAATATTTGGCACTGAGAACACAACAGGGGGTCATCCACCTGGCCACGAGGGTGGAGGGCGCGCCCTACCCCCTGGGCGCACCCCCTGCCTCGTGGGCCCACGGTGGCCCTCCTCCACTTATCCTTTCACCCACACACTCCTTCTTCCTCCCACAAACACGAATAACCAGCTCAAACCCGAGTCCAAGCTCATTTTGCTGCCATTTTCGATCTTCTTGCTCAAAGCACCTCTCACAAAACTGCTTGGGGAGATTGTTCCTTGGTATGTGACTCCTCCATTGGTCCAATTAGTTTTTGTTCTAGGGCTTTATTCATTGCAAATTTTTGCTGCCTAGGTGACCATGTTCTTGAGCTTGCATGTCAAATTTATATGGTTCCAAGTAGTTTTGATGCATGATATAGGCTCTAGGCACTTGTATGAGTAGTTGGTATCAATATTATTGAGTTTGGTTTACTTTTATTTTGAAGTTACTAAAAAATTTCAGAATTTTTCAGAGGAAGAAATATGCTTAGGAAAATGTTCCAAGGTGGTTCTTCAAGGAAGCAGGGACCCAGGATTGCAATGCGTGATGATGATGAAGAGCCACCAAGAGATGCTCCAGTGCGTCCTTGTGAATGGCCTTCTGAGAACTTTATGGATCGAGCGGGAATTAAGGAAGAATTTAATGCATATTTGCGTAACGCTGATCTTGTGAACTTCGAGGAAGAGAAGTGCAGCCAGTACCACTATCTCACTAGTTCCGTTGTGAGGAGGTTTGAATTTTCATCTTCACGTAATTCTCCAACTGTCCCGTTTGATCTTTATGAAAATTCTTACACTATGGACTTAGAGGATTTTACCACTTCTTGCAAACTTCCACAATGGGGTAGTATCAGGGATCCTCGCAAATCTGAATTTAGAGATTTTCTTAGTAGTATAACTATGGGAGAATCTAGAGATATAACACAAGCCACCATAGGGAGCATTCACTTTCCTGCTATACATTATTTTGGTCTCTTCATAGGTAGATGCATTAATGGTAAAGATGAGGCATGTCGCATGTGTGTCCCTGACCTCAGTATTCTTAGGAGTGTTGTGTTAGGAGACAAATCTTATAATTTGGGAGCCATTATTGCACGTAGGTTGCATCTTAATAGATTTAACGGAGATTTCTTTGGTGGAATTTATGCAACCCGCATAGCTAATTTTCTTGGTATAGCCATACATGAAGATGATATTGAACTACCTCCTGCTTACCTAGACTTTAATGCTATGGTTCACCACCAGTTTGGCGAGAGGAATGAATCACCTCTCTAGTATCATTTAATCTTTGACATATGTCGTGCTGTCCATATTACTCTCCCTGCTCCTGCCTTCTTTGATTATCAGGAAAAAGGAAGATATGTTATTACCATAGAGGAGGTAGATGAGTACGAGAGGAGAGCGGAGGCTGCTCGTCGCCACGCTGCAGCTCAGGAGGCGATAGCCGCTGCATCATAGTACGACCCCAACTACTATTATGGATATCCGCCAGGCCAGCCATGGCCATAGACCAACTTAAGCCAAAAGCCTAAGCTTGGGGGAGTACGTATTTCTCACCGACATTACATTTATGTTCAGACACTCATTGCTAGATGTCGGTGCTCATACTTTTTCATTGTATCATCCATGCTAGTTTATTTCCTTTTTATGCTTTCTTCTTGTGCGTTTAATAAACCTTAAGAAAAACCAAAAAATTAGTTGTAGCTTTTAATTAGTTTACTTGCCATGCTTGTAGTAGTAATTAAAAAGAAAACCCAAAAAGATTTCTTGTTCTTCTTTTGCTTGTTGGGAGCTTTCCCATGTAAATAGTTTTATTTCTTTTCTTTTCTTTGGGGTCGATAGGAGAAGACCATAATTAAATTGTTGAAGTGGCTCTTATATGCATAATTGTTGATCTGACAAAAGAGCCCACATCGCCTTGTCTTCTCCTGTTTTATTGAATGCTTGCAGATTCCAGCTTAGTTCAATGCACGCGCACTATTATTATTATTATTATTATTATTATTATTATTATTATTATTATTATTCACATCATTCGGTCGCGCAAGTGAAAGGCAATTCTGACGATATATGATGGACTGACTGAGATGAGAAAGGCTGGTATGAACTCAACCTCTTTTGTTTTTGTAAATATGATTAGTTCATCGTTCCTGATTCAGCCTATTATGAATAAACATGTTTGCAATGACAACTAGAGATCATAGTTTCTTGTGCCATGCTTGATTAGCTATGAGTTATAATGGTTTACCTTGCGTGCCAACATGCTATTAAAATGGTTATGATGTGGTATGATAGGGTGGTATCCTCCTCTCAATGATTTAAGTGACTTGACTTGGCGCATGTTCACGCATGTAGTTGAAACAAAATCAACATAGCCTTCACGATATTTATGTTCATGGTGGATTATATCCTACTCATGCTTGCATTCAGTGTTGATTAGTTTTAATGCATGTTCATGACTGTTGTTGCTCTCTAGCTAGTCGCTTCCCAGTCTTTTGCTAGCTTTCACTTGTACTAAGCGGGAATACTGCTTGTGGATCCAACTCCATAAACCCCAAAGTTATTCCATATGGGTCCACTATACCTTCCTATACACGGTATCTACCTGCCGTTCCAAGTAAATTTGTATGTGCCAAACTCTAAACCTTCAAATAAATATCCTGTTTTGTATGCTCGAATAGCTCATGTATCAACTAGGGCTGTCTATATCTTCCATGTTACGCGGGTTATTCTCAAGAGGAGTGGACTCCGCTCCTCACTCACGAGAAAGTGGCTGGTCACCGGGATGCCCAGTCCCATGCTTTATGCAAACTAAATCAAAATAATTGCAAACAAAACCCCCCTGGGACTCTTGTTAGTTGGAGGCACTCGTTGTTTCAAGCAAGCCATGGATTGATGCTTGTTGGTGGAAGGGGGAGTATAAACTTTACCATTCTGTTTGGGAACCGCCTATAATGTGTGTAGCACGGAAGATATTTGTAACGCCCTCGATGCGGCTATATCTCCCACGTGTCGAAGCACGACTTAGAGGCATAACCGCATTGAAAGCAATGTCGCAAGTGAGGTAATCTTCGTAAACAACCCAAGTAATACAATAAGGGAAAAGATACATAGTTGGCTTACAGAATAAGCCGGAAAAAACAATAAGGGAAAACATATGACTTCGAAGCAACTCGAATACCACAACTCAAAACAAAACAAAGGATTGGCTTGCAGAATAAGCCGGAACAAACATATGATAGAGATTTCGTCCGAAGTTTTCGTGGTGGGGCCTACACGGGCTCGATCGTACAGCACCATCATGTACAAGGCTGTGCACATGACATACGAAGCGTCCCCGAGTCGGCATAGCCAAGGACTCTTTAAGACACAACGAGACCACTGTAAAACCAACCGTGAATAGGCGGACCACTAGACATCGAACCCCAATTTCATATCATACGTCTGTTGGAAAGATATCCTAAGAGCTACTTGAATTCCCACTTATAAACTCCCGAAATTTTTCGGTTATGCAATCAGGTGTTGGGGATACAGGGGAAGCATAATATCTCACCCAAAACTAGCAAATCCTACATCCAGCTGTATCCATCCTTCAACACATAACCAAGAAACCTTCGGAAATCGTTTACCTCAACCTTCGAAAAGCATCCGTTATAAGAGTTATGGCAATACTCCCAAACTCCCGCCCCAGTACTGGGTGGCGTCGAGGTTATCTCACCAACAACTTCATAAAAGAGATTTTCGATGTCGGCGAACTAAACTCAGGTATTCCAGAACTGCAACGATAAAATTGTGACGACAACACCTTGGAGCTCAACTCCCCGGGACACTGCCACAACCCCTAAATGTCAGGAGGCACCAAGAACAATGTTCTCATCACAAAACCATCGGAACGATTCCAAGATACCCGCGTGATCCTAATTTTTTTAGTGAAATTTGAGAAGAGAAGAGTCAAAACTCTACGTCAGGATGCCTTACCAGAGCGATGAAGGGACTGGGGAGTAAAAAGAAGTCCTAACTCTCCGATATATATAATTCCTAAATGACTCAAAACATTTTTCTAGACTCAACAACGCCAGCTATTCGATCAAGCAGGGGGCTCCTAAGGTCGGGGAAGGCTTTGATACCAACTTGTAACGCCCTCGATGCGGCTATATCTCCCACGTGTCGAAGCATGATTTAGAGGCATAACCGCATTGAAAGCAATGTCGCAAGTGAGGTAATCTTCGCAAACAACCCAAGTAATACAATAAGGGAAAAGATACATAGTTGGCTTACAATCGCCACTTCACACAAATACATGAATAAAGCATTACATCATCCAAATACAATCAGGGCCCGACTACGGAGCCAAAATAAAAGAAGACTACCCCAAATGCTACACAGATCCCCGATCGACCCCAACTGGGCTCCACTACTGCTCAACTGGAACGAAACAACACAAAGGACAAGGTCTTCATCGAGCTCCTCCTTGAGCTTGGTTGCGTCATCTGCACGGTTCAACGGCACCTGCAAGCTGGTTTTGGAAGTATCTGTGAGTCACGCGGACTCAGCAATCTCACACCCTCACGATCAAGACTATTTAAGCTTATGGGTAAGGTAAAAGGCATGAGGTGGAGCTGCATCAAGCGACTAGCATATATGGTGGCTAACATACGCAAATGAGAGCGAGAAGAGAAGGCAAAGCACGATCGAGAAACTATGATCAAGAAGTGATCCTAGAACAACCTACGTCAAGCATTACTCCAACACCGTGTTCACTTCCCGGACTCCGTCGGAAAGAGACCATCACGGTTACACACGTGGTTGATGCATTTTAATTAAGGTCAACTTCAGGTTTTCTACAACCGGACGTTAACAAATTCCCATCTGCCCATAACCGCGGGCATGGCTTTCGAAAGTTCAATCCCTGCAGGGGTGTCCCAACTTAGCCCATCACAAGCTCTCACGGTCAACGAAGGATAAACCTTCTCCCGAGACATTCATATCAGACTCGGCATCCCGGTTCTATAAGAAAACTTCGACAATGGTAAAATAAGTCCAGCAACACCGCCCGAATGTGCCGACAAATCCCGATAGGAGCTGCACATATCTCGTTCTCAGGGCACACTCAGATGAGACATCCTACGAGTAAAACCAAACCTCAAGTTGCCCCGAGGTGGCCCCGCAGTCTGCTCGGTCGGACCAACACTCAGAGGAGCACTGGCCCAGGGGGGTTTAAATAAAGATGACCCTTGAGTCTGCGGAACCCAAGGGAAAAAGAGGCTAGGTGGCGAATGGTAAAACCAAAGTTGGGCATTGCTGGAAGAGTTTTAATCAAGGCGAACTGTCAAGGGGTTCCCATTATCACCCAACGGCGTAAGGAACGCAAAATCCAGGAACATAACACCGATATGACGGAAACTAGGGTGGCAAGAGTGGAACAAAACACTAGGCAAAAGGCCGAGCCTTCCACCCTTTACCAAGTATATAGACGCATTAATTAAATAAGAGATATGGTGATATCCCAACAAGTAAACATGTTCCAACAAGGAACAACATCTCCATGTTCCAACAAGGAACAAACTTCATCTTCACCTGCAACTAACAATGCTATAAGAGGGGCTGAGCAAAGCGGTAACATAGCCAATCAACGGTTTGCTAGGACAAGGTGGGTTAGAGGCTTGGTTCAACAATATGGGAGGCATGCTAAGCAAATGGTAGGTATCGCAGCATATGCATAGCAAAAGAGCAAGCATCTAGCAAGCAAAGATAGAAGTGATTTCGAGGGTATGGTCATCTTGCCTGAAATCCCGCAAGGAAGAAGAACGAGTCCATGAAGAAGATAAACGAATGTAGTCGAACGGATCCTCACAAACACGACGTTATCGGAACCAACCCGAAGAAGCAATCCCCGGAAAGGAGCAAACAGCATAGTAAACAACCACCACATAAACATGGCATGATGCACAATCAAGTATGATGCATGTACGGTTTAATGAAGCATGGCATGGCAAAATGCACAAACAATCCTACAAATTAAGTGGAGCTCAACATGCAACTCTGTTGCATATTGATGAAACACCACATTCGAGTTATTTAGTTCGATCTCGTTTATGTACCCAACAATATTCAATGTTGTTAGCATGGCAAGAAGTGAATCATGATGAAACTATCTATCTAGGCAAGTTTAAATGAGGCCGGAACAACAAAACAACAAGTCCGGAAAAATCCTCATGAGCATATTATAGATTTGGTACTGTTCTGCCCCAAACAATAGTTTAGAGTTGTTAAACATGCAAAGTAAAGCCACCATGTTAAGCTAGGCATTTTTCTACCCCATTTACATATAAAGATTATTTAATTCAGAGCTACGGTTATTTAGTTATGAAATAAAGCATTTTAGCATGAAATAGGAGCAAATTTAACCAAACGACATCTTAAACACTTCAAACATGGATGAAAGTTGCATATTATTAAACTAGATGAAATTCTAAGCAAGTTTCATATTTGGAGTTTTTACATATGATGCATAGTTTGGGAGTTATTAAATGGATGAAGTATGAGGGCTTTTCTGCAAAACTGCCAACTCTGGATAATTAGCTAAATTCGCAGAACCGAAAAAGATGCCACGGGCCAGATCTATTGGGACTGGGCTGCTCACATTGGGCCTTGAGGCCGGTCGGCTAGGAGAGGGAGGCTGGAAGGGGGCGCTGGGCCTGCTCACCGGCTTGGCCCAGGTCAGTGGAGGTGGCTACAGGCCTGGGCGGCTCGGGCTGGCAAATTGGGCGGCTGGACCTTGCTGGATCTGGCCCAAGCGGATGAGGGCCACGGTCAACGGGGCGACCGGCTGCGCAGTCCAGGCGATCGAAGCAGAGGGCGGTTCGTCCTTGAGACAGAGAGACAATCGACTGAGAGAGAGGAAAAACAGAGGAGGACCCGAGGATGGAGAGAAGGGGCCGGCGACCTGCGGGGTCCGGCGGCGCGGGACGCAGCGGGTCGGCGAGGAGGCTTCGGAGATGGCCAGATCAGGCCAGTTCGTGTCGAGGAGGTGAGGTAGCAGGCCGGCGTGGAGGAACTCCGGCGGCCATGGCGTCCGGACTTGGCGGGGCGACGAAGAGGAGCAGCAGTGGACAGGCGCGGCTCCTGCAGAGGGACTTGGCGCGGCGATGGAGCAGCTTTCGACGGAGCCGCGAGGGAATTGGGCGCGAGACAGGCGAAACGGAAGCAGCAACGGCGAGGCTTGGAGCTTCGAGTGGTTCGGGCGCCCATGGGTCTCCTGTTGACGAACAGAGACAAAGGGAGCGATGTGAGAGAGAGGGGAAAGCACGGGGAAGGAGGAAGGGGCGCAGGTGAGGGCACAGAGGAGCTCCACTCCTCTGGATCGAAGAGGGAGGAGGAGGCTCCCGATCGAGGCGGTGGGGTTCTCTGGTGGCTTCGAATCGAAGAGCTCGGGCTCGAGCTCTGGTTGGTGGAAGGAGGAATGGGAGGATCCCGATGGGGGATTTGGTCAGGTGGCGGCGGCGATGGGACAAACTCCTAGGTTTTAGGGTTTGATCTGATATATAAATAACAAGTGGATTTTTGGATAGGGGCATTTGGTCCCTCCGATCTTAATCGGACGGTCGCGAAAAAATAGCTAGGGATTCCAAATAAGAAAACGATGATGTTTTGTAGATGTTTGGGGATGATCCGGACACAACGGTGGCGACAGTCCGGGTCGGGTTCGGGACAACTTTCGGACGCGCGCGAGGGGGGCTGCGGGCTGACGAGAGAGGTTAGGTTGGACTTGGCGGTAGGTAGTGAGCTGTGTAGACGGTCTCGAGCTGAGAGAAGAGAAGAGAGAGGGGCCCGACGACTGTTTCCAGAGACCGAAAACGTCCGACGTTAGGCCGGCTACTATTGCCGCTATATTTATCCGTTGGGGCGTCAAGCGAACTCCGAATGCGACGAAAATTGACAGGCGGCCTACCTACAACATAAAAACACCGCATGCCAACTTTCATCCCATTCCGAGAACATTTTTTGGCCACTTATAAAATAATATTTCGGACATGCCGCAGGCGCGTGCAAGTGTGTCTGGGCTTAGAACGGACAACGGACGGAACTGGGAGACCCAGACTAATGCAAGTTTTGAAAACATGCAGATGCAATGCGGATGATGACATGGCAAGATGCAACACGCAAGCAAATGACAAGGCCACAACAGCGAATAACTGGACGACAACTGGCGCAACGGTCTCAGGGCGTTACAACACTCCACCACTACGAGAGGATCTCATCCCGAGATCTAGGATGGCACCGGAGGAAAAACGGAAGAGAAAAGAGAAGAGGTAAAACTAAGTTGCTTCTTTGACAAACGAGTGAAACCAAAGAACCTTGAAAAGGTTAAGCAATTTTGAGAAAAAATACAACGGAGATGAGCGAAGTTCAAAGCACTCCGTTAGGAAAGAGGAACGAGGAAGAACAAAGTTGAAAGCACTCCGGTAGGGAAGAGTAATAAGGAAGAAACAAATTCGGACAGCACTCCGGTTGAAAAGAGATGCAAAGCTTGATAAGGCGAAAAGAACTTGAGCAAAGGGGCACAATACTCTGGTTAAAACAAGATAGGGAAGGAATAAGAATGATATAATTTGGACAGCACTCCGCCTGTAAATGGAAAGAATTGGACATGATCTTGACAAAACAAGATGATGGGTCAAAGAGAGCAGCATCACAATGCTTCCGGAACAAATGAAAGAATGCAATGAAAAGAACGGAGAAGAAAACAACATGTTCTACCTCAAATGAATTTAAGAGAGCATCCTTAAAAAGAAGGATTTAATGGAGTTGTTGGGAAATCAACAACGAAAAGAACAGGCTTGTTGAGGGCTTATGGAAAACATCTCAAGAACTTGAGGTGAAATTCTGCCACTAACGGAAACAATAGATTGGATTGATATCAACAAGAAGATGAGAAACTTATTTCACCGGGAGGATAAATGAAGAACTTGGGTCATTTATGAGCACCATAAATAGCAACAATCCTTAGGGAAAGCTTAAGGTGAAAAAATAACCCAAGATAACTCCAATGAAGAGATTGATGGATTTAAGATATTTCATTCTTGACAACATGTGAATCATGGAACATGAACTCAAATTACCAACAATGACATAATACCACCTCTAATGATACGTTAGAAAGAATTGTACTTCGGATAGCAAGATGAAAGAATACTTGAGCTCCTCTGAAAAGAATGTAGATGAACACTTCGAGAAGGAATTAAATCCTTGATGAACCATCATGTAGAACCTTCATGAAGAACTCCGATAACAAAAGGATAACGAGAAGAAAGAGAAGTTGAAAACACAAAGTGAAACCTTGCAACGATTAGATGGATCTTCACGACGATATAATTGAGAGAACTTGGAACTCCGAGAAAGAAAGACGAATAATTGAGATCAGGAATTGGATGAACCTCCGGAATAAGGAATTGAGTTCACTCGATGAAACAAGAATAAGAATTACATTATGCTTATCCTTCACCAATTAAATTGATGACAATCAACGGATTTGGCATACTACTTATTCTCGTTGAAAGGATTAAGATAGATATAGCGCAAACTTGAGAAGGTCTTCAACGAACCACCGGAAGGATTGAAACAACGACTAAATTGATATGATAACCAAGGAAGAGAACTCTTGAATGAACCACCGTAAGAATTGAAAATGAACGAATAAAAGATAGAGAAACACCGGAAAGAATTAGGGAACGAATGAAGATACTTGAGAGAATTTAGATACATGAGAATGAAGAGATCACGAGCTGATAAGAGAATACCCGAATGATGCACCGGTAAGATTTGGAGAGCAAGAGATAAAAGCTGGAATGAATAAATCTGAGATGATGGGCTCTGGATGATCAAACTGAAAAGACTCCTAAACTGCTCCGGATGGGTGAAAAGAATTCTCACAATTGAAAATAATTATGAGAGGATGGCATCAAGCTAGAATCACGAATCTTTGAGAGAACAGAGCAAGATTTAAGAGAAACTCTTCTTCGATCTTCAAATGTTGATAATGACGATGAGAAGCACCACCAAGAATTATTGAGGTACTCCGGAATAATCAAACGCGAAGAGATTGAGCCAACGATGAAAAGAATTCGACAGATCTTGGAGAAAACATAAGACTTATGATAATTCATTCTTACGTCAAACTTGGAAAAGAATTTGAGAATAACTCCGGGAGAATTAGAAGAGTCAAGTAAGATCCTGGAAAAAAAGACCTGTGTGTTAGGGCCCACTGAAAAGATACAACGTTGAATGATTACTTGCAAAGGAGATAGCACTGGTTGAATTAAACGGCTTGAATGAGATAACACCTCGAGATATCTTGGAGGGATTGATAATGGAGACACAAATCTGTTGAGATATCTTCAGCACTCCGGAACAAATGAATAACGAGAAGTGAATGACTATGAGGAGCATCGGCATGAGAGGGTATTTGAAACGAGGAAAAAAATATGATCAATAACGCTTGAATTTAAACCACCGGAGAAGAAAAATGAGTGAGGAGTGATGAACTTGAAGCTCCGTTAGAATCTTCATGAGAATCACCGTATGCGAACATTGAAAGAAAAGAATGGAGAGACTTCCATCGCTAACATGGATACTTGATAAAGAAATCTTAGTCCTCGAAGAAAAAGGGTGGGAGGGCGGGAAAACAAAGGCAGCTTGGGACGAATGAAATGAACACCGTTGAGAGGACTTGAGTTGATCTTGCGGATGTTGACAAAGATTGGATCCACTCGAAGAGAAACACGCCGGTAGAACAAGATTGACATGACAATCTCGATGATCGAGAAGGATTGCATTCACATAGGAGTATGAGAACACCGTTTAGGAAAAGTATGGAATCAACATATGACTTCGAAGCAACTCGAATACCACAACTCAAAACAAAACAAAGGATTGGCTTGCAGAATAAGCCGGAACAAACATATGATAGAGATTTCGTCCGAAGTTTTCGTGGTGGGGCCTACACGGGCTCGATCGTACAGCACCATCATGTACAAGGCAGTGCACATGACATACGAAGCGTCCCCGAGTCGGCATAGCCAAGGACTCTTTAAGACACAACGAGACCACTGTAAAACCAACCGTGAATAGGCGGACCACTAGACATCGAACCCCAATTTCATATCATACGTCTGTCGGAAAGATATCCTAAGAGCTACTTGAATTCCCACTTATAAACTCCCGAAATTTTTCGGTTATGCAATCAAGTGTTGGGGATACAGGGGAAGCATAATATCTCACCCAAAACTAGCAAATCCTACATCCAGCTATATCCATCCTTCAACACATAACCAAGAAACCTTCGGAAATCGTTTACCTCAACCTTCGAAAAGCATCCGTTATAAGAGTTATGGCAATACTCCCAAACTCCCGCCCCAGTACTGGGTGGCGTCGAGGTTATCTCACCAACAACTTCATAAAAGAGATTTTCGATGTCGGCGAACTAAACTCAGGTATTCCAGAACTGCAACGATAAAATTGTGACGACAACACCTTGGAGCTCAACTCCCCGGGACACTGCCACAACCCCTAAATGTCAGGAGGCACCAAGAACAATGTTCTCATCACAAAACCATCGGAACGATTCCAAGATACCCGTGTGATCCTAAATTTTTTTAGTGAAATTTGAGAAGAGAAGAGTCAAAACTCTACGTCAGGATGCCTTACCAGAGCGATGAAGGGACTGGGGAGTAAAAAGAAGTCCTAACTCTCCGATATATATAATTCCTAAATGACTCAAAACATTTTTCTAGACTCAACAACGCCAGCTATTCGATCAAGCAGGGGGCTCCTAAGGTTGGGGAAGGCTTTGATACCAACTTGTAACGCCCTCGATGCGGCTATATCTCCCACGTGTCGAAGCACGATTTAGAGGCATAACCGCATTGAAAGCAATGTCGCAAGTGAGGTAATCTTCGCAAACAACCCAAGTAATACAATAAGGGAAAAGATACATAGTTGGCTTACAATCGCCACTTCACACAAATACATGAATAAAGCATTACATCATCCAAATACAATCAGGGCCCGACTACGGAGCCAAAATAAAAGAAGACTACCCCAAATGCTACACAGATCCCCGATCGACCCCAACTGGGCTCCACTACTGCTCAACTGGAACGAAACAACACAAAGGACAAGGTCTTCATTGAGCTCCTCCTTGAGCTTGGTTGCGTCATCTGCACGGTTCAACGGCACCTGCAAGCTGGTTTTGGAAGTATCTGTGAGTCACGCAGACTCAGCAATCTCACACCCTCACGATCAAGACTATTTAAGCTTATGGGTAAGGTAAAAGGCATGAGGTGGAGCTGCATCAAGCGACTAGCATATATGGTGGCTAACATACGCAAATGAGAGCGAGAAGAGAAGGCAAAGCACGATCGAGAAACTATGATCAAGAAGTGATCCTAGAACAACCTACGTCAAGCATTACTCCAACACCGTGTTCACTTCCCGGACTCCGCCAGAAAGAGACCATCACGGTTACACACGCGGTTGATGCATTTTAATTAAGGTCAACTTCAGGTTTTCTACAACCGGACATTAACAAATTCCCATCTGCCCATAACCGCGGGCACGGCTTTCGAAAGTTCAATCCCTGCAGCGGTGTCCCAACTTAGCCCATCACAAGCTCTCACGGTCAACGAAGGATAAACCTTCTCCCGAGACATTCATATCAGACTCGGCATCCCGGTTCTATAAGAAAACTTCGACAATGGTAAAACAAGTCCAGCAACACCGCCTGAATGTGCCGACAAATCCCGATAGGAGCTGCACATATCTCGTTCTCAGGGCACACTCAGATGAGACATCCTACGAGTAAAACCAAACCTCAAGTTGCCCCGAGGTGGCCCCGCAGTCTGCTCGGTCGGACCAACACTCAGAGGAGCACTGGCCCAGGGGGGTTTAAATAAAGATGACCCTTGAGTCTGCGGAACCCAAGGGAAAAAGAGGCTAGGTGGCGAATGGTAAAACCAAAGTTGGGCATTGCTGGAAGAGTTTTAATCAAGGCGAATTGTCAAGGGGTTCCCATTATCACCCAACCGCGTAAGGAACGCAAAATCCAGGAACATAACACCGATATGACGGAAACTAGGGCGGCAAGAGTGGAACAAAACACTAGGCAAAAGGCCGAGCCTTCCACCCTTTACCAAGTATATAGACGCATTAATTAAATAAGAGATATGGTGATATCCCAACAAGTAAACATGTTCCAACAAGGAACAACATTCCATGTTCCAACAAGGAACAAACTTCATCTTCACCTGCAACTAACAATGCTATAAGAGGGGCTGAGCAAAGCGGTAACATAGCCAATCAACGGTTTGCTAGGACAAGGTGGGTTAGAGGCTTGGTTCAACAATATGGGAGGCATGCTAAGCAAATGGTAGGTATCGCAGCATATGCATAGCAAAAGAGCAAGCATCTAGCAAGCAAAGATAGAAGTGATTTCGAGGGTATGGTCATCTTGCCTGAAATCCCGCAAGGAAGAAGAACGAGTCCATGAAGAAGATAAACGGACGTAGTCGAACGGATCCTCACAAACACGACGTTATCGGAACCAACCCGAAGAAGCAATCCCCGGAAAGGAGCAAACAACATAGTAAACAACCACCACATAAACATGGCATGATGCATAATCAAGTATGGTGCATGTACGGTTTAATGAAGCATGGCATGGCAAAATGCACAAACAATCCTACAAATTAAGTGGAGCTTAACATGCAACTCTGTTGCATATTGACGAAACACCACATTCGAGTTATTTAGTTCGATCTCGTTTATGTACCCAACAATATTCAATGTTGTTAGCATGGCAAGAGGTGAATCATGATGAAACTATCTATCTAGGCAAGTTTAAATGAGGCCGGAACAACAAAACAACAAGTCCGGAAAAATCCTCATGAGCATATTATAGATTTGGTACTGTTCTGCCCCAAACAATAGTTTAGAGTTGTTAAACATGCAAAGTAAAGCCACCATGTTAAGCTAGGCATTTTTCTACCCCATTTACATATAAAGATTATTTAATTCAGAGCTACGGTTATTTAGTTATGAAATAAAGCATTTTAGCATGAAATAGGAGCAAATTTAACCAAACGACATCTTAAACATTTCAAACATGGATGAAAGTTGCATATTATTAAACTAGATGAATTCTAAGCAAGTTTCATATTTGGAGTTTTTACATATGATGCATAGTTTGGGAGTTATTAAATGGATGAAGTATGAGGGCTTTTCTGCAAAACTGCCAACTCTGGATAATTAGCTAAATTCGCAGAACCGAAAAAGATGCCACGGGCCAGATCTATTGGGACTGGGCTGCTCACATTGGGCCTTGAGGCCGGTCGGCTAGGAGAGGGAGGCTGGAAGGGGGCGCTGGGCCTGCTCACCGGCTTGGCCCAGGTCAGTGGAGGTGGCTGCAGGCCTGGGCGGCTCGGGCTGGCAAATTGGGCGGCTGGACCTTGCTGGATCTGGCCCAAGCGGATGAGGGCCACGGTCAACGGGGCGACCGGCTGCGCAGTCCAGGCGATCGTAGCAGAGGGCGGTTCGTCCTTGAGACAGAGAGACAATCGACTGAGAGAGAGGAAAAACAGAGGAGGACCCGAGGACGGAGAGAAGGGGCCGGCGACCTGCGGGGTCCGGAGGCGCGGGACGCAGCGGGTCGGCGAGGAGGCTTCGGAGATGGCCAGATCAGGCCAGTTCGTGTCGAGGAGGCGAGGTAGCAGGCCGGCGTGGAGGAACTCCGGCGGCCATGGCGTCCGGACTTGGCGGGGCGACGAAGAGGAGCAGCAGTGGACAGGCGCGGCTCCTGCAGAGGGACTTGGCACGGCGATGGAGCAGCTTCCGACGGAGCCGCGAGGGAATTGGGAGCGAGACAGGTGAAACGGAAGCAGCAACGGCGAGGCTTGGAGCTTCGAGTGGTTCGGGCGCCCATGGGTCTCCTGTTGACGAACAGAGACAAAGGGAGCGATGTGTGAGAGAGGGGAAAGCACGGGGAAGGAGGAAGGGGCGCAGGTGAGGGCACAGAGGAGCTCCACTCCTCTGGATCGAAGAGGGAGGAGGAGGCTCCCGATCGAGGCGGCGGGGTTCTCTGGTGGCTTCGAATCGAAGAGCTCGGGCTCGAGCTCTGGTTGGTGGGAGGAGGAATGGGAGGATTCCGATGGGGGATTTGGTCAGGTGGCGGCGGCGATGGGACAAACTCCTAGGTTTTAGGGTTTGATCTGATATATAAATAACAAGTGGATTTTTGGATAGGGGCATTTGGTCCCTCCGATCTTAATCGGACGGTCGCGAAAAAAATAGCTAGGGATTCCAAATAAGAAAAAGGTGATGTTTTGTAGATGTTTGGGGATGATCCAGACACAACGGTGGCGACAGTCCGGGTCGGGTTCGGGACAACTTTCGGATGCGCGCGAGGGGGGCTGCGGGCTGACGAGAGAGGTTAGGTTGGACCTGGCGGTAGGTAGTGATCTGTGTAGACGGTCTCGAGCTGAGAGAAGAGAAGAGAGAGGGGCCCGACGACTGTTTCCGGAGACCGAAAACGTCCGACGTTAGGCCGGCTACTATTGCCGCTATATTTATCCGTTGGGGCATCAAGCGAACTCCGAATGCGACGAAAATTGACAGGCGGCCTACCTACAACATAAAAACACCGCATGCCAACTTTCATCCCATTCCGAGAACATTTTCTGGCCACTTATAAAATAATATTTCGGACATGCCGCAGGCGCGTGCAAGTGTGTCTGGGCTCAGAATGGACAACGGACGGAACTGGGAGACCCAGACTAATGCAAGTTTTGAAAACATGCAGATGCAATGCGGATGATGACATGGCAAGATGCAACACGCAAGCAAATGACAAGGCCACAACAGCAAATAACTGGACGACAACTGGCGCAACGGTCTCAGGGCGTTACAATATCGCCATCTCTTGGTTGTTATGTTGACAATGAAAGTATACCGCTCAAAATATTATTCACCTCTATTTCAAAACCGAGCTATGGCACCTCTACAAATCCCTGCTTCCCTCTGCGAAGGGCCTATCTATTTACTTTTATGCTGAGTCATCATCCTCTTATTAAAAAGCACCAGTTGGAGAGCACCGCTGTCATTTGCATCCATTACTGTTAGTTTACATTGAGTACGACTTGAGTGGATCTCTTTTACCATGAATTACTATGTCTAGTCAGTCCTTGATCTTTAAAGGTGCTCTGCATTTATGTTTTCCGGTCTCGGAAAGGGCTAGCGAGATAGCATCTTGTTATATCATATTATGATTGTTTTGAGAAAGTGTTGTCATCCGAGATTTATTATTATTGCCCGCTAGTTGATTATGCCATTGATATGAGTAAACTTGAGACCTAAGCGTTATTGTGAATGTGGTTAGTTATAATCTTTGCTGAAAACTTGAATGCTGGCTTTACATATTTACAACAACAAGAGCAAACAGAGTTTGTAAAAGTTTTTCTTCATCACTTTCAGTTTGTCAACTGAATTGCTTGAGGACAGGCAAAGGTTTAAGCTTGGGGGAGTTGATACATCTCCGTCGTATCTACTTTTCCAAACACTTTTACCCTTGTTTTGGACTCTAACTTGCATGATTTGAATGGAACTAACCCGGATTGACGCTGTTTTCAGCAGAATTACCATGGTGTTATTTATGTGCAGAAACAAAAGTTCTCGAAATGACCTGAAACTTCACGGATCAAATTTTCGGAAAATATAAAAAATCCTTGCAAAAGATAAAGGCCAGGGGGCCCACCACCTGTCCACGAGGGTGGGGGCGCGCCTGCCCCCCTAGGGCGCGCCCCCTACCTCGTGGGCCCCCTGGAGCTCCTCCGACCTCAACTCCAACTCTATATATTTGGTTTCAAGGATAAAAAAAACCAGAGAGAAGGATTCATCACGTTTTACGATACGGAGTCGCCGCCAAGCCCTAAAACCCCTCGGGAGGGCTAACCTGGAGTCCGTCCGGGGCTCCGGAGAGGGGAATCCATCGCCATCGTCATCATCAACCATCCTCCATCACCAATTTCATGATGCTCACCGCCGTGCGTGAGTAATTCCATCGTAGGCTTGCTGGATGGTGATGGATTGGATGGGATCTATCATGTAATCGAGTTAGTTTTGTTAGGGTTTGATCCCTAGTATCCACTATGTTCTGAGATTGATGTTGCTATGACTTTGCTATGCTTAATGCTTGTCACTAGGGCCCGAGTGCCATGATTTCAGATCTGAACCTATTATGTTTTCATCAATATATGAGAGTTCTTGATCCTATCTTGCAATTCTATAGTCACCTATTATGTGTTATGATCCGTTAACCCCGAAGTGACAATAATCGGTATATTTACCGATGATGACCGTAGTTTGAGGAGTTCATGTATTCACTATGTGTTAATGCTTTGTTTCGGTACTCTATTAAAAATAGGCCTTAATATCCCTTAGTTTTCGTAAGGACCCGCTGCCACGGGAGGGTAGGATAAAAGATGTCATGCAAGTTCTTTTCCATAAGCACGTATGACTATATTCAGAATACATGCCTACATCACATCAATGAACTGGAGCTAGTTCTGTGTCACCCTAGGTTATGACTGTTACATGATGAACCGCATCCGGCATAATTCTCCATCACTGATCCATTGCCTACGAGCTTTCCACATATTGTTCTTCGCTTATTTACTTTTCCGTTGCTATTGCTATCATCACTACAAAATACCAAAACACTACTTTTGCTACTGTTACCTTTTGTTACCGTTACCACTACTATCATATTACTTTGCTACTAAACACTCTACTGCAGATATTAAGTTTCCAGGTGTGGTTGAATTGACAACTCAGCTGCTAATACTTGAGAATGTTCTTTGGCTCCCCTTGTGTCGAATCAATAAATTTGGATTGAATACTCTACCCTCGAAAACTGTTGCGATCCCCTATACTTGTGGGTTATCAGTTTCTCCGATAGAAATCTTGGGGCACTCTTTGTAGTTCCTTGTGTGGATTGAGTATTATGAATATGAATATGATTTGGTGTTATTCTAGTATGAACTCTAGGATCGATCGAACGGAAAAAATAGCTTTGTGTTAGTTTAGTACGAACTCTTGAATAGATTGATCGGAAAGAATAGCTTTGAGGTGGCTTCGCACCCTACAAACAATTCCTACCTTTTATTCTCCACCAATAGGAACTCGGGAGTGATTCTTTGCTATACTTTGAGGGATAATCATATGATCCAACTATGTTAGCACTATTAAGAGATTGCACTAGCGAAAGTATGGACCCTAGGCCTCCTTTTTAAGCATTGAAATACCGTTTTTGAGCCCGTTTACTATTTGCTACCTTGCTGTTTTTATTTATTCAGATTATAAAAATATATTTCTACCATCCATATTACACTTTTATTACTATCTCTTCGCCGAACTAGTGCACCTATATAATTTGCCATTGTATTGGGTGTGTTGGGGACATAAGAGATTTCTTGTATTTGGTTGCAGGGTCGTTTGAGAGAGACCATTTTCATCGTACACCTCTCATGGATTGATAAACCTTAGGTCATCCATGTAACGCCCTTGATGCGGCTATATCTCCCACGTGTCGAAGCATGACTTAGAGGCATAACCGCATTGAAAGCAATGTCGCAAGTGAGGTAATCTTTACACAACCCATGTAATACATAAGGGAAACGAAAACAACATAACGTACACGATCTTCGTCGAGCTCCTCCTTGAGCTCGGTTGCGTCACCTGCACGGTATCATCGGCACCTGCAAACTGGTTTTGGAAGTATTTGTGAGTCATGGGGACTCAGGAATCTCACACCCTCGCGATCAAGACTATTTCAGCTTATAGGAAGGGTAAAAGGTATGAGGTGGAGCTGCAACAAGCGACTAGCATGTATGGTGGCTAACATATGGAAATGAGAGCGAGAAGAGAAGGCAAAAGCACGGTCGAACAACTATGATCAAGAAGTGATCCTAGAACAACCTACGTCAAGCATTACTCCAACACCGTGTTCACTTCCCGGACTCCGCCGAGAAGAGACCATCACGGTTACACACGCGGTTGATGTATTTTAATTAAGGTCAACTTCAGGTTTTCTACAACCGGACGTTAACAAATTCCCATCTGCCCATAACCGCGGGCATGGCTTTCGAAACTTCAAATCCCTGTAGGGGTGTCCCAACTTAGCCCATCACAAGCTCTCACGGTCAACGAAGGATATTCCTTCTAGCGGGAAGACCCGATCAGACTCGGAATCCCGGTTACAAGACATTTCGACAATGGTAAAACAAGACCAGCAAAGCCACCCAGATGTGCCGACAAATCCCGATAGGAGCTGCACATATCTCGTTCTCAGGGCACACCGGATGAGCCAGACGTCGGGTAAGCCAGCCCAGAGTTGCCCCTGGTAGCCTCGGACATCGCTCAGTTTGAACCAACACTTAGAGAAGCACTGGCCCGGGGGGTTAAAATAAGATGACCCTTGAGCCGGCCGACTCAAGGGAAAGAAAAAGGCTAGGTGGCAAATGGTAAAACCAATGTTGGGCCTTGCTGGAGGAGTTTTATTCAAGGCGAACTGTCAAGGGGTTCCCATTATAACCCAACCGCGTAAGGAACGCAAAATACGGGAACATAACACCGATATGACGGAAACTAGGGCGGCAAGAGTGGAACAAAACACCAGGCATAAGGCCGAGCCTTCCACCCTTTACCAAGTATATAGATGCATTAATTAAATAAGAGATATTGTGATATCCCAACAAAATATCCATGTTCCAACATGGAACAAACTCCAATCTTCACCTGCAACTAACAACGCTATAAGAGGGGCTGAGCAAAGCGGTAACATAGCCAAACAACAGTTTGCTAGGACAAGGTGTGTTAGAGGCTTGGCTCAACAATATGGGAGGCATGATAAGCAAGTGGTAGGTATCGCAGCATAGGCATAGCAAAAGAGCGAGCAACTAGCAAGCAAAGATATAAGTGATTTCGAGGGTATGGTCATCTTGCCTGAAATCCCGCAAGGAAGAAGAACGAGTCCATGAAGAATACAAACGGACGTAGTCGAATGGATCCTCACAAACGCGATGTTATTGGAACCAACCCGAAGAAGCAACACCGGAAAGAAGCACACAACATAGTAAACAACCAACACATGAACATGATATGATATGCGGGATGAGGTATGTGATGCATATGCATGATTTGGGAAATGAATGATTGGAACTGGCCTCAACTTGGAAAACCAAGAGTGCCCCTAGAAAGATGAGTTGATTTCGGTCGAAATCGATATAAAGATCGCTGGAATCGGATGCACGGTTTGGAAATGGCAAGCAAAACAAATATGGCACCGGTCTGAGATAAACAGCAAGTAGCCATCTAAATGCAACAAGAACAACATGCTACAACACTCCAACATGGCAAAAAAATACATGGCAGGGATCCACTCAAGATGCTTGACAAAATATGAACACTGAGCTACGGCTAATTCACTCATTAACAGGTTCAAACAAGCATGGCAAAAGGGAAAACAATAACAGGTTTCAGACTTAGTGAAATTAACACAAGGCTGGAATTTATCACCAGGAAGCAATCTTTAGAGCATGAAAACTACATGCTACGGGAACATATCATGGAAAATCAAGGCATGGCATGAAGCTACTCTAAGCACATAACAAAAGTCCCTTAGTGACCTTGAGCCAAAAGGGATCATAAAATACAATTGCAAGCATGTGAACATGACAAAAACATAAAGAGATTCAGACTTAGTGAAAAACTGGAGCATGCAAATCAGTTAACGAGTAGGCATGTTTACGAGCTCGATGCACTCACTACAGAGCATGGCATGACAAACTAAGCATACACCCATCAAGAATACATAGCATAGAAGCTAGACATGGCAAGAACAACAACATAGCATGCACGGATCAATAGCAACATCCTCGGCAAATCGCTAAACATGTCAACAATCTGCCAGGATTCACTTTATAGCAAAAGTAGAGCTCGATTGACTCAAGCTAGGGTGATCCATAAATGCAAACAAAGACATGGATGGATAGAGCACCACAAGGTTAACAAAACATCCTTACTGATCATCCTCCAAAGAGGCACGGATCACTAGGAAACAACATGAACATATGGCATAACGACAAAAACAGAACAAGGACTTAGTGAAATTCTAAGTCCCTGAAATCAGCATTACCGATTACGCTACTTTGCAAGCTTGTGCTAGTCACCATAAATATCACAAAAATACATGGCAAGCACCCCTGTAAAGATAGCATGGCATTTAACAAAACACATGTAGAGTTCAGAATCATAGCATGCACACATTAATCATGGCAAAAATGACAAAATGCCATTTGCTGAAACAGATCGGTCAAATTCATCACATAGCCCTCTTCCAATAGCATTTCAGGCATCAAGATGAGCTTGAATGAAAATGATGCAATGAGATGAAATGATGTACTCGTCGAGATGAACATTTTGATATGCTACACGCACGAATCGGAGCTACGATGAGGGAGTTATGATGCGATGAAAATGCATAAAAGTACTGGAATCTGGGGACTAAGAAGAATTTCGACCTATTGTGGAAAGTCAACCCGGGACGGAGACATGCGGGACGGAGGGATCCGGATCTGGACGGAGGTGCATTTGGATCGGGGGAGTGGTGGATCTCGTCCCACTCTCTCCGGATCCGGCCGGAGTAACTCCGGCGAGCTCGAGGACGAACTCCGGCGGGGTGGCTCGGGCTCCGGCGAGCGTGCGGGGGCGGCGCCGATGGACGACGCCGGCGAGACGGCGGAGCTCCGGCGTGGCATGGCGGCGACTGGCGAAGGACGGCGACCGGATGGGGGGCGGCGACCGGCGAACTTGAGGCAGCGGGGCACAGTTCGTGAGGCGGCGGTGCACGACGTTCCTGCGGGGCACCGGCGAGGAGCAAGCGGCGGCGGGACAGCTCACTGCGGTGGAGGCAGTGGCCGGCGGCGAGCGCAGCGGCGGCGACGTCGGGCGGAGCAGGCAACGGGCGGCGCGTGGTTGGGCAGGCGCTCGGGCGGCAGCGTTTGGGCCCCGCGGGCCCGTGATGGGCCTGGCGGGCCGCGGGAGGAGAGAGAGGGAGGAGGCGCTGAGGTGGCGACGGCCGGTTGGCTGTGGCAGCGGGGAGGGCGACGTGGCGCAACGCTATTGGGCGAAGTGAGGTGGCGGTGGTGGCGGACATGTCCGGCGGCGCGGGACGAAATGTCCGGCGGCGCGCGAAGGAGGAGGTTAGGGTTCATCTGCACGAAAATTCCGGGAGGGACACATATTTATAGGTAGAGGGAGCTATGAGAGTCCAAATGAGGTGCGGTTTTTGGCCACGCGATCGTGATCGAACGACCGAGATGATGGAGGAGGTTTAGGTGGGTCTTGGGCCACTTTGGAGAGGTGTTGGGCTGCAACACACACGAGGCCTTTTCGGTCCCTCGGTTAACCGTTGGAGTGTCAAACGAAGTCCAAATGGCACGAAACTTGATAGGCGGTCTACCGGTAGTAAACCAAGGCTACATGACAAGTCTTGGTCCAATCTGAAAACGTTTAACACCCGCACACGAAAAGAGGTAGAAAGGGACACCGGATGACATAGGAGCGCCGGATTGCAAAACGGACAAGGGGAAAATTCTCGGATGCATGAGACGAACATGTATGCATATGAAATGCACATGATGACATGATATGCAATGCATGACACGCAAGCAATGGCAAGGCAACAACACCGAATAACTGGAGAACACCTAGCACATCAGTCTCGGGGCGTTACAACACTCCATCACTATGAGAGGATCTCGCCCCGAGATCTAGAATGGCACCGGAGGGACAACAGAAGAGAAAGAGGAGAGGTAAAACTAAGTTGCTTCTTTGACGAATGAGTGAGACCAAAGAACCTTGAGAAGGTTGAACAAATTGAAAGAAATAAAACAACGGAGAAGAACAAAGTTGGAAACACTCCGTTAATAAAGAGGAAAAGAAATAACCAATTTGGGTAGCACTTCTGTTGAGAAGGGATGCAGACTTGATAGGATGAAAAGGACTTGAGCAGAGGACACACTGCTCTGGTTAAATGGATAAGCACGAATCAAACACGAACCTGACAAGACAAAAAGATTGGTTGAAGAGAGCAACATCACAATGCCTCCGGAACAAATGTAAGAATAGAATGGAATGAACGAAGGGAAACAAGATCTTGAGAGAGCATGCTTATAACCAAAGCTAGGACGAAGTTGTTGGAAAACCACCAACGAAAAGAATAAGGTTATGGTCTTATGGAATACATCTCCAATTATGAGGTGACAACCTGCCACTCACGGGAAAAAGAATTGGATTGATAAGAACAAGGAGACGAGAAACTTATTTCACCGGGAGGATAGATGAAGAACTTAGGTTATTTATGAGCACCATAAGTAGCAACAATCCTTAGGGAAGGCTTTAGGTGGAATATAACCCAAGATAACTCCAACGAAGAGGTTGATGGATTTAAAATCTCCCATTCTTGATAACTTGTGAATCACGAAGCACGAAGGGAAATATCAAGAATGACATAGCGCCACCTCAAAAGATATGCGTGAAAGAATTGCACTCCAGATTGGAAGATGAAGAAAAAAAAACTTGAGCTCCTTAGAAAAGAATGTTGATGAACACTTCGAGAAGGAATTAAATCCTTGATCAACCACCTACTACCTTCTCTTAGGTAAAAAAGCATAAAACAAGATAGGCCCTGACTCTCCATTATGGAGAATTAATGGAGATTATCCTGTCTTCAATTCTTGCCTTTCGCACAATGTTGCTTCCAAGTACCTCCTTACGACTGTCCATACATTTTTTCCATTCTTTCATTTTCATGTCTCCACTTCTTTTAGAAATCCAATATGGACAGGTGAGATTCATAGGATGACCTGACCGTATGTTCAAAACATCAAGACGACCATTTTGATACATCAGATGAGGCACACAATCATTTGGGATTTTCTGTTGAAAAACATAGTAATAACTCCCCAGTTAGTATTGTAGTTAAGTTTTAAAACAACTTATGCAAAAGATGCACGGATGTCGTAATACTAAAAAAATCTTACCATGGCATCTCCATGGATGTTATCATAGTTCAACACATGCACTAGTGGCATGTATTGACCATAATGTGGAGGAGTTTTATAATAGATATTGTAATTCTCAAGATCAGTACAAAATGTGACCAGATGATTTTTCTCCTGATAAGTTAACTCAGAGCCATCGGTGTAGTAGGTTCTGTCTACCATGTTCCGCACATTGTTTGAACAATGAAAATAAGTTGTCCATGGAAATAAGTTGTCAAGTATTTTGAAATGAACAATATAAATTAGTTAATAACTATGTTTGAGAAACTCACATAGCGGTAGAATTGGAAGCGTATCAACAAGGACCCAAATGTCCATATTGTCTTGGTCGATGTCAGGATCACCAAGATCCATGGTGTAAAAGTGCTACTATCCCTGTGTGGTTTTGGTAATTCCTAATAGCATATAGCCCATTGAGCTAATGCTATTTCAAGATAAATATTTCAGGAAAGCTCAATGTTTTGGCATGGCATGGATTAGAAAGTGGACCCCTCAAAATACTAAGAACACATGTTGGCTCAAGCTCAAGACTCTACATTTTACTTTTAGTGATCCAAGATCACATTAAGTCCATAGGAAAAGCCAATACTATTAAAAGGGGATGAGGTGTTGCTTAATGAGTTACTTGCTCAAAATGCTTAGTGATATGCTTCAAAACCCCGAACTACTTTCTCACATCCACATATGTCCCAAACCAAAAGCCAAACTTGGCCCCATCGAAATTTCCTACCCGGCGCCACCGAGTTCACTTGACATAGCCACTGCCACAAACCCTAGTCATTTCGGTCTCACCGATAGGGATCCCAGTCTCACCGAGATGGGATTGCAACCTCGTTGTTTCCCTTCATGACGTTTCGGTCCAACCGAGATGCGCGATCGGTCCCACCAAGATTGCAATGCAAACTCTCTATTTCCCCTTCGTAATGTTTCGGTCTAACCGAGATGAGCGAATCGGTCCCACCGAGTTTGCCTGACCAACTCTCTGTTTGCCTATTACCAAAATCGGTCCCACCGAGTTTATGTAATCGGTCTCATCGAGATTACGTTATGCCCTAACCCTAATGGAATCGGTTCCACTGAGTTGACATGTCGGTCTCACCGAAAATCTTAACGTTCACATTTTGAACTAAATCGGTCTAACCGAGTTTCATGATTCGGTCCCACCGAGTTCGGTGATTTGTGCGTAATGGTTAGATTTTGTGTGGAGGCTATATATACCCCTCCACCCACTCCTCATTCGTGGAGAGAGAGCCATCAGAACATGCCTGCACTTCCAACATACATTTTCTGAGAGAGAACCACCTAGAATTGTGTTGAAGTCAAGATATTCCATTCCAACCACATAAATCTTGATATCTAGCCTTCCCCAAGTTGCTTTCCACTGAAACCATCTTTCCACCAAATCCAATCCTATGAGAGAGAGTTGAGTGTTGGCGAGACTATCATTTGAAGCACAAGAGCAAGGAGTTCATCATCAACACACTATCTATTACCTTTTGGAGAGTGGTGTCTCCTAGATTGGCTAGGTGTCACTTGGGAGCCTCCGTCAAGATTGTGGAGTTGAACCAAGGAGTTTGTATGGGCAAGGAGATCGCCTACTTCATGAAGATCTACCCTAGTGAGGCAAGTCCTTCATGGGCAATGGCCATGGTGGGATAGACAAGGTTGCTTCTTCATGGACCCTTCATGGGTGGAGCCCTCCATGGACTCGCACAACCGTTACCCTTCGTGGGTTGAAGTCTCCATCAACGTGGATGTACGATAGCACCACCAATCGGAACCATGCCAAAAATCTCCGTGTCTACATTGCGTTTGCTCCCTCCAAACTCCTCCCTTTACCTTCATATGCAATTATTTTACATTCCACTTCTATACTCTTAGAATTTCATGTGTAGGTTAATTACTTGACTTGTGCTAAGTTGTTAAAATCTGCCAAGGCTTAAAATTGGGAAAAGGCTAGATTTTTATTTGGTCAAGTAGTCTAATCACCCCTCCTCTAGACATAATTTCGATCCTACAAGTGGTATCAGAGCTTTGGTCACCATTTGCTTTGATTTATATAGCTTTTGGTGATCATAGCCTTGGTTTCACAACCTAGGAGAGTATGGCGTCTAGCGAGGGAAATTACCACCGTAGAGGTCCTTACTTTGATGGTACTAATTTTGCTACTTGGAAGCATAAGATGAAAATGCATATTCTTGGACATAACCCTGCCGTTTGGGCTATTGTGTGTATTGGCTTGCAAGGTGAATTCTTTGATGGGAGAGAACCGAACCGAAAAGCTACCGCGGAAGAGTTGAATATGCTGCAATACAATGCTCAAGCTTGTGATATTCTCTTCAACGGACTGTGCCCCAAAGAATTCAACAAAATCAGTCGTCTGGAGAATGCAAAGGAAATTTGGGATACTTTGATTGATATGCACGAAGGTACCGACTCCGTCAAGGAATCCAAATTGGATGTGCTTCAAAGTCAACTTGACAAGTTCAAAATGAAGGATGGTGAAGGTGTCGCTGAAATGTACTCTAGGCTTGCTCTCACCACAAATGAGATTGCCGGCTTAGGAAGTGAAGAGATGACCGACAGATTCATCATCAAGAAGATCCTAAGAGGCTTGGATGGAAAATATGATACCGTGTGCACATTGATCCAAATGATGCCCAATTACAAAGATCTCAAGCCAACGAAAGTCATTGGAAGAATTGTTGCTCATGAGATGTCACTTAAGGATAAGGAAGAGCTCCACAACAAGTCAAGTGGTGCTTACAAAGCCTCATGTGATGCTCCCACATCATCAAGTGAGAAACAAACCTTCAATGAAGAATTGAGCCTAATGGTGAAGAACTTCAACAAGTTCTACAAGAGTAGAAGCAAGGAAAGAAGTTCCAAGTCAAGATCCTACAATGACAAAAGATCTTCAAGTCGTGAACATAATTGCTACAATTGTGGAAGACCCGAACACTACTCCAATGAGTGTATGGATCCCTACAAAAGAAGAGAAGATTCTCCCAAAAGAAGAAGTAGGAGAGAAGAATCACCACCAAGAGAGAGAAGGAGTAGAGATGACCGTTATGAACGAAGAACATCACGGAGAAGCAAGGATTTGGAAAGGAAGGACAAGTCATCAAAGAGCTACACAAAACGAAGACATCAAGCTCATGTTGGTGAATGGGTATCCGGCTCCGACTCCGACAATCACTCCAACTCTGAATATACTCAAGATGAAGGTGTTTCCAGTCTAGCACTTGTGTCAACCAACTCCTACGACATATTTGAGTCACCAAATGAAGGAATTGGAAGATGCTTCATGGCTAAAGGCCCAAAGGTATCACACCCTGAGTATGTTGATTTCAATAGTGATGAAGATGATTTGCTAGGTAATGATGATTTACTTGTTGACAATTCTAGTGATGAAAACTATGATGAACTTGCTATTAATCATGCTAATCAAGATAAAATGAACGACAATGATAAGAAGGAGATTGAGCGTCTAACTAAAGAACTAGACACTCTTAAGTTAGCTCATGAAACTACCTTGGAAGATCATCGAGAACTTTTAAAGACTCATGAGAAGTTGCGCTTTGAAAAGCTCAACCTTGAGCAAGAGCATGAGTTCTTAAAGGCAATCAATGATGACCTTCGCAAGAAAAGTTCTTACATTTCCAAGCGTTTACTCTTGTCTACTTACATGCCACAAGTTAAATCTAGCAACAAGAACAAGAAATATTCTTCTTCTAGTAGTAACAATAATCATGCTAAAACCAACATTGCTGCTTCTAGTAGTTCTCTTGATTCCACTAATGATTCTCTTAGCCAAGTTACACTTGAGAAAGAAAATATCTTATTGAAGGGAATTATAGAGAAAGGTGTTTACAAGAGTCTTGCCGGAAGTAAGAAATTTGAGGAAATTGTACACAATCAAGGAAGACACTGAAAGAATCAAGGTGTTGGTTTTGAACGAAAGTTCAATGCCAATGGAGTTGAGTGGGAGGAAGATCAATACCCCAAGACAAAGTTTGTTCCTCAACAAGAGAAGTATGATCCTACTTCTTTCCAAGGAACACAAGCTCAAGATGATCTTCCACCACAAGACCACAAGCTAAAGGGCAAGGACAAGCTTCAAGAGGATATTGATGCATTTGAAGAAGCCCCTAAGGCATTGGTCAAGTGGGTTCCCAAGACTACATCAAGTTCTACTTCATCAAGTACGACTACAACTCCAAGGATTCCCATCAATATGGTGTGGATCCCGAAGAAGAAGAACTAGAGAGTTCTTGAGGGTGACTCTGCCAACATACTTCACTCATATCATTTTGGCAAGAACAAGTGCAAAAAACTTCCATATATTGCACTAGTTCAAGGAGTCACAAACCCTCTTGTTGGTAAGACAAGGGACAAGGTAACCTAATGCATTCATGGACATCATCTCATGTGAATATCACTCTATGTCTATGGATATCCTTGTTTGTTCCTTGTGGGACTAACCCGTGTAGGTATTGAAAGTGCAACTCACTCCAAAGGATTGCTCCAAATGATCTACATCAACTTTGAGCACCGACATCTTCAACACCTACATGAAGTCATCATCAACAAAACCCAAGGTTAGTTCATCCCTCCTAGGGGGATATCACATCTAGGGGGAGCTTTACTCTAATCAATTGAGCTAAAGCAACTCTAACGATGTGAACACAACAATGCATTATGTAAAAGTGGTAACCCCACTTGTGCTTAAACGATGAGTATGACCTATGATCAAATGTTCTCATTTGACTCCTCAGTGAATATACTCATATATATAGATGACCTAGCCATCGCCAAATTGCTTGATAGATGCTAGAGTGATTGTGCATGCTTTGCCACATATTTCATTTGCCATCTTATTGTGTGAGCATCTTGGTTTCATGTTTTACTCATTCGAGGACATCCATTTGTTGCCTTGATTGTTTGGCTTTTTCTCCTTTGCTACTTCGGTATCACCGAGTTTACAAATCGGTAGCTCCAAAATGCTTTCTGTGGAGAACTAAAACTAAGTTTTTAAGTCATCTGTTTTGCAAAACCTCTGCACTTTGTGATGCTTATCCACTCTATCTGATCTACATCTATTCACAGGGTCTGTTGTTAGTGAGTTTGCAAAGATGTCTGATCAGAGTGACAGTCAGAACAGGTCTGAGGAACATGTGCAGCTGAGTGAGGGTTCAGATCCCTCGAGCACTTCTGATGATGGCAGCAGGAGCACTCCCAGCAACTTGACAAAGGCAGCCACCAGATCTAGGAAGAAGAGAACCTCAGAATTCGAGGATGAGGATTATGTTGCCACTGAGGAGGGATTAAGCTCCAAGAAGAAGGTGCTGAAAAAGGAGTATGGCACAACTGCTACAGTTAAGCCAGGAATGAATAAGAAGGCTCCAACAAAGAGAATTCCTATGTCTAAGGTCAGAGCCTCTACTCAAGAAACAATGGAGTTCACTCTTGAACCCAAAGAAGCTGGAGAGGAAAAGAAGAGAAAGGAAAGAGTCAAGAAGACCATTGCCAGAGTCAATGGCCAGCCCTCCATGATGAAAGATCCCTCTGAAGATGATGAAGAAGAAGAGGATGCTCCAGCACCCAAAGCTCAGAAGCTTATGGGAGATGCTATAAAGTCAGAGGCCGCAACATCAAAGCCCAAAGCTGCCCCCAAAGCTCAAGCTCAGAAGCCCGATAAGCCCAAGAGGAACACCAGAAGTATACCTGCTGAAGAAAAGAACAAGGCCCCAGTGCCTCAGGCTGAAGAAGAAGATGATGAGTCTCTTATTTTGAGAAAATCGAAGCCCAAGATTCTAGACCATAATGATGCTCATCCAGTCGCTGAGAACATGGACATTAGGAAAGATTCAGGACTGAGATTGTGGAGAAAGTCTGATCCTTATGCTGTGAGGAGGAGGACTGCAATTCACTACCGGTTTCATACAAAGGAACAACAAGACTTTGATGAAACTATTCTGCTTGACAAGAAGCCCATTGCGTGTGACATGAGATGGGTGTTGGGGAACGTAGTAATTTCAAAAAAATTCCTACACACATGCAAGATCATGGTGATGCATAGCAACGAGAGGGGAGAGTGTTGTCTACGTACCCTCGTAGACCGGAAGCGGAAGCGTTATCACAACGCAGTTGATGTAGTCGTACCTCTTCATGGCCCGACCGATCAAGCACCAAAACTATGGCACCTCCGAGTTCTAGCACACGTTCAGCTCGATGACGATCCCCAGACTCCGATCCAGCAGAATGTCGGGGAGGAGTTCTGTCAGCACGATGGCGTGGTGACGATCTTGATGTTCTACTGTCGCAGGGCTTCGCCTAAGCACCTCTACAATATTATCGAGGATTATGGTGGAGGAGGGCACCGCACACGGCTAATAGATCTCAAGGATCAATTGTTGTGTCTAGAGGTGCCCCCTGCCCCCGTATATAAAGGAGCAAGGGGGAGGGGCGGCCGGCCAGGAGGAGGCGCGCCAGGGAGGAGTCCTACTCCTACCGGGAGTAGGACTCCCTCCTTTCCTTGTCCAACTAGGAGAGGGGGAAGGAAGGGAGAGAGGAGAGAAAGGAAAGGGGGGGCGCCGCCCCTCCCTCCTTGTCCAATTCGGACTAGAGGGGGAGGGGGCGCGCAGCCTGCCCTGGCCGCCCTCCTCTGCTCCACTTTGGGCCCATGAGGCCCATTAACCCCCCCCCCCCGGGGGGGGGGGGTTCCGGTAACCCCCGGTACTCCGTTTTATATCCGATAGCTCCCGGAACCATTCCCGTGTCCGAATATAGTCGTCCAATATATCAATCTTTATGTCTCGACTATTTCGAGACTCCTCGTTATGTCCGTGATCACATCCAGGACTGCGAACAACCTTCGGTACATCAAAATATATAAACTCATAATGAAACTGTCATCGTAACGTTAAGCGTGCGGACCCTACGGGTTCGAGAACAATGTAGACATGACCGAGACACGTCTCTGGTCAATAACCAATAGCGGAACCTAGATGCTCATATTGGCTCCTACATATTCTACGAAGATCTTTTATCGGTTAGACCGCATAACAACATACGTTGTTCTCTTTGTCATCGGTATGTTACTTGCCCGAGATTTGATCGTCGGTATCTCAATACCTAGTTCAATCTCGTTACCAGCAAGTCTCTTTACTCGTTCCGTAATACATCATCCCGCAACTAACTTATTAGTTGCAATGCTTGCAAGGCTTAGGTGATGTGCATTACCGAGAGGGCCCATAGATACTTCTCCGACAATCGGAGTGACAAATCCTGATCTCGAAATACGCCAACCCAACAAGTACCTTCGGAGACACCTGTAGAGCACCTTTATAATCACCCAGTTACGTTGTGACGTTTGGTAGCACACAAAGTGTTCCTTCGGTAAACGGGAGTTGCATAATCTCATAGTCATAGGAACATGTATAAGTCATGAAGAAAGCAATAGCAACAAACTAAACGATCAAGTGCTAAGCTAACGGAATGGGTCAAGTCAATCACATCATTCTCCTAATGATGTGATCCCATTAATCAAATGACAACTCATGTCTATGGTTAGGAAACATAACCATCTTTGATCAACGAGCTAGTCAAGTAGAGGCATACTAGTGACACTCTGTTTGTCTATGTATTCACACATGTATTATGTTTCCGGTTAATACAATTCTAGCATGAATAATAGACATTTATCATGAAATAAGGAAATAAATAATAACTTTATTATTGCCTCTAGGGCATATTTCCTTCAGTCTCCCACTTGCACTAGAGTCAATAATCTAGTTCACATCGCTATGTGATTTAACATCAATAGTTCACATCACCATGTGATTAACACCCATAGTTCACATCGTCATGTGACCAACACCCAAAGGGTTTACTAGATTCAATAATCTAGTTCAGATCGCTATGTGATTAACGCCCAAAGAGTACTAAGGTGTGATCATGTTTTGCTTGTGAGAGAAGTTTAGTCAACGGGTCTGCCACATTCAGATTCGTAATTATTTTGCAAATTTCTATGTCAACAATGCTCTGCACTAAGCTACTCTAGCTAATTGCTCCCACTTTCAATATGTATCCAGATTGAGACTTTGAGTCATCTGGATCAGTGTCAAAACTTGCATCGATGTAACCTTTTATGACGAACCTTTTGTCACCTCCATAATCGAGAAACATATCCTTATTCCACTAAGGATAATTTTGACCAATGTCCAGTGATCTACTCCTAGATCACTATTATACTCCCTTGCCAAACTGAGGGCAGGGTATACAATAGGTCTGGTACACAGCATGGCATACTTTATAGAACCTATGGCTGAGGCATAGGGAATGACTTTCATTCTCTCTCTATCTTCTACCGTGGTCGGGTTTTGAGTCTTACTGAACTTTACACCTTGTAACACAGGCAAGAACTCCCTTTTGACTGTTCCATTTTGAACTACTTCAAAAACTTTTCAAGGTATGTACTCATTGAAAAACTTATCAAGCGTCTTGATCTATCTCTATAGATCTTGATGCTCAATATGTAAGCATCTTCACCGAGGTCTTTCTTTGAAAAACTCCTTTCAAACATTCCTTTATGCTTTGCAGAATAATTCTACATTATCTCTGATCAACAATATGTCATTCACATATACTTATCAGAAATGCTGTAGTGCTCCCATTCACTTTCTTGTAAATACAGGCTTCACTGCAAGTCTGTATAAAACTATATGCTTTGATCAACTTATCAAAGCGTATATTCCAACTCCGAGATGCTTGCACCAGTCCATAGATGGATCGCTGGAGCTTGCATATTTTGTTAGTACCTTTAGGATTGACAAAACCTTCTGGTTGCATCATATACAACTCTTCTTTAATAAATCCATCAAGGAATGCAGTTTTGATTATCCATTTGCCAGATTTCATAAAATGGGGCAATTGCTAACATGATTCGGACAGACTTAAGCATAGATACGAGTGAGAAACTCTCATCGTAGTCAACACCTTGAACTTGTCGAAAACCTTTTTACGACAATTCTAGCTTTGTAGATAGTAACACTACTATCAGCGTCCGTCTTCCTCTTGAAGATCCATTTAATCTCAATGGCTCGCCAATCAATGGGCAATTCAATCAAAGTCCATACTTTGTTCTCATACATGGATCTCATCTCAGATTTCATGGCCTCAAGCCATTTCGCGGAATTTGGGCTCATCATCGCTTCCTCATAGTTCATAGGTTTGTCATGGTCAAGTAACATAACCTCCAGAACAGGATTACCGTACCACTCTAGTGCGGATCTTACTTTAGTTGACCTATGCAGTTCGGTAGTAGCTTGATCTGAAGTTACATGATCATCATCATTAGCTTCCTCACTAATTGGTGTAGTAGTCACAGAAACAGATTTCTGTGATGAACTACATTCCAATAAGGGAGCAGGTACAATTACCTCATCAAGTTCTACTTTCCTCCCACTCACTTCTTTCGAGAGAAACTCCTTCTCTAGAAAGGATCCATTCTCAGCAACGAATATCTTGCCTTCGGATCTGTGATAGAAGGTGTACCCAACATTTTCTTTTGGGTATCCTATGAAGACGCACTTCTCCCATTTGGGTTTGAGCTTATCATGTTGAAACTTTTTCACATAAGCATCGCAGTCCCAAAATTTAAGAAATGGCAGCTTAGGTTTCTTGCCAAACCATAGTTCATACGGTGTCGTCTCAATGGATTCAGATGGTGCCCTATTTAACGTGAATGTAGCTGTCTCTAATGCATAACCCCAAAATGATAGTGGTAAATTTGCAAGAGACATCATAGATCGCACCATATCTAATAAAGTACGGTTACGATGTTCGGACACACCATTACACTGTGGTGTTCCAGGTGGCGTGAGTAGTGAAACTATTTCACATTATTTTAACTGAAGGCCGAACTCGTAACTCAAATATTTTACTTCTGTGATCATATCGTAGAAACTTTTATTTTTGTTACGATGATTCTCCACTTCACTCTGAAATTCTTTGAACTTTTCAACTGTTTCAGACTTGTGTTTCATTAAGTAGATATACCCATATCTGCTCAAATCATCTGTGAAGGTCAGAAAATAATGATACTTGCCGTGAGCCTTAACACTCATCGGACCGCATACATCAGTATGTATTATTTCCAATAAGTCAGTTGCTCGCTCCATTGTTCCAGAGAACGGAGTCTTAGTCATCTTGCCCATGAGGCATGGTTCGCAAGCATCAAATGATTCATAATCAAGTGATTCCAAAAGTCCATCAGCATGGAGTTTCTTCGTGCGCTTTACACCAATATGACCTAAACGGTAGTGCCACAAATAAGTTGCACTATCATTATTAATTTTGCATCTTTTGGTTTCAATATTATGAATATGTGTATCACTACGATCGAGATCCAACGAACCATTTTCATTGCGTGTGTAACCATATAAGGTTTTATTCATGTAAACAGAACAACAATTTATTCTCTTACTTAAATGAATAAGCGTATTGCAATAAACATGATCAAATCATATTCATGCTCAACGCAAACACCAAATAACACTTATTTAGGTTCAACACTAATCCCAAAAGTATAGGGAGTGTGCGATGATGATCATATCAATCTTGGAACCACTTCCAACACACATCGTCACTTCACCCTTAACTAGTCTCTGTTCATTCTGCAACTCCCGTTTCGAGTTACTACTCTTAGCAACTGAACCAGTATCAAATACCGAGGGGTTGCTACGAACACTAGTAAAATACACATCAATAATCTGTATATCAAATATACCTTTGTTCACTTTGCCATCCTTCTTATCCGCCAAATACTTGGGGCAGTTCCGCTTCTAGTGACCAGTCCCTTTGCAGTAGAAGCACTTAGTCTCAGGCTTAGGACCAGACTTGGGCTTCTTCACTTGAGCAGCAACTTGCTTGCCGTTCTTCTTGAAGTTCCCCTTCTTCCCTTTGCCCTTTTCTTGAAACTAGTGGTCTTGTCTACCATCAACACTTGATATTTTTCTTGATTTCTACCTTCGTTGATTTCAGCATTACGAAGAGCTTGGGAATCGTTTCCGTTATCCCTTGCATATCATAGTTCATCATGAAGTTCTACTAACTTGGTGATGGTGACTAGAGAATTCTGTCAATCACTATCTTATCTGGAAGATTAATTCCCACTTGATTCAAGCGATTGTAGTACCCAGACAATCTGGGCACATGCTCACTAGTTGAGCGATTCTCCTCCATCTTTTAGCTATAGAACTTGTTAGAGACTTCATATCTCTCAACTCGGGTATTTGCTTGAAATATTAACTTCAACTCCTGGAACATCTCATATGGTCCATGACATTCAAAACGTCTTTGAAGTCCCGATTCTAAGCCGTTAAGCATGGTGCACTAAACTATCAAGTAGTCATCATATTGAGCTAGCCAAATGTTCATAACGTCTGCATCTACTCCTGCAATAGGTCTGTCACCTAGTGGTGCATCAAAGACATAATTCTTCTGTGCAGCAATGAGGATAATCCTCAGATCACGGATCCAATCCGCATCATTGCTACTAACATTTTTAACATAATTTTTCTCTAGGAACACAATAAACTGGGAGCAACATCGAGAGCTATTGATCTACAACATAGATATGCTAATACTACCAGGACTAAGTCCATGATAAATTAAAGTTCAATTAATCATATTACTTAAGAACTCCCACTTAGACAGACATCCCTCTAATCTTCTAAGTGATCACGTGATCCATATCAACTAAACCATGTTCCGATCATCACGTGAGATGGAGTAGTTTCAATGGTGAACATCACTATGTTGATCATATCTACTATATGATTCACGCTCGACCTTTCGGTCTCCGTGTTTCGAGGCCATATCTGTTATATGCTAGGCTCGTCAAGTTTAACCTGAGTATTCCGCGTGTGCAACTGTTTTGCACCCGTTGTATTTGAACGTAGAGCCTATCACACCCGATCATCACGTGGTGTCTCAGCACAAAGAACTTTCGCAACGGTGCATACTCAGGGAGAACACTTGTACCTTGATAATTAGTGAGAGATCATCTTATAAAGCTACCATCGAACTAAGCAAAATAAGATGTATAAAAGATAAACATCATATGCAATCAAAATATGTGACATGATATGGCCATCATCATCTTGTGCCTTTGATCTCCATCTCCAAAGTATCGTCATGATCTCCATCGTCACCGGCATGAAACCATGATCTCCATCATCTTGATCTATATCAATGTGTCGTCACATGGTTATCTCGCCAACAATTGCTCTTGCAACTATTGCTATCGCATAGCGATAAAGTAAAGCAATTATTTGGCGCTTGCATCTTATGCAATAGAGAGATAACCATAAGGCTTTTGCCTGTTGCCGATAACTTCAGCAAAACATGATCATCTCATACAACAACTTATATCTCATCACGTCTTGACCATATCACATCACAACATGCCCTGCAAAAACAAGTTAGACATCCTCTACTTTGTTGTTGCAAGTTTTACGTGGCTGCTACGGGCTGAGCAAGAACCGTTCTTACCTATGCATCAAAACCACAACGATAGTTTGTCAAGTTGGTGTTGTTTTAACCTTCGCAAGGACCGGGCGTAGCCACACTCGGTTCAACTAAAGTTGGAGAAACTGACACCCGCCAGCCACCTGTGTGAAAGCACGTCGGTAGAACCAGTCTCGCGTAAGCGTACGCGTAATGTCGGTCCGGGCCGCTTCATCCAACAATATCGCCGAACCAAAGTGTGACATGCTGGTAAGCAGTATGACTTATATCGCCCACAACTCACTTGTGTTCTACTCGTGCATATTACATCAACGCATAAAACCTGGCTCGGATGCCACTTTTGGCGAACGTAGTAATTTCAAAAAAATTCCTACGCACACGCAAGATCATGGTGATGCATAGCAACGAGAGGGGAGAGTGTTGTCTACGTACCCTCGTAGACCGGAAGTGGAAGCGTTAGCACAACGCGGTTGATGTAGTCGTACGTCTTCACGGCCCGACCGATCAAGCACCGAAACTATGGCACCTCCGAGTTCTAGCACACGTTCAGCTTGATGATGATCCCCGGACTCTGATCCAGCAGAATGTCGGGGAAGAGTTCCATCAGCACGACGGCGTGGTGACGATCTTGATGTTCTACTGTCGCAGGGCTTCGCCTAAGCACCGCTACAATATTATCGAGGATTATGGTGGAGGAGGGCACCGCACACGGCTAATAGATCTCAAGGATCAATTGTTGTGTATAGAGGTGCCCCCTGCCCCCCGTATATAAAGGAGCAAGGGGGAGGGGCGGCCGGCCAGGAGGAGGCGCGCCAGGGAGGAGTCCTACTCCTACCGGGAGTAGGACTCCCTCCTTTCCTTGTCCAACTAGGAGAGGGGGAAGGAAGGGAGAGAGGAGAGAAAGGAAAGGGGGGGCGCCGCCCCTCCCTCCTTGTCCAATTCGGACTAGAGGGGGAGGGGGCGCGCAGCCTGCCCTGGCCGCCCTCCTCTGCTCCACTTTGGGCCCATGAGGCCCATTAACCCCCCCCCCCCCCCCCCCCCGGGGGGGGGGGGGGTTCCGGTAACCCCCGATACTCCGTTTTATATCCGATAACTCCCGGAACCATTCCCGTGTCCTAATATAGTCATCCAATATATCAATCTTTATATCTCGACTATTTCGGGACTCCTTGTTATGTCCGTGATCACATCCGGGACTCATAACAACCTTCGGTACATCAAAATATAAAAACTCATAATGAAACTGTCATCGTAATGTTAAGCGTGCGGACCCTACGGGTTCGAGAACAATGTAGACATGACCGAGACACGTCCGCGGTCAATAACCAATAGCGGAACCTGGATGCTCATATTGGCTCCTACATATTCTACGAAGATCTTTTATCGCTCAGACCGCATAACAACATACGTTGTTCCCTTTGTCATCGGTATGTTACTTGCCCGAGATTTGATAGTCAGTATCTCAATACCTAGTTCAATCTCGTTACCGGCAAGTCTGTTTACTCGTTCCGTAATACACCATCCCGCAACTAACTTATTAGTTGCAATGCTTGCAAGGCTTAGGTGATGTGCATTACCGAGAGGGCCCAGAGATACTTCTCCGACAATCGGAGTGACAAATCCTAATCTCAAAATATGCCAACCCAACAAGTACCTTCGGAGACACCTGTAGAGCACCTTTATAATCACTCAGTTACGTTGTGACGTTTCGTAGCACACAAAGTGTTCCTTCGGTAAACGGGAGTTGCATAATCTCATAGTCATAGGAACATGTATAAGTCATGAAGAAAGCAATAGCAACAAACTAAACGATCAAGTGCTAAGCTAACGGAATGGGTCAAGTCAATCACATCATTCTCCTAATGATGTGATCCTGTTAATCAAATGACAACTCATGTCTATGGTTAGGAAACATGGCCATCTTTGATCAGTGAGTTAGTCAAGTAGAGGCATACTAGTGACACTCTGTTTGTCTATGTATTCACACGTGTATTATGTTTCCGGTTAATACAATTCTAGCATGAATAATAGACATTTATCATGAAATAAGGAAATAAATAATAACTTTATTATTGCCTCTAGGGCATATTTCCTTCAATGGGTTGATTGGGAATTCATCCAGGAGAATGAAGATCACTTCCCAGGAGTTTATGACAGCTTCAAAGCATGTGGAGTAGATGAGTTTGTTGGACATAAGCTCACAAAATGGAAGGATGAGCTGATCATGCAGTTTTACTCGACTGCTCACTTTTATCCAGATGGGAAGATCATATGGATGTCAGAAGGTACTAGGTACCAATCCACAGTTGAAGAATGGGCAAAATTGATAAACGCCCCAGAAGAACAGGAAGATGACTTGGATGTGTATGCCAAGAAGAAGAAGGACCACAACACTATGGCTAACATGTATGAGGAGATCCTAGATAAAGCTTTGGAGACTCACAAGCTTGGATCTGTACATTTCTTGTTGTCTGGTCTGCCAACTATCATCTAGATCCTAAGGCACACTCTGCTACCCAAGTTAGGAGATCACAAGATGATCAGAGGGCACTCTATCAACTTGCTACAGCTTTTTGATGTCCCTCAGAAGTTCAAGGTCATGAGTCTGATTGTAGAGACAATCAAGAGGACTGCTGCTGACCAGAAGAGAAGCTGTGGGTATGCTCCACACATTTAGGAGCTCATCAACTCCAAGATGGGCACATGAACATATCTGTTGGATAAGGAGCATCTCCCCCTGTATCCTGATTTTGAAGATAATACTGTTGTGATGAATGAGGAGGAACCATCATCAGTTCAAGCACAGGAGAAGAGGGCCAAAGCAAAGGCCGAGAAAGCTGCCAAGATGCCAAGTGTTGAAGAGGCATCTCAAGTTTTCCTAAAGAGCAAGCAAGATCAACTTGCATATCTGATCCAGTCTACACCGAGGATTGAGAAGGGCTTGGCCACCCTGACTCAAAACCAGGAGAGCTTGGAGAGGATCATAGAGACCAATTTTTATGATCTTGATCTAAAGGTAGCTGAGATTCAAACAACAGTTGAGCAGCTTCAGGAGGAAGCAGAAGAGAAGAGAGGCAAGGCAACCACATATGCATTTCAGCGAGTGCCAAGGAGTCAGAGGTCTGCTGCCGTGCTAGTGACAGATTCTAGAGCTACAACATTAGCACCAACAGCTATAGCTCCAATGCCACCTCCAGCAGCCACTCCACCAGCTCCAACTACATCAACAGATGCCTTCGTCCTTGGAGTTCTCTCTACACCACCTCCCGAAGACCAAGCCTGAGAGACGCATAGCACTATGCATATTTGAACTTTTTGGTAACTTGTTGCCAAAGGGGGAGAAATATGTATAGATCATAGGCTTCGAGAGAGTGTTTTGCGTCTTTGCCTTTGGTTGAACTTTTTATTGTGTGAGATACTTTATGTCCTTGTGTGAGATACTTGTGTGATCATGTGATTGATCATTTGCTACCTTAATGCTTGCTTAGATGATACTATCTTTTATATCCATATATGATCATTCACTTGCTTGGTGATGAGTGCATGCTTTTAATTTCTATCATTTTGAGCGCTCCACCAAGATGTATGTGACATGGAAGAGTAACCCATGATCCTAATCGATTGTGCAGCAAATTTTAAACAATGCACAAATTTAGGGGGAGCTCTTTCTTATCACATACTTCTCAAAGCGACGATGTTTTTCAATCCTATTATCATCTGTCGAAGCTTTGATCTATATCTTGTCATAAATTACCAAAAAGGGGGAGACTGAAAGTGCAACTATCCCTGGGTGGTTTTGGTAATTCCTAACAACATATAGCCCATTGAGCTAATGCTATTTCAAGATAAATATTTCAGGAAAGCTCCATGTTTGGCATGCCATGGATTAGAAAGTGGACCCCTCAAAATACTAAGAACACATGTTGGCTCAAGCTCAAGACTCTACATTTTACTTTTAGTGATCCAAGATCACATTGAGTCCATAAGAAAAGCCAATACTATTAAAAGGGGATGAGGTGTTTCTTAATGAGTTGCTTGCTCAAAATGCTTAGTGATATGCTCCAAAACACTCAACTACGTTATCACATCCACATATGTCCCAAACCAAAAGCCAAACTCGGCCCCACCGAAATTTCCTACCCGGCGCCACCGAGTTCACTTGGCATAGCCACTGCCACAAACCCTAGTCATTTCGGTCTCACCGGTAGGGATCTCAGTCTCACCGAGATGGGATTGCAACCTCTCTGTTTCCCTTCGTAACATTTCGGTCCAACCAAGATGAGTATCGGTCCCACCGAGATTGCAATGCAAACTCTCTGTTTCCCCTTCGTAACGTTTCGGTCTAACCGAGATGAGCGAATCGGTCCCACCGAGTTTGCCTGACCAACTCTCTGTTTGCCTATTACCAAAATCGGTCCCACCGAGTTTGTGTAATCGGTCTCACCGAGATTACGTTATGCCCTAACCCTAATGGAATCGGTTCCACCGAGTTGACATGTCGGTCCCACCGAAAATCCTAACGTTCACATTTTGAACTAAATCGGTCTGACCGACTTTGATGATTCGGTCCCACCGAGTTCGGTGATTTGTGTGTAGCGGTTAGATTTTGTGTGGAGGCTATATATACCCCTCCACCCACTCTTCATTCATGGAGAGAGAGCCATCAGAACATGCCTACACTTCCAACATACATTTTCTGAGAGAGAACCACCTACAATTGTGTTGAGGTCAAGATATTCCATTCCAACCACATAAATCTTGATTTGTAGCCTTACCCAAGTTGCTTTCCACTCAAACCCTCTTTCCACCAAATCCAATCCTATGAGAGAGAGCTGAGTGTTGGGGAGACTATCATTTGAAGCACAAGAGCAAGGAGTTCATCATCAACACACCATCCATTACCTTTTGGAGAGTGGTGTCTCCTAGATTGGCTAGGTGTCACTTGGGAGCCGCCGTCAAGATTGTGGAGTTGAACCAAGGAGTTTGTACAGGCAAGGAGATCGCCTACTTTGTGAAGATCTACCCTAGCGAGGCAAGTCCTTCGTGGGCGATGGCCATGGTGGGATAGATAGGGTTGCTTCTTTGTGGACCCTTCATGGGTGGAGCCCTCCGTGGACTCGCGCAACCATTACCCTTCGTGGGTTGAAGTTCCATCAATGTGGATGTACGATAGCACCACCTATCAGAACCACGCCAAAAATCTCTGTGTCTACATTGCGTTTGCTCCCTCCAAACTCCTCCCTTTACCTTCATATGCAATTGTTTTACATTCCGCTACTATACTCTTAGAATTGCATGTGTAGGTTAATTACTTGACTTGTGCTAAGTTGTTAAAATCTGCCAAGACTTAAAATTGGGAAAAGGCTAGATTTTTATTTGGTCAAGTAGTCTAATCACCCCCTCTAGACATACTTTTGATCCTACATGGTGACAAGCATACCCTCATAAAAACCATACGTCCTACAAACTGCTTCCCAATTTTTGCAACCAAAATGGGTCACACTCTCAGAATTATACAGATTTACTTCAAAATCCACATCATGATGGGTCCTTAGGTGAATTTTCTTTGTTTCGAAATTTTCATGGTCTTCAAAACCCATCGTCTCCAAGAAATAGCGTATTGCATGGCATGGGATAAGCTACTCAAATTGTAAAAGATGAAAATTACACGTTGAAATAGTTGAAGTCATGCTTAATTATGAAAAAAAACACTTTTCGTCGTTGCATACCATTTCAACATCGAAGGTCTCCTGAAGCTTAATGCTGAAGCGCCAATCTTCGTCCAGGTGAGGCCTGTCGCACAGACCTCGGTCGTCGTTGCACCAGCTGCACTCCCCCGGGAGACTTTCGTCGTCCTATGACGACATTTCCTACGTTCATAATTCAAAGATTAAACTTGTACAATTCAATATATGGACTATAAAAATTAAATTAGATCATTATTATTCATCATGGGTTGACTATCGGTCTGCCGAGTCTATATGGTGGAGATTGTCCCTCACTGATTCCTCTCTGACATTTGCGACCGTCGGTGATGGTCGTTACTCCTCCTTCCCCTAGTACATAACCAAGCTCTAGCACAAGGAGAAGAAGGAGAAATGACCCCCACGACAACAGTCGAGATTCTTCGTCCTCTCTCATATATGATGGACACGCTCCCTCATAGATTTTTCGACCATCGGTGATGGTCGTTGTCGGTGTCAAAACCGGCGGATCTCGGGTAGGGGGTCCCGAACTCTGCGTCTAGGCCGGATGGTAACAGGAGGCAAGGGACACGAAGTTTTACCCAGGTTCGGGCCCTCTCGATGGAGGTAAAACCCTGCGTCCTGCTTGATTAATATTGATGATATGTGTAGTACAAGAGTAGATCTACCACGAGATTGGAGAGGCTAAACCCTAGAAGCTAGCCTATGGTATGATTGTTGTTATGTATGTTGTCCTACAGACTAAAACCCTCCGGTTTATATAGACACCGGAGAGGGTTAGGGTTACACAAAGTCGGTTACAATGGTAGGAGATCTGCATATCCGTATCGCCAAGCTTGCCTTCCACGCCAAGGAAAGTCCCTTCCGGACACAGGACGAAGTCTTCAATCTTGTATCTTCATAGTCCAGGAGTCTGGCTTTAGGTATAGTCCGGCCATCCGGACACCCCCTAATCCAGGACTCTCTCAGTAGCCCCTGAACCAGGCTTCAATGACGACGAGTCCGGCGCGCAGATTGTCTTCGGCATTGCAAGGCGGGTTCCTCCTCCAAGTACTTCATAGAAGATTTTGAACACAAAGATAGTGTCCGGCTCTGCAATATACGTTTCCACATATTGCCATAGAGAGAATAATATTTACACCAATCTAATCTGCTGACGTATTCCGTAGCGTGACACACCACGGCCAAGCCTTTATCCGAGTCGTTTCATTATCCCACCTCAGCGCGTCATGCGAGGCGGTTTCCTTGGCACGTCTTGTTAAAGCAGAGATCGCGTCCCCTTATTCCGGGATTCTCATCAATACGGGCGTGGGTAACCCAACCGCGCCATTGATTACGGCGCTTGGAGATAAGCGAGTTTTACCAGGCTGGTGGGGACACGCAGTTGCGTCTACCCATATAAGGGGATAAGGATCCACCTTTTCACCTACGCCTACTTCCTCCCTTGCTTATCCATTCTCGCGCACTCGAGCTCCAGCGCCCAAGTCCGCACTCCCCACCTCAACCTTCTCCAGCCATGTCCGGAGCGGGAGGCAAGTGGATGGTCTCCTCCATCACGGAGGGACACATCAAAAAACTGAGGAAGGCCGGATACTTGTCTAACGACATTGCGCACCGGCTTCCCGAAAAGGGGCAGCTCATCCCCACCCCTAGGCCCCATGAGAGGGTGGTGTTCCTCCCCCATTTCCTCCGCCTACTGGGCTTCCCTCTTCACCCATTTGTCCGGGCCCATGTTCTACTATGGCCTGGATTTCCACGATCTGGCCCCGAACTTTGTCCTCAACATCTCGGCGTTTATCGTCGTGTGCGAGGCTTTCCTCCGCATCCGCCCCCATTTCGGCCTATGGCTCAAGACTTTCAATGTCAAGCCGAAGGTAGTGCGCGGCAACCAGGCGAAGTGCGGAGGCGCCATGGTGGGCAAGATGGCCAACGTCTTATGGCTCGAGGGCTCCTTTGTGGAGACCCCGAAGGGGTGGCAATCGGGGTGGTTTTACATCACCGAGCCGTGCGACCCCGAATGGGTCGCAACCCCCGAGTTTCGATCCGGACCCCCTACGCGGCTCACCTCCTGGAAGGAGATGGGCCTGTCGTGGGGTAAAAAAGGAGAGCTGACCGGACTCCAAACATGCGTCCAAACCCTGGTGGACAAGAAGCTCAAACTTGTCAACGTAGTCCAGGTTATGCTCATCCGCCTGATCCTCCCGTGTCAACAACGGGCTTTCAACTGTGGGAGTTCGACTCGGCACGGCACCAAACTCTGAGCAGGCTCTTCGACACGACGTACGAAGATGCCTGGAAGGTGCTTTTCAAGGGCGTCGAGGCCCCCGCATCCGCTACCGAGGATCGCGGATTCAGTATGCAGCGTCACGCTCATGCGGTAAGCTGTTTTTTCCTTTTACAGGGTATCCGTTTTTCATAGTTTGACTCCATGCGGGATCTAAGCTCCCTTACCTTTGACAGGATTGGCAGGTGACGTTCGGACATATCAACTGTCCAGCTCCTTTGCCTGAAGGCCTAGCGGACGCTCGCTTGGCGAAGCTGCTGGTTCCGGCACCCTATGTGGTGCCGGAGAAGAAGGCCGCGAAAAAGGCCACGGGGACTCGAAAGAGTGCCCGGCGCCAGGAGGTGTCGGATCCATCATCCGACGGTTCCAAGGCGCATTCCTCCCGTGCAGACAAGGAGGAAGAAGAAGAGACCTCTCCCCCTCCAGCGGGAGGAGAGAATAAAAGGAAGGCCGCCCTCTCTGGGAAGGCCGGAGGGTCCAAGAAGGGGAAAACCCTTCCTCCGGACTACTCCACCGACGTCGACGACGGCGGAGAGGAGTGGCCACCCAGGGCCAACCCCCTGGCAAAATCGTAAGTATCCGGATACCAGAGTAATTCATAGTATTCGTTTATTGCACAACTTTCCCTTATGTCGAATATGTTTATGCAGCCCACCCAAAGACCGGCTCAACGTGTCGTCGAGCGGCTCACTGGACTCGTCGGATGTGAACTCGCTTCTGACGGCTTCCTCCCCCCGCCCTACGGACGACACCGAAGTGTTGTCCCAACAGGTTCCAAGCCACGAGGAGGTGGTCCTGGAGGCGCCGCAAGGCGACCTCCCGGACTCCAGGAGTAAAGGGGATGAAACCCCCCAGGGCTCCAAGTCCGGCTCTAGGCCGGACACCGCTCCGGAACCTTCAAAGGTTCCAGAGTCCAGCGGGAGACCTCCTTCCAAGAGGAGCAAGCCCACTGTGCCGGTGACCCCCGTCCAACCGGAGGCGCCGGGCAATCTGTTGGAGGCGCTCCAAGGCGCCTCCATCGACGAGGAGCACCGCACCATTATGAGTGCAGTGGTCCAGAAGGTTCAGTCCGCCAAGAGCGGATTGACTGAAGCTTGTACTAGCCTTTTAACAGGCTTTGAGGTAAGTAAAGAATGTGTAAATAATATTACCGCATAGACAGTAGCCCCTGATGCTCCGTTTGGCGTTCGGGAAGAAAAGCCGAATAGAGGATCAAATAAAATTCGCAGGAGTCTAACAAAAAGGAGTCAATATGCGTATGCAGGCTTCTCTGCTTGCGTCCGCCGCACTGACTGCGGAAGTGGACACGCGAAAGCAGAACCTCGAGCGGTCCGAGCAAGAGCTCGGGCGTGCCAAGAAGCAGCTCGAGGACAATGAAGGTAAGAAATACCTTGTTTAAATATATATAAAAAGGTGCAATTGCAAAAAATGACAGGATTACCGTGGCTATTGTAGGGGCCACGTTTGAGGTGGCGACCCTTAAGCAAGCGCTGCTCAAGGCCGAGAAGAAGGCGGCCACGGAGCACACCGAGTGGGAGAAGTATGAGGCCCAGGTTGGCAAGGTGCGGCAAGAGCTCCAGGTTCTCATGAAAAAACATGAGAGTTTGGAGCCTGACTCAAAGACGCGAGCGTCCGAGCTCGAGGCGGCTATTGAAAATGCCAAGTCTGCCCAGGCCGAATCCCAGAAGACCCTCCAGGAGTTGGATGAGGTGAAGAAGATAGCGGCGGGTAAGGCATTCTTTATGCAAAGCAAACACATAAACGTGAGTTACTTGTTAATTACCCGAATCCGGAGCTCTCCAGGAGCATTTGCAGATCTTCCCCGGAGTGTGTCCGATGCCGCCGCATTCTATTGAGCCGAGGAGGGAAGCTCGACAGAGAAGGTGTTCTGGTCTCAGTATGCTGAGGCCGGACACCCCGTGCCCCTGAGCGACCAGCTGAAGCAACTAGTCGAGCTCCACAAGGCGGCCGAACAGGCCATGAAGGGCCTCCTAGTTCGGCTGTGGCCTGGAGAGGCTCTGCCTGGGAGCTATTTTGGGCTGGTGCGGCGGCTGGTGGAGGCCTGTCCAAGGCTCAAAGTCATCAAGTGCTCCGTCTGCATTGAAGGTGCCCGTAGGGCCCTTGCCCGTGCTAAGGTGCACTGGGGCAAGCTGGATGCTAAGAAGCTTGTGAAGGACGGGCCACCGCCGGGGAAAGAGCATCGCAAGCCCGAGAATTACTATAAGGATGTTCTGAAGGGTGCCTGCCTTGTGGCGGATGAATGTTCTAGGGATGTAATTTTTGAGTGAAACTTGCTCGTTTTGTCCTGTGCGCTGAAAACTTGTTCAGATGCGCTAAGCAATGCTGTTGAAATTTAAAATATTACCTTCTATGCGGCTGTTTATCAATTCTGAGAGATGGCGAGTCGTCGGCTTCTGCCCCCGTGCCGCTAGTGTTGGGGTGTTCGGGGATAAACCTGAGCGCTCTTTTTCCCATGTTTGGGTCCTTCGAGGGAGGCGCTCAGCCCAACGAACAAGGCAATCAGACTATAATGCGTGAACACTCTCACTTAGCCATATAATTCTATAATTTTAAATTTCGGCAAAGCCCCTGGTATTCGGAAGACCGAGTTCGGGGCGCTATCCACGCCTTGGTCGGACAGAGCCGGCTCCTCGCTCTAAGCGGCATAAGTCGTTAGGGACTCGAAAAACCTCTCGAACAGCGACCAGCTCTCGCTTCATCATGACAGTCAGTTTTAGCTTTCTCCACTGAGGTGCTCGACCCAGCTCAACTAGGGCACAATCGCAGTGGTTCTCCTAGTGCTACCTTAGCCGATATAGCGGAACGTAAGGCACCAAAACATAGGAGCCGGGCAAACCCAACTATTGACCCAAGACATGACTCGGAGCCGATGCATATAATGCTATAAGTTCGGGGTGCCGCACTTGTTAAAGTGTTCGGACTTCTCACACCATATTGAGGGGTACTAAAGCCCCTGGCGTATTTAGGCCGTACCAAAGTGTACGGGTGCAATATGTCGTTAAGGAACATATATACATATAAAAAAAGAGTAATGCAAAAATAGACAAAAGCTATGCACTGTTTATTAAAGAAGGCTGCGATCAAAGCAGAACGATACAAATAATGCGATAAGCAAAAGGTTGGACTATGTAACATGTCTGTTCTAGGGGCAAGCTGCGGAATAGTATGCGAAACAGGTATACTGCTCGTGATAGAGACCACCTGGGAGTTCCGTAATGCGGCGTGGCTTGTCTGCTTCCCTGGTTCTTGCATCGTTTGTGCGGCAATTGAACTGCCGAACAGGCCTTTCGAAGGGTGGAGTCCTGAAAGTAAGAGAAAATTAAAAAATCAGCAGCCCCTGGTGCGGTTTAAGCCGTGTTTCGGGCGTGCCGTGATGGTGCCCCTCCCCCTGTACCCATGGTATTTCTAGAGCATAGTTATGTACGCGAAGTACTGGTATCGCATTTTTGCGAGGGCTGGGGTTGGGGCCGCATTGCTACGCCTGCTCGGGTCGTGCCAGGCGATCTTGTTGTAGGTTACTCTGGGCGCGCTTGACGGTGTCTGGTCGTTTAATGGCCGGACTGGAGAACTGCCTGGAGAGGTTGCTTTGTACTTCTGCTGCAAGGGCCGCCGTGTGCTCCTTCGTTCGGAGGGAGCGTTCGGTGTTTCCATTGACCGTAATTACTCCTCGAGGGCCTGGCATTTTGAGCTTAAGGTATGCATAGTGCGGTACCACATTGAACTTGGCGAATGCGGTTCGCCCGAGCAGTGCGTGATAGCCACCGCGGAATGGGACTATGTCGAAGATTAACTCCTCGCTTCGGAAATTATCCAGAGATCCGAAGACCACTTCAAGTGTGACTGAGCCTATACAGTTGGCCTCTACACCTGGTATTACGCATTTAAAGGTCGTTTTGGTGGGCTTAATCCTTGAGGGATCTATGCCCATTTTCCGCACTATATCCTGGTAAAGCAGGTTCAGGCTGCTGCCGCCGTCCATAAGGACTCTAGTGAGATGAAATCCGTCAATAATTGGGTCTAGAACCAATGCGGCGAATCCGCCATGACGGATGCTAGTGGGATGGTCCCTTCGATCAAAGGTGATCGGGCAAGAGGTCCATGGGTTGAACTTTGGGGCAACTGGCTCTACCGCGTATACGTCCCTTAACGCGCGCTTCCGCTCCCTTTTGGGGATGTGGGTTGCGTATATAATGTTCACCGTCCGCACTTGTGGGGGAAAACCCTTCTGTCCACTGTTGTTCGGGGCCGGGGCTCCTCGTCGTCATCGCTATGCAGCCCCTTGTCTTCATTTTCAGCGTTTAACTTGCTTGCCTGCTTGAACACCCAACAATCCCTATTGGTGTGATTGGCCGGCTTTTCGGGGGTGCCATGTATCTGGCACAAGCAGTCGAGTATTTGGTCCAAACTGGATGGGCCCCTAGGATTCCTTTTAAATGGCTTTTTCCGCTGACTGGATTTAGAGCCTCTGAATCCGGCATTAACTGCCGTATCCTCAGCATTGTCGCCGTTAATGCGGCGCTTCTGCTTGTTGCGAGGCGACCTGCCACTACTGTCCCTGGTATTCGAATTACCAGGGTTCTTGGTCATATTGTTTCTACGAGCAAGCCAGCTATCTTCTCCCATGCAAAAGCGGCTCATGAGTGTCGTGAGTGCTGCCATAGACTTCGGCTTTTCCTATCCAAGGTGCCGGGCAAGCCACTCGTCACGGATATTGTGCTTGAAGGCTGCTAGGGCTTCAGCGTCCGGACAGTCGACTATTTGATTTTCTTTGTTAGGAACCGTGTCCAGAATTGCCTAGCCGATTCCTCTGGCTGCTGAATTACGTGACTTAGGTCATCGGCGTCTGGGGGTCGCACATAAGTGCCCTGGAAATTGTCGAGGAATGCGGCTTCCAGGTCCTCCCAACAACTGATTGATCCTTTTGGCAAGCTGTTAAGCCAATGCCGAGCTGGTCCTTTAAGCTTGAGTGGGAGGTATTTGATGGCATGGAAATCAGCGCCGCGGGCCATGTGGATATGAAGGAGATAATCCTCGATCCATACACAGGATCTGTTGTGCCATCATATGATTCGATATTTACGGGTTTGAAACCCTCAGGGATTTGATGATCCATTATTCCGTCTGTGAAGCATAGTGGGTGTGCGGGGCCTCTATACTGGGCTATATCACGACGTGGCTCCAATGAGCTTTGTCTACTGTGTTCGGCCCTGCCGAATTTGTGGCCGGCGTGATGGATACCGTCTCGAGCCGTGGGGCGCCCACGCGATCCGTAGATCGATCTTGTTTGCCTTGCCTTCTCCTCCAACATATCTCATAAGTCTGGCGCATATTCCCGTGCCTTGGTACGGGGTGCGGCTTGAGTGGAGGGCCGAGAGGCCTCTCTGTCGCGGCCACGAGGTGGCCGGTCGGCCGCATCAAGTGCTTCCTCCTCTAATCGGGGTAGCAACCTGCGCTTTGGGTAGCTCTTGGAGGGGCGTTCGAGTTTATGCTCTTCGGCCGCAAGGACTTCAGTCCATCTGTCGACTAGCAAATCTTGATCAGCTCTAAGCTATTGCTATTTTTTCTTGAGGCTTCTTGCCGTGGCCATAAGCCTGCATTGAAAATGCTCTTGCTCAACGGGATCCTCTGGCACGACGAATTCGTCGTCGTCGAGGCTTGCCTCGTCTTCGGAGGGAGGCATATAATTATCGTCCTCGACCTCTCTGTCAGCCGCTCTCTCATGAGGGCTGGTTTCTCCATCCTCCCGTGCTAAATCTTGCTAGAGGGGGTTTTCTTCGGCACTTTCCGGAGTATTATTATCTCCCGTGCTGGAATCACCGTATTTGTTTTGGCGGGATTTTGAGCGGCGCCGCTGACGCTGGCGCTTAGGCTGTTTCTTGGAGGGGTCATCCTCCGGTGTTCCATCGCCATGTCCTTCTTTTGGGGTGTCCACCATGTATATGTCATATGACGAGGTGGCTTTCCAGGGCCTAATAGGCGCTGGTTCTTCATCGTCTCCTTCATCGGCGTCCATACCGTCGATGTCTTTGAAGTCGAAGTCGAGCATGTCGGTTAAATCGTCGACAGTGGCTACAAAGTGGGTGGTGGGTGGGCTTTGAATATCTTCATCATCCGTACCCCAACCTTGCTGACTGTAGTCTGGCCAGGGCTCTCCTGATAAAGAGAGAGACTTCAGTGTCTTCAGAATATCGCTGAAAGGCGAGTGCTAAAAGATGTCCACGGCAGTAAACTCCATGATCGGCGCCCAATCGGATTCAATCGGCAGGGGTGCGGAGGGTTCGGAGTCCGGAGAGGAGTCCGTCTCCTTGGAGTCACGAGTCTCGCAGAGTGCGGGGCTGGTGTTCGGCTCGATCGCCGTTGGGATTGCAGCCCCCGAGGCGGCGTCCAACCACCTATCCTCGATCGGCGCAGTTGGCTCCGAATTAAGGGTCGAAGCCAATGTGGGTGCGGCCTCCAGGGCACTTTTCGGCGGCAGAGCTAGATCATGCTCGTCGGGACAGTGCGGCACGCTCGGCAGTGGCTTGAATCCGTCGAAGATCAAGTCCCCGCGGATGTCAGCCGTGTAGTTTAAACTTCCAAATCTGACCTGACGGCCAGGGGCGTAGCTTTCGATCTGCTCCAGACGGCCAAGTGAATTGGCCCGCAGTGCGAAGCCGCCGAAGACGAAGATCTGTCCGGGAAGGAAAGTCTCACCCTGGACTGCATCGCTATTGATGATCGTAGGAGCCATCGAGCCTGACGGCGACGACACAGAGGAACTCTCTATGAAAGCACCAATGTCGGTGTCAAAACCAGCGGATCTCGGCTAGGGGGTCCCGAACTGTGCATCTAGGCCGGATGGTAACAGGAGGCAAGGGACACGAAGTTTTACCCAGGTTCGGGCCCTCTCGATGGAGGTAAAACCCTACGTCCTGCTTGATTAATATTGATGATATGGGTAGTACAAGAGTAGATCTACCACGAGATCGGAGAGGCTAAACCCTAGAAGCTAGCCTATGGTATGATTGTTGTTATGTATGTTGTCCTACGGACTAAAACCCTCCGGTTTATATAGACACCGGAGAGGGTTAGGGTTACACAAAGTCGGTTACAATGGCAGGACATCTGCATATCCGTATCGCCAAGCTTGCCTTCAATGCCAAGGAAAGTCCCTTCCGGACACAGGACGAAGTCTTCAATCTTGTATCTTCATAGTCCAGGAGTCCGGCTGAAGGTATAGTCCGTCCATCCGGACACCCCCTAATCCAGGACTCCCTCAGTCGTTATTCCTCCTTCCCCTAGTGCATAAGAAAGGTCTAGCACAAGGAGAAGAAGGAAAAACGACCCCCACGACAACAGTCGGGCTTCTTTGTCCTCTCTCATATATGGTGGATACACTCCCTCACTGATTTTTCGACCTTCGGTGATGGAGCCTTGACAGATTTAAAGTCAACTCAAAATGTTGTTTAATTATTTTTCGAGAAAACCCAGGCCACTCGATATTTCCTACATATTCTAGCACAAGTCATGCCAGAATTCATGGAAAAATCCGGCATGACCTTTGCTAAAAAAGGACGTATCGAGCACCTGAAATTTGCCGGAACGGAAATTAATCAACACTCCGGCAAAACATAGGCCACTATAGGAGGTGTAACCTGCAAACATGGCCGGCCACTTGGGCAAGCACACATCCTATTTGAGCAACACAAGATATACATGTTTATATCTACATCATATGAGCATTCAAACTTGATGGAGTAGTTTTCCAATTTGAGCATTCAATAAGCAAAACCAAATCGTAAAATAAATTAGTATTCAAATTAGCATTCATTCAATAAGCAAAACTAAACCATCTCTTTCGTCCATACATCGTCAAATATTATCACTAATAGTTCTCGAATAGTATCAAACATATAACATCACTAATACAGCTAAAACCATAGCGAACAACGGGTATCGGCGCGGGCGGTGGACACCCAAAGAGAAGGAACCATCACAGGATCATAGCTCTAGTCAGATCCCTGGAGAACCTCCCAGGTATTGGAGAACCTGCCCTCCAATGCAACCATGCAGCGACAGACATGCTCGTCCTCCTCGATGACACGGTGACGTACCACCTCCGCGGGGTCCTCAAGCCTCCGCACCATCACTGGCCCACCAGACCGCCACCAAAGAAGGTTTGGGTCAACGATGGGCTGGCTCCTCAGCAAGCTACGCCCCCGGAAGGTAGCACCTCCCAGTACCAGCCCGACGGAGCCCAGTCCCGGACATGGCTCCTCACCAAGCCCAGACCTCCTCCGCCGAGTCGACGACGAGGATGCGGGATAGGCATCGTCGACGTCGATGCGGGAATAATTGGTTTAACTAAAATTAAACTAGTTCTATAGTAAAATTTTAATTAGATCATCAAATCTCATATACCTAAATTTTCTTACTAAAAATAAACTAGTTTTATTAATTCAACTAGTTCAACTAAGCACTTACTATAAATAAAATAAACTAGTACTTACTAAAAATAAACTAGTTTAACTAGTTCTATTAATTTTCTAACTAATTCTATTAAACACTTACTAAAAAACAGTAAAAAAAACTATATTGAATTTTTTCTATAAACTAAACACCACTGCCCTAAATTAGCATCTACTTAATTAGTTACCTAACCTACTTCCCTAACTAAAAACATCTAATTAACAATACCACTACTGCCCTAACCTAATTAACATCTACTTAGTAACCAAATTAGTTAACCAAACGTCTAAAAACATCTAATTAACCTAGTTAGGACGCTCGCGTCTTTGAGTCAAGCTCCAAACTCTCATGTTTTTTCATGAGAATCTGGAGCTCTTGCCGCACCTTGCCAACCTGGGACTCATACTTCTCCTGCTCGGTGCGCTCCGTGGCCGCCTTCTTCTCGGCCTTGAGCAACGCTTACTTAAGGGTCGCCACCTCAGACGTGGCCCCTACAATAGCCACGGTAATCCTGTCATTTTTTGCAATTGCACCTTTTTATATATATATTTAAACAAGGTATTTCTTACCTTCATTGTCCTCGAGCTGCTTCTTGGCACGCCCGAGATCTTGCTCAGACCGCTCGAGGTTCTGCTTTAGCGTGTCCACTTCCGCAGTCAGTGCGGCGGACGCAAGCAGAGAAGCCTGCATACGCATATTGACTCCTTTTTGTTAGACTCCTGCGAATTTTATTTGATCCTCTATTCGGCTTTTCTTCCCGAACGCTAAACAGAGCATCAGGGGCTACTGTCTATGCGGTAATATTATTTACACATTCTTTACTTACCTCAAAGCCTGTTAAAAGGCTAGTACAAGCTTCAGTTAGTCCGCTCTTGGCGGACTGAACCTTCTGGACCACTGCACTCATAATGGTGCGGTGCTCCTCGTCGATGGAGGCGCCTTGGAGCGCCTCCAACAGATTGTCCGGCGCCTCCGGTTGGACGGGGGTCACCGGCATAGTGGGCTTGCTCCTCTTGGAAGGAGGTCCCCCGCCGGACTCTGGAACCTTTGAAGGTTCCGGAGCTGTGTCCGGCCTAGAGCCGGACTTGGAGCCCTGGGGGGTTTCATCCCCTTTACTCCTGGAGTCCGGGAGGTCACCTTGCGGCGCCTCCAGGACCACCTCCTCGCGGCTTGGAACCTGTTGGGACAACACTTCGGTGTCGTCCGTAGGGCGGGGGGAGGAAGCCGTCGGAAGCGAGTTCACATCTGACGAGTCCAGTGAGCCGCTCGACGACACGTCGAGCCGGTCTTTGGGTGGGCTGCATAAACATATTCTACATAAGGGAAAGTTGTGCAATAAACGAATACTATGAATTACTCTGGTATCTGGATACTTACGATTTTGCCAGTGGCTTGGCCCTGGGCGGCCACTCCTCTCTGCCGTCGTCGGCGTCGGTGGAGTAGTCCGGAGGAAGGGTTTTCCCCTTCTTGGACCCTCCGGCCTCCCCAGAGAGGGCGGCCTTCCTTTTCTTCTCTCCTCCCGCTGGAGGGGGAGAGGTCTCTTCTTCTTCCTCCTCGTCTGCACGGGAGGAATGCGCCTCGGAACCGTCGGATGATGGATCCGACACCTCCTGGCGCCGGGCACTCTTTCGAGTCCCCGTGGCCTTTTTCGCGGCCTTCTTCTCCGGCACCACATAGGGTGCCGGAACCAGCAGCTTTGCCAAGTGAGCGTCCACTGGGCCTTCAGGCAAAGGAGCCGGACAGTTGATATGTCCGAACGTCACCTGCCAATCCTGTCGAAGGTAAGGGAGCTTAGATCCCGCATGGAGTCAAACTATGAAATACTGATACCCTGTAAAAGGAAAAAACAGCTTACCGCATGAGCGTGACGCTGCATACTGAATCCGCGATCCTCGGTAGCGGATGCGGGGGCCTCGGCGCCCTTGAAAAGCACCTTCCAGGCATCTTCGTATGTCATGTCGAAGAGCCTTCTCAGAGTTTGGAGCCGCGCCGAGTCGAACTCCCACAGTTGAAAGCCCGTTGTTGACACGGGAGGATCAGGCGGATGAGCATAACCTGGACTACGTTGACAAGTTTGAGCTTCTTGTCCACCAGGGTTTGGACGCATGTTTGGAGTCCGGTCAGCTCTCCTTTTTACCCCACGACAGGCCCGTCCCCTTCCAGGAGGTGAGCCGCGTAGGGGGTCTGGATCGAAACTCGGGGGCTGCGACCCATTCGGGGTCGCATGGCTCGGTGATGTAAAACCACCCCGATTGCCACCCCTTCGGGGTCTCCACAAAGGAGCCCTCGAGCCATAAGACGTTGGCCATCTTGCCCACCATGGCGCCTCCGCACTTCGCCTGGTTGCCGCGCACTACCTTCGGCTTGACATTGAAAGTCTTGAGCCATAGGCCGAAATGGGGGCGGATGCGGAGGAAAGCCTCGCACACGACGATAAACGCCGAGATGTTGAGGACAAAGTTCGGGGCCAGATCGTGGAAATCCAAGACATAGTAGAACATGAGCCCCCGGACAAATGGGTGAAGAGGGAAGCCCAGTCAGCGGAGGAAATGGGGGAGGAACACCACCCTCTCATGGGGCCTAGGGATGGGGATGAGCTACCCCTTTTCGGGAAGCCGGTGCGCAATGTCGTTAGACAAGTATCCGGCCTTCCTCAGTTTTTTGATGTGTCCCTCCGTGATGGAGGAGACCATCCACTTGCCTCCCGCTCCGGACATGGCTGGAAAAGGTTGAGGTGGGGAGTGCGGACTTGGGCGCTGGAGCTCGAGTGCGCGAGAATGGATAAGCAAGGGAGGAAGTAGGCGTAGGTGAAAAGGTGGATCCTTATCCCCTTATATGGGTAGACGCAACTGCGTGTCCCCACCAGCCTGGTAAAACTCACTTATCTCCAAGCACCGTAATCAATGGCGCGGTTGGGTTACCCACGCCCGTATTGATGAGAATCCCGGAATAAGGGGACACGATCTCTGCTTTAACAAGACGTGCCAAGGAAACCGCCTCGCATGACGCGCTAAGGTGGGATAATGAAACGACTCGGATAAAGGCTTGGCCGTGGTGTGTCACGCTACGGAATACGTCAGCAGATTAGATTGGTGTAAATATTATTCTCTCTATGGCAATATGTGGAAACATATTTTGCAGAGCCGGACACTATCTTTGTGTTCAAAATCTTCTATGAAGTACTTGGAGGAGGAACCCGCCTTGCAATGCCGAAGACAATCTGCGCGCCGGACTCGTCGTCATTGAATCTTGGTTCAGGGGCTACTGAGGGAGTCCTGGATTAGGGGGTGTCCGGATGGCCGGACTATACCTTCAGTCAGACTCCTGGACTATGAAGATACAAGATTGAAGACTTCGTCCTGTGTCCGGAAGGGACTTTCCTTGGCGTGGAAGGCAAGCTTGGCGATACGGATATGCAGATCTCCTACCATTGTAACCGACTTTGTGTAACCCTAACCCTCTCCGGTGTCTATATAAACCGGAGGGTTTTAGTCCGTAGGACAACATACATAACAACAATCATACCATAGGCTAGCTTCTAGGGTTTAGCCTCTCCGATCTCGTGGTAGATCTACTCTTGTACTACACATATCATCAATATTAATCAAGCAGGACGTAGGGTTTTACCTCCATCGAGAGGGCCCGAACCTGGGTAAAACTTCGTGTCCCTTGCCTCCTGTTACCATCCGGCCTAGACGCAGAGTTCGGGACCCCCTACCTGAGATTCGCCGGTTTTGACACCGACAACGACCATCACTGATGGTCGAAAAATCTATGAGGGAGTGTGTCCATCATATATGAGAGAGGACGAAGAATCCCGACTGTTGTCGTGGGGGTCATTTCTCCTTCTTCTCCTTGTGCTAGAGCTTGGTTATGCACTAGGGGAAGGAGGAGTAACGACCATCACCGACGGTCGCAAATGTCAGAGAGGAATCAGTGAGGGACAATCTCCACCATATAGACTCGGCAGACCGATAGTCAACCCATGCGAGCGTCCGGTGCGAGGGACGGCGGTGCGCGGGGGAGGGCGGCGACGACGACGGCGGAGGCACGCGAGAATGAGAGTGTGAGGGCCGGGGGAGTGAGGTCGAGCGTGGGCCGTTGGGTGGATAAGTAGCCCGTAGTAGTATCACTTTCACAGTAGCAGTAGCGCTTCCTACATAAAAGCGCTACTACTATGCCTGGCCTGGCAATTGTAGTAGTGGCATGTTTTATGAAAACAGTGCTACTGGTAAATGCATAGTAGCAACGCTTGCCAAAAGCAAGCACTACTGATAAGTAGTAGCAGCATTTTGTTATAAAAAGCGCTACTACTATGCTACTGTGCATAAGCATTTTCCTAGTAGTGTTAGATCTTGCAATTAAATCTTTTAGTTTCTTGTTTTATCACTAGTTTGGTTTATAAAAGAAAACTACAAAAAATGGAATTGAGATTGCATCATATTATTCATCTTTATAATGTCTTTCGTGAAAATGATGGAAAGGAAAATTGTGCTCAATTGTTAGAAGAATAATGCTATAAAATGTTTGGCATGAATGATGAGCATGATTGCAATGTTGTTAGTATGAATTCTTTGAATATCCATGATGCTAATGATATGAAAAACCATAAGCTTGGGGATGCTATGTTTGATGAAGATGATATTTTTAGTCCCCCAAGATTTTATGTGCAAGTTTGTTATAATGATTGCATGCCTCCTATTTGTGATGATTATAATGATGAAAGTGGATCTGGAGATGTCATGACTTTATTTAGTGATGAATCCACCATTTTGGATGAGGCTTCAATTGACTACGATAACAAAGTTGCTATCGATGATGATTATGGTGATGACATGTATGCTATAAATAATAATGATAACCATGTAACTTCTCATCATGATGTTAGTTTTTACTCCCATGATAGTTATTTTTCTGAGTTTGCTCCCACTACTATTGATGAGAATAAATTTGCTTACGTGGAGAGTAACAAAATTTCTATGCTTATGCATTATGAAAAGAATGATTTATGTGATAGCTATATTGTTGAATTAATTCATGATGCTACTGAAAATTATTATGAGAGAGGAACATTTTCTTGTAGGTATTGCAATAATATTGAGTTTCCTCTCTATGTGTTGAAAATATTGAAGTTATGCTTGTTTTGCCTTCCCATGCTAGTTGATTCTTGTTCCCATAACTTGTTTGGTCACAAAATCCCTATGCATAGGAAGTGGGTTAGACTTAAATGTGCTAGTCATATGCTTCATGATGCTCTTGTCATGTTCCAATTCTTATCTTTTATGCGAGCATCATCGAAATCATCATGCCTAGCTTAAAAGGCATAAAAGAAAAGCGCTTGTTGGGAGACAACCCAACACTTTTACCTACTGTTTTTGTGTGTTCACATTATTATGCTACTGTAGTAATCATGTTTTATTGCTTTTGTTTCAATAAAGTGCCAAGTAAAGCCTTTAGGATCTTGTTGGGTGATAGTTACTTTGATCTTGCTGAAAAACAGAAACTTTTACGCACATGAAAATAATTCTAATTTTTAACAGAAGAGTGCATTTGAGTTGATTCTTTTTGAATAAGATTAATATACAAATTTCTCATGTGTTCCTAAATTTTCAGAATTTTTGGAGTAGCAGAAGTATGGTTGGAGTACAGATTATCACAGACTGTTCTGTTTTTGGGAGATTCTGTTTTCAATGCATAGTTTGCTTGTTTTCTAATTTCTATGGCTTATATTGCTCAATATAAATTGTGGAAATGATATGCTACAGTAGGAATTGTGTGAGGACAATTATGAATCTTGTCTTGGACATTACCAAAGTGAAATGGTTTACTCTTCATCATACTAACCCATCTCACGAAGTTCCATTAAGTTTTGTGTGATTGAAGTTTTCAAGTTTAGGGTGAGATAATGATATGAGGAGAATAAGGAGTGACAATACCCTAAGTTTGGGGATTCCCAAGGCACCCCAAGGTAATATTCAAGTAATATCCAAGCAACTAAGCTTGGGGATGCCCCGGAAGGCATCCCCTCTTTCGTCTCCAACATTATCGGCAACCTCACTTGGAGCTATGTTTTCATTCGTCACATGATATGTGTTTTGCTTGAAGCGTAAATTTATTTTGTTAGGATTTTATTTTTTTTATTTATAATAATGTTTTGCATCTTTTATTTCAATAAAAGTGGCAATGACAGCCTTTGCCATGCTTAGTTTACATGTCTACATGTTGCTGTTTGAAAACATAAAGTTTATCGATGTTGAAAAAATTCCCTAGAAAAGTCAGAATGTGATAAAATGCTGAAACGTTTTGCAAAATAAGCTCTGATAAATTTTATAAAGTGTGGTAATTTTTCAGAATTTTTGGAGTTAGGGAAGTATGATGAATATTGCATTCTTTACAGACTGTACTGTTTTGGCAGATTGCTGTTATGTTTGCATTGTTTGCATATGTTTGCTTGTTTAATGATTCTATTTGAGGATAGGAGTGTTAAATATGAAAAGGCATTTAGTATGCAATGTTGAATAATAATTTTAGTGATTTGCTACAGTAGAGAATGATAAGGTTTTTGCATTGGTTTATACTAACTTATCTCACGAGTTATTGTTGAGTTTCATGTGGATGAAGCTTTTGAGATTTAGGAAAACCGTGATATGATAGGAATTAAGGAGACACAAAAGCTCAAGCTTGGGGATGCCCAAGGCACGCCAAGATAATATTTTAAGAAGTCTCAAGCATCTAAGCTTGGGGATGCCCTAGTAGGCATCCCACCTTTCTTCTTCAACAATTATCAGTTAGTATCGGTTGAGCCTAAGTTTTTGCTTCTTCACATGATGTGTGTTATTCTTAGAATGTCATTTTATTTTTTCTTGCTATTTTAATAAAATTCTTAGATCTGAAAGTTTTTAAATAGAATAGAGTCCTCAAATAGTTGCCAGGGAGGCTAGGTAAGCGGCACGCACATCCCGTCAACAAAGCTCTTTTCTATGGATTTGCTCTAGTGCTTCACTTATATCTTTTTGAGCACGGTGTGCTTTAGTATTTTTGAAGAAACTCTCTCTTGCTTCACTTAAATTAATTTGAGAGAGAGAAATATTATGCTCATGATCTTCACTTGTATCTTTTTGGAGTAGTTTGTCATTTACTCTTGTGCTTCACTTATATCCTATGAGTAAATTGTTGAATGAATTGAATATCATGAAGTTGAAATTATATCATGCCTAGTGGTAGCTTCACATTGGGTTTAGAAAGTGAAATATTTTGAGGCTTGACAATCACAATATTGGTCACACAAGCAATTCACGAATAATTAGTATAAGGAAGAGAACTTTCACATGCAAATACACTATCATGGAAATCTTTTGTGATTGTGAGCCCCCATCAAAATATTATATGACAAAATTGTTGACGTTGGACAAGGAAGACAACATAATGATTTATGTTTGCTCATATTCACATAGAAGTCATATTGTCATAGATCCTTCAACATGTGGTACTTACCCCCCATCTTTGCTAGCCAAAAATTCCGCACCAAGTAGAGATACTACTTGTGCATCCAAAAACCCTTAAACCCAAATCTTATTTTCAAGAGTCCACCATACCTACCTAAGGATTGAATAAGATCCTTCAATTAAGTTGTCATCAGTGCAATAAGGCAATAAAAAATGCTTCTAAAAGTGAGATCATTTAGTGTAAGAGAAAATTGAGCATTGTACGAACTTGGATGGTAAAGAATAAAAGCGAAAGACTGCATAATAAAGGTTGCCATCTTAAGGGGCAATGCAATGTGACGTTCTTTTGCACTAAGGGATTGAGCATACAAACAAATAAGCGCATGGAAACCTCTGCTTCCCTCTGCGAAGGGCCTATATTTTACTTTTCAATATTTACTTTTATGCAAAGAGTCAAAGTTTTTCTCTCTATTCCTTTTTATTTTTCTCCTTTGGCAAGCATCATGTGGTGAGGAAAGATCTAGGCACATATGTCTAGTTGAATATGGGTAGCATGAGTTATTATTGTTGACATCATCCTTGAGGTGAATGCGTTGGGAGGCGAAACAATAAGCCCCTATCTTTCTATGTGTCCGGTTGAAACGTTTTGCTCATGTCTACGCGATGAGTGTTAGCAATCATAGAAGACTATATGATGGTTGATGTGTGGAGCTCTTACTTAAACTCCATTGAATAAGTTGAATTGCAATTGCTTGGTGATTGAGAACATAGGTTGTTGAGTTTCAAGAGGATTCATTGTTTGAACCTTAACATGCGAATTGGTTGCCACTTTAACATGAGAAATTTTATGAGAAAGAATTGATGTTATGATGCTAGGAAGAGTGATTGAAATTATTATTGATCAAACTTATGCACTTTGCTAGCATTCACACTTCATAAATTATTTCTTTTATCATTTACCTACTCGAGGACAGAGTACGAAGTAAGCTTGGGCATGCTAATACGTCTCCAACGTATCTATAATTTATGAAGTATTCATGCCATGTTTACAACAATTTTATATGGTTTTGGTATGATTTGCATGGAACTAACCCAGACTCACGTTGTTTTCAGCAGAACTACTGTGGTGTTGTTTTTTGTGCAGAAATAAAAGTTGTCGGAATTGGACGAAACTTTTTGACGATTTTTGTGGAACAAAAGAGACCCTTGAAGCTTTGTGGGAGGGCCAGAAGAGCCATGACGAGGGCACAACCCATCAGGGCGCGCCTGGTGGGCCGCCCGTGCCCTGGTGGGTTGTGCTCACCTCGAGGCCCATCTTACCGTGAAACCGACGCCCAAAAGTCCTATCAATAGAGAAACCATCAGAAATAAACTTAGATCAGAAGTTCCGCCGCCGCAGGGCTCCGTAGCCACTGAAAACCAATCTAGACCCGTTCCGGCACCCTGCCTGAGGGGGGAATCATCTCCTGTGGCCATCTTCATCATCCCGGCGACCACCACGATGAGGAGGGAGTAGTCCACCCTCGGGGCTGAGGGTTTGTACCAATAGCTATGTGTTTAATCTCTCTCTCTCTCTCTCGTGATCTATATCATGGGCTTTGTTAAGATGGATGGATCATATGATGTTTCCCCCCTCTATACTCTTGTCGTGATGAATTGAGTTTTTCCCTTTGAGATCTCGTTGTTATCGGATTGAATACTTTTATGAATTTGAGAACACTTGATATATGTCTTGCAATTGAATACTTGTGGTGACAATGAGGTATCATATTGATTCACTTGATATATGTTTTGGCACTCAACTTGCGGATTCCCGCGGTGACATTGGGGTAATCTATGCATAGGGGTTGATGCACGTTCTTGTCCTTGTTTCTCTGGTAGAAATCTTGGGGCACTCTTTGTAATTCCTTGTGTGGATTGAGTATTATGAATATGAATATGCTTTGGTGTTATTCTAGTACGAACTCTAGGATAGATCGAACGAAAACAATAGCTTTGTGTTATTTTAGTACGAACTCTTGAATAGATCGATCGAAAAGAATAGCTTTGAGGTGGCTTCACACCCTACAAACAATTCCTACCTTTTGTTCTCCGCTAATAGGAACTCGGGACTGATTCTTTGCTGTACTTTGAGGGATAATCATATGATCCAACTATGTTAGCACTGTTGAGATATTGCACTAGCGAAAGTACGGACCCTAGGCCTCCTTTTTAAGCATTGAAATACCGTTTTTAGCCCGTTTACTATTTGCTACCTTGCTGTTTTTGTTTATTCAGATTATAAAAATATATTTCTACCATCCATATTACACTTTTATTACCATCTCTTCACCGAACTAGTGCACCTTTACAATTTTACATTGTATTGGGTGTGTTGGGGACACAAGAGATTTCTTGTATTTGGTTGCAGGGTCGTTTGAGAGAGACCATCTTCATCCTACACCTCTCTCAGATTGATAAACCTTAGGTCATCCACTTGAGGGAAAATTGCCATTGTCCTACAGAACTCTGTGCTTGGAGGCCCAACACGTGTCTACAAGAATAAACTTGCATAGTAGACATCAATTGCCGATCATTGGGCAAGTAAACCAAAGTCCACACTTTGTTCTCATACATGGATCCCATCTCAGATTTCATGACCTCAAGCCATTTTGCGGAATCTGGGCTCATCATCGCTTCCTCATAGTTCGTAGGTTCTTCATGGTCCAGCAACATGACTTCTAGAACAAGATTACCGTACCACTCAGGTGCGGAATGTACTCTGGTTGACCTACGAGGTTCGGTAGTAACTTGATCTGAAGTTTCATGATCATCATCATTAGCTTCCTCACTAGTTGGTGTAGGCATCACGGGAATGGTTTTCTGTGATGAACTACTTTCCAATTCGAGAGAAGGTATAATTACCTCATCAAGTTCTACTTTCCTCCCACTCACTTCTTTTGAGAGAAACTCCTTCTCTTGAAAGTATCCATTTTTAGCAACAAAGATCTTGCCTTCGGATCTGTGATAGAAGGTGTACCCAACAGTTTGTTTTGGGTATCCTATGAAGACGCACTTCTTCGATTTGGGTTTGAGCTTATCAGGCTGAAGCTTTTTCACATAAGCATCACAACCCCAAACTTTAAGAAACGACATCTTTGGTTTCTTGCCAAACCATAGTTCATACCATGTCATCTCAACGGATTTAGACGGTGCCCTATTTAACATGAATGCATCTATCTCTAATGCATAAACCCAAAACGATAGTGGTAAATCGGTAAGAGACATCATAGATTGCACCATATCTAATAAAGTACAGTTACGACGTTCGGACACACCATTACGTTCTGGTGTTCCAGGTGGTGTTTTAAATGAAGGCCAAACTCGTAACTCAAATATTCGCCTCTGCAATCAGATCATAGAAACTTTTTTTCTTGTTACGATGATTCTCCACTTCACTCTAAAATTCTTTGAACTTTTCAAATGTTTCAGACTTGTGTTTCATCAAGTAGATATACCCATATCTGCTGAAATCGTCTATGAAGGTCAGAAAATAATGATACCCGCCGCGAGCCTCAACACTCATCGGACCGCATACATCGGTATGTATTATTTCCAATAAGTTAATGGCTCGCTCCATTGTTCTGGAAAACGGAGTCTTAGTCATCTTGCCCATGAGGCATGGTTTGCAAGCATCAAATGATTCATAATCAAGTGATTCCAAAAGTCCATCTGCATGGAGTTTCTTCATGCGCTTTACACCAATATGACCTAAATGGCAGTGCCACAAATATGTTGCACTATCATTATCAACTTTGCATCTTTTGGCTTCAACATTATGAATATGTGTATCACTATGATCGAGATTCAATAAACCATTTACATTGGGTGTATGACCATAGAAGGTTTTATGCATGTAAACAGAACAACAATTATTCTCTAACTTTAAATGAATAACCGTATCACAATAAACATGATCCAATCATATTCATGCTCAACGCAAACACCAAATAACATTTATTTAGGTCCAACACAAATCCCGAAGGTAGAGGGAGTGTGCGATGGTGATCTTATCAACCTTGGAATCACTACCAACACACATCGTCACCTCGCCCTTAACTAGTCTCTGTTCATTTTGTAACTCCTGTTTCGAGTTACTAATCTTAGCAACTGAACCGGTATCAAATGCCCTGGGATTACTGTGAACACTAGTAAAATACACATCAATAACATGTATATCAAATATACTTTTGTTCACTTTGCCATCCTTCTTATTCACCAAGTATTTGGGGTAGTTCCTTTTCCAGTGACCATTCCCTTTGCAGTAGAAGCACTCAGTTTCAGGCTTAGGTTTAGCTTTGGGCTTCTTTCACAGGAGTGGCAACTTGCTTGTCATTCTTCTTGAAGTTCCCTTTCTTTTCATTTGCCCTTTTTCTTGAAACTAGTGGTCTTGTCAACCATCAACACTTGATGCTTTTTCTTGATTTCTACCTTTGCCAATTTCAGCATCACGAAGAGCTTAGAAATCGTTTTTCTCATCCCTTGCATATTATAGTTTATCACGAAGTTCTAGTGGCTTGGTGATAGTGAATAGAGAACTCTGTCAATCACTATCTTATCTAGAAGATTAACTCCCACTTGATTCAAGTGATTGTACTACCTAGACATTCTGAGTACATGCTCACTGGCTGAGCCATTCTCCTCCATCTTGTAGGCAAAGTACTTGTCAGAGGTCTCATACCTCTCGACATGGGCATGAGTCTGAAATACCAATTTCAAATCTTGGAACATCTTATATGCTCCATGGTGTTCAAAACGTTTTTCAAGTCCCGGTTGCAATCCTTAAAGCATGGTGCACTAAACTATCAAGTAGTCATCATACTGAGCTCGTCAAACATTCATAACGTTTGCATCTGCTCCTGCAATAGGTTTGTCACCTAGCAGTGCATCAAGGACATAATTCTTTTGTGCAGCAACGAGGATAATCCTCAGATTACGGACCTAGTCTGTATCATTGCTACTATCATCTTTCAACTTAGTTTTTCTCTAGGAACATATCCAAAACATAGGGGGGCTATAGCGCGAGCTATTGATCTACAACAGAGATATGCAAATACTATCAGGACCAAGTCCATGATAAATTCAGTGTAACATCCCAAAATTCTAAATTTTGGAATGTTATAATAAATAGATAGTTATGATTGATTATTTGATTGATTGTGTGAAGTTGAGTGAAATTTGAAACTTTTGAAAGTTAAATGAGACGGAATAAAAGGACTTTCCCAAACTTTCATCTTTGCTTTCTGATCTCCATGAATTCAAATTCTTTTCAAATACAAAACCCTAGAGAGAAGATGACATGACTTCTTCCATTTAAATAAATGAAAAGGGTTTTGAATATTATTTGGAAATATTTTCCAATTTAGAAACTTTAAGCAACTCAATGATTTTCATGAGAGAAGATAAAATGACTTCTTCAAAACATATGAAATATGAGTTGGAAGTTTAAAAAGGATCAAATTCAAAGTCCTTTTGAAATTATTTTCAATTTGGAGTTATTTGGGTTTTATTCAAATTATTTTTCTCCAAAATAAAAATATATGGAAAATAGGGTAACATGATTCCCTACATGAGAAAATTGGAGATAAATAAATTTGAAATCATTTTGGTATTTTTAAAATGATTTTTATTGGATTTTAGTAGGGCAGTAGCACTCTTTGAATTATTTGAATTTTTCTCCATTTTATATGACTTGAAAAAAATGTCCACGTTGTAGAAAATCTTCTTCTGAAGATTTTGATATATAATATGCCTATATATAATTTTTTTCCGTTATACAGTTTTCCTTCTATTTCTATTTAAAAAAATAACTGCACGTGCGGCCCATGCCTAGTTGTTGCCCACGGGCGCATCATAGTAGCTGCTGGCGCCCCATTATTTTTTTCTCCTAAATGGGCTAGGCCCAGCCAGCCTTTTATTTATTTTCCTAGGCTGAATTTTTGTTTTGTTTAAAAAAAAACTACGGCGCACGACCGGCCGAGGCCTTTAGGCCCGTGCAGTCGTTCAACCTTTTTCTTCTCGGTTTCATTTATTTTCGTCTATATTTAGTCCCACATTGCTTAGCCTTTGACCTCTAAATTTTTTTCCACCTATAAATATAGACCCATAGAGCCTCCAAAAATCATTCGATTTGGGTTAAATCAATATTTTGGTTTGACTAGATTGATTTAAGAAAAATATTTTTCTCCTTACCGGCGCGACTTCTGAAAATTGTCTCCTCTCTCCGAAGTTGTCTTTTCTCTGCCTTATAAAGGTATCTTTCTTTGTTTTTTTCTTTTTATACTTCCGTAGTTTATTATTTCTAGACTAATACGATATAATAATTAGATTATCAATTAGTCTACGTATTTATACATTAGACCTTAGCCGTAGTTATTTTTCTTCCGTAAAACAGCTTGGCCCTGATTTTTCAAATAGGCATAACTTTTCACTCGTTTATCCAAATTAGATGAAACCAGCGCCTATAGCTTCGTCTTGTTTTCACCTTTCCAGTGAACCTGTCACATCAACTTTTTGAAATTTTCAAATTTCGAATTTGTTTTGATTCATATTAAATTTTTTTTGATCATAACTTGAGTTTCGTAACTCTGATTTAGTTGATTCTTTTTGCAAATCGAAGCTCTTGACCTAAACTTTCTGATAAGGACAAATTCACATAATTTTGGTACTATTAGAAATTGTTTTGTGTTGCAAGAGTTATCTGCTTGGTTTTGATGTTTTTCAAATTGTTTCTTCGTTCTTTCTGATCTTTTGAGTGATTGCTTATGTGTGGTTACTATTGCTTACTCACGATAGATTGAACAGAGTGTGACGAGTAGAACTATCAGGAGTTATGAGTGCGAATCATCTTCATCAGCAATACAAGGCAAGTTCACACTTTGATCATATCCCTTTCATACCCAGTTTTTATGCATTAGTTTCACCCTCAAACATTGCATGGTTAGGATTTTATAACATGTGGGTATTGGGATGTAGTTGATGAGGTAGGAACCTATTGCCCTGCATTCAAACCTTGGGATTTACTACTATGTTGCTTATATTGCTATGCTATGCTTGTAGACGTGGTTTGGGTTTGAGTGTATCCATGACAGATGTGAGTTGTTAATTAATGGTTAACTTAAGGTGGCAACTTTAATACACATCTGGGTGGATTGAGGCACCTGGGGAATCCAGTGATTGCTTGCATTTTTGGAAATCCCGGGGTACCGTGTGATTCTCCTATGGACTGCCACCCAGGCTCAAAGGGATCATAATTTTATTCATGCTAGAAACTTCCGTGTGCAGCCACATGCCAATATGGGCTCTGGCATAGTTGAGTAAGTTGTGAGAAACCTTTCCATGATGGGCTAGCAGATGTAGGGGATTATAGGTGTACCGGCCTATCTATCGGTTAAGGGGACCTCTTCGCAAAGACTGTGTCTCGGTCGTCCGTTTCTCAAAAATCATGTAGTGCGAGAAATCCAACGGAGGTCGAGTCTTGTGGGGAAAGTGCACAAACCTCTGCATAGTGTACAAACTAATCATGATTAGCCGTGTCCCCGGTTATGGACATCTTGAGTATCTAGTTCTTGGATTATCATGTTGATCTCATCACTCTAAATTAATTTTGTTGGGTTATTAATTACCTTTTAATTGGTATTGAGATGGGGTTTACCATTCTCAATGTTTTCAACCAACTTTGTAGTTAAATAAAATGTATTCTTTTGATGTAGGGAAAAACTAGCTTTTCGCAAAAACATTTCAACCATAGAGCTTTTCCACCAGCCAAATATGCATGTAGTGATAGCTATTATTCATCATTATCCTATGGTGTGAATTTGCCAGTACATTCAATGTACTGACCCTTTGTGGCTGCAACGTCTCATGTTGCAGGAATCTTACGACGAGTAAGTGATAAGTTAGGGTTACGATCCCTACACTCAACTTTGCCGTTGGTGTTGATGGGAATCCACAACCTTGTTGTTACTTCTGCTATTTGGATTGAGGTAATAGTATTTACAGTACTTTATACATGTGATTTACCTCTGTTATAAATCCTCGAGTACTGTGTGTGTCAGCATACCGATCCAGGGATGACACATTAAGCACAGAGACTTGATCCATTCGGGTCGGGTCGCTACATTAAGTTCAATTAATCAAATTACTTAAGAACTTCCACTTAGATAGACATCCCTCGAGTCATCTAAATGATCACGTGATCCATATCAACTAAACCATGTCCGATCATCATGTGAGATGGAGTAGTTTTCAATGGTGAACATCTCTATGTTGATCATATCTACTATATGATTCACGTTCGACCTTTCGGTCTCCAGTGTTCCGAGGCCATGTCTGTACACGCTAGGCTCGTCAAGTTTAACCCGAGTATCCCGCATGTGCAAAACTGTCTTGCACTCGTTGTATGTGAACGTAGAGCTTATCACACTCGATCATCACGTGGTGTCTCGGCACGACGAACTGTCGCAATGGTGCATACTTAGAGAGAACACTTATACCTTGAAATTTTAGTGAGGGATCATCTTATAATGCTACTGCTGAACTAAGCAAAATAAGATGCATAAAAGATAAACATCACATGCAATCAAAATTTGTGACATGATATGCCCATCATCATCTTGTGCCTTTGATCTCCATCTCCAAAGCACCGTCATGATCTCCATCATCATCGGTGATCTCCATCATAGCGTCATGATCCTCTCGCCAACTATTGCTTCTATAACTATCGCTAACGCATAGTGATAAAGTAAAGCAATTACATGGCATTTGCATTTCATACAATAAAGCGACAACCATAAGGTTCCTGCCAGTTGCCGATAACTTTTACAAAACATGATCATGTCATACAATAACGTATATCACATCATGTCTTGACCATATCGCATCACAACATGCCATGCAAAAACAAGTTAGACGTCCTCTACTTTGTTGTTGCAACTTTTACGTGGCTACTACGGGCTTCTAGTAAGAACCGTTCTTATCTACGCATCAAAACCACAACGGTGATTTATCAAGTTTGCTGTTTTAACCTTCAACAAGGATCGGCCGCAGTCAAATTCAATTCAACTAAAGTTGGAGAAACAGACACCCGCCAGCCACCTTTATGCAAAACTAGTTGCATGTCAGTCAGTGGAACCGGTGTCATGAACGTGGTCATGTAAGGTTGGTCCGGGCCGCTTCATCCAACAATACCGCCGAATCAAAATAAGACATTGGTGGTAAGCAGTATGACGATCACCGCCCACAACTCTTTGTGTTCTACTCGTGCATATCATCTACGCATAGACCTGGCTCGGATGCCACTGTTGGGTAACGTAGCATGCAATTTCAAAAAATTCCTACGATCACGCAAGATCTATCTAGGAGATGCATAGCAATGAGAGGGGGAGAGTGTGTCCACGTACCATCGTAGACCAAAAGTGGAAGCATTATGTTAACGCGGTTGATGTAGTCGAACGTCTTCACGATCCAACCGATCTAGTACCGAACGTACGACACCTCCGAGTTTAGCACACGTTCAGCTCGATGACGTCCCTCGAACTCTTGATCCAGCAGATGGTCGAGGGAGAGTTTCGTCAGCATGATGGCATAGTGACGGTGATGGTGATGTGATCCACACAGGGCTTCACCTAAGCACTACGACGCTATGACCGGAGGAGTAAACTGTGGAGGGGGGCACCACACACGGCTAAGAGAACAACTGTTTGTTGTGTGTTCTAGGTGCCCCCTCCGCACATATATATAGGTGGGAGGGGAAGGGGGACAGCCATGGGGCGCCCCAAGTAGGAGGAATCCTACTTGGGGCCTTGTCCAATTCGCCCCCCACCCTTACCATCTTTTCTGGAGAGGGAAGGAGGGGAGAGAGGAGGGAAGGAAGGGGGAGGCCGAATTGCCTCCCCTTCCTGCTCTCCTCCCCTTTTCCTTTCCCCTTACTATTCGGCCAGCAAGGGGGGTGCAGCAGCCCATGCTGGCTGATGTGTCTCCCCTCTTGGCCCAATAGGCCCAAATCTTTGCCGGGGGTGTCCGGAACCCCTTCCGGTGACCCGATATGTACCCCGAAGCACTTCCGGTGTCCAAATATCATCGTCCTATATATGAATCTTTACCTCTGGACCATTCCGAGACTCCTCACCATGTCCGTGATCTCACCTGGGACTCCGAACAACATTCAGTCACCAAATCACATAACTCATATAATACAAAATCGTCATCGAACATTAAGCGTCCGGACCCTACGGGTTCGAGAACTATGTAGACATGACCGAGACACCTCTCCGGTCAATAACCAATAGCGGAACCTGGATGCTCATATTGGTTCCCACATATTCTATGAAGATCTTTATCGGTCATATCGTAATGACAACATACGTTATTCCCTTTGTCATCGGTATGTTACTTGCCCGAGATTCGATCATCGGTATCTCAATACCTAGTTCAATCTCATTACCGGCAAGTCTCTTTACTCGTTCCGTAATGCATCATCCTGTAACTAACTCATTAGTCACATTTCTTGCAAGGCTTATTATGATGTGCATTACCGAGAGGGCCTAGAGAGACCTCTCCGATACTCGGAGTGACAAATCCTAATCTCGATCTATGCCAACCCAACAAACACCTTCAGAGATACCTGTAGAGCATATTTATAATCACCCAGTTATGTTGTGACGTCTGATAGCACACAAGGTATTCCTCCGGTATCCGGGAGTTACATAATCTCTTAGTAAAAGGAATATGTATAAGTCATGAAGAAAGCAATAGCAATAAAACTTAACGATCATTATGCTAAGCTAACAGATGGGTCTTGTCCATCACATCATTCTCCTAATGATGTGATCACATTCATCAAATGACAACACATGTCTATGGTTAGGAGACTTAACCATCTTTGATCAACGAGCTAGTCTAGTAGAGGCTTACTAGGGACACTGTGTTTTGTCTATGTATCCACAGATGTATCAAGTTTCTGGATGATAGAATTCTAGCATGAATAATAAACATTTATCATGATATAAGGAAATATAAATAACAACTTTATTATTGCCTCTAGGGCATATTTCCTTCATGATGTATTCCGTGGGATCGAGTTGGCTATTCAGGGTTTTGGACATATATGATTTGGAGAAAGTGGTTGAGGGTTTTTGGAGCAATATCATCAAGCACTTGAGCAGAGTCATAATCAAAACCTCATTCCTTTTTAATAGTATTAGCTTTCCTATGGACTCAATGTGATCTTGGATCACTTAACCAAAAATTTAGAGTCTTGAAGCTTTGTCAATGCATGTCCTCTGCATTTTGAGGGGTCCACATTCTCATGTCCTTTCCATGCCAATTATTGATCTTTTCTGAAATCTATTTTCAATAAACATTAGATCAATGATATATATGTTGTTGTTATAAATTACCAAAACCACCCAGGGATTAGTTGCACTTTTAATCTCCCCCCTTTTGGTAATTGATGCAACATATAGATCAAAGCTTCGACAAATGATATAATCAATGAAATACATCGCCGCTTTGAGAAGTATGTGATAAGCAAGAGCTCCCCCTAAATTTGTGCATTATTAAATTTTTTCCATTGAATGCAAATGCACAATCTATTAGGATCATGGGTCACTCTTCCATGTCACATTTATCTTGGCGGAGCACTCAAGATGATATGATTGCAATGTAACAAGCACTCATCACCAAGCACATAAGTGAATGATCATACAAAGAGCACATGGATAGATATTTAAGCATGCATAGAAATGATGTATGCTACCTCTTGAGCATGCGTTGGTTTTCCCTTGAAGAGGAAAGGGTGATGCAGCAAAGTAGCGTAAGTATTTCCCTCAGTTTTGAGAACCAAGGTATCAATCCAGTAGGAGACAACACACAAGTCACCTAGTACATGCACAAACAATCAAGAACCTTGCAACAAACGTGATAAAGGGGTTGTCAATCCCTTCACGGTCACTCACAAAAGTGATATCTAATAGAGATAGTAAAGTAAATGTTTTTGGTATTTTTGTTGTATAGATTGGAAAGTAAAGATTGCAAAAATAGTAAACGAGATGCGATGTAAATAAAAGAGATGTAATATAATAGGAAAGAGACCAGGGGGGTGATAATCCCCAAGTGCAGGGAATCATCGTAGCAATTCCCAAAGGTGGAAGTGATAAATATGGAGTGTCGGACCCACAAGGTGCTAAAGGTAAGATCAATATTATCTCAAGCCCTATCTGCCACTGATACGACTCTACGTACACTGAACGTTTGCTTCCAACTAGAAATGAGAAATAAAACTACATTGTGGATATGAAGAGGATAACTTTGCATGATATCGGAGAGCTAAAATATAAAAGTAGGTGCTGTTATCATAAAGTTAGAATATATTACTAAATATTATAAATAGCGAGTGTGGAATAATGATGGATCGGTGTGTGGAATTGTCTTAGGCAATTGTTAACAAGACCGATAGTCGTCATTGCAATTTTATATGAGGGAGAGGCATAAGCTAACATACTTTATCTTCTTGGATCATATGCACTTATGATTGGAACTCTAGCAAGCATCCGCAACTACTAAAGATCATTAAGGTAAAACCCAACCATAGCATTAAAGCATCAAGTCCCCTTTATCCCATACGCAACAACCCCCTTACTCGAGTTTATGCTTCCGTCACTCAAGCAACCCACTATAAGTGAATCATGAACGTATTGCAACACCCTACATCGGGAATCTCTCACGCTTGCGTGACACGGAGGGCACAATAGGACAACACCAAAATAAAACATATGACTCATACCAATCTAGATCATCAATCAACCAAAGACAAAGGATATCTACTCAAAACATCATAGGATGGCAACACATCATTGGATCATAATATGTGGCATAAAGCACCATGTTCAAGTAGGGATTACAGCGGGGTGCGGGAGAGTGGAATGCGTAAAAGAGATGAGGATGGTGATGATGATTGTGATGTTGATGAAGACGATCACCGTGGCGATGATTCCACTCCCCATGGCACTCCGGCGCCACTGAGAGAGAGGAGGAGAGGTTCTCCCCCTTGTGCTTCCTCCTCCATGGCCTCCCCCTAGATGGGGAGAGGTTCTCCCTCTGGTCCTTGGCCTTCATGGTGATGATGGCCCCTACGGGATCCTCCTCCATGCCCTCCGGTGATGATGGCCCCCTCCGGCAGGGTGCCAGAGAGGGCCTAGATTGATTTCTCATGGCTACAGAGGCTTGCGGCGGCGAAACTTCCGATCTAGGTTAGTTTCTGGGGGTTTATGTATTTATAGGAATTTTTGGCGTTGGTTTCACGTCAGGGAGGTCTCCGAGTCGTCCACGAGATAGGGGTCCACACCCAGGGGGGTAGGGCATGCCCCCACCCTCGTGGACAGCCCGGGACTCTTCTAGCCCAACTCTTTTACTCCAGGGGCTTCTTTTGGTCCATAAACAATCGTCAAAAAATGGCATGTCAATTGGACTCCGTTTCGTATTCCTTTTCTGTAAAACTCAAAAACAAGGAAAAAACATAAACTGGCACTGGGCTCTAGGTTAATAGGTTAGTCCCAAAAATCATATAAAATAGCATATGAACGCATATAAAACATCTAAGATAGATAATATAATAGCATGAATACTTCATAAATTATAGATACGTTGGAGACGTATCAGCATCCCCAAGCTTAATTCCTGCTCGTCCTTGAGTAGGTAAATGATAAAAGAAATAATTTATGAAGTGTGAATGCTAGGAGGTGCACAAGTTTGATCAATGATAATTTTAATCACCTTTTCTAGCATCATTATATGTCATAACAGTAGCTCATTTCATAAAACTTTTCATGATCAAGTAACAAGCTATTCACATGTTAAAGTATAGATCATAAAATTTCTTGAAAACTAACAGACCATGCTCTTAGTCATCAAACAATTGCAATTCATCTTATTTTCGGGAAGGGTCTATGTAAGAGCTTTGATTCAGCAAACTCCACATACTCAACTATTATTTAATCTTTCACAATTGCTAACACTCACGTGATATTTATGGGTTCAAAGTTTTAATTGGGCACAGAGAAAGATAGGGGCTTATAGTTTCGCCTCCCAACCTTTTACCTCAATGGTAATGTCAACAATAATAATTTATGAAGACCTACATCCAAGTGGATATATATATCCGGATCGCTCCAACACAAAGTGCTTGCCAAAGGAAAAAGTGTAAAAAGGAAAGGTGATGACCACCATGACTCTTGTATAAAGTATAGGACAAAAATAAAAGATAGGCCTGTCGGATTTCGGGTTCCGGCAGACCCTTGAGGTTCAAACACTGGGGTGCGTGCGGAGATCTCTCCCCTACCGATCTACGTCTGATCCTCTCGTGCGAACTAAGATGAAAAAATGATGAACAACACAAGAGACACGAGGTTTATATTGGTTCGGGTCACCGTTGTGGTGTAATACCCTACTCCAGTGTGTGGTGTGGTGGATTGCCTCTGGGCTGATGATGGACAATACAAGGGAAGAACAGCCTCGCAAGAGGTGTTCTTGAGCTGGTGCGATGAACTGCTAGGGTGAGTTCAGTCGCCTCTCTCTCTCTCTCTCTGCTAGGGTTCTACCAGATATCTCCTTGGCCCCCTTTCTTCTGTGATGGCTAGCTCTATTTATAGAGGCCCTGGGCCTCTCCCCAAATAATGAGCGGGAAGGGCGCCAACAATTGGCCATTTTGAAGGGGAACATGTAGTACAAGTTATCCTGACCAAAGGCGGTCTTCGGCTGCCAAAAGCACTGGTGATGACGTCGTCTTGGGCTCCACGATGACCTCCATCCTGTCGTCCGGCTGGTCTTGGTCTCGTTGCACCGGAATGGTAACCTTTGCCTAATACCTTGGCCTGTGCTTGCCCCCTTTGCACCAAAGGGGAAACAAGGACCCTATGCAGGCCGGCGCCCGCCTGGCCTTGATCGTCATGGCTTGTGTCATGGGATCCTCGCGAGGTACCCCTGCCTTGATCTCTCCGCCTCCTCGCGAGCCTGCCTGATGAGGCTGCTCTTGAGGAAGCTTCCGGTCGTCCGCCCCGTGAGGATTGGCCCCTCGCGAGGGTCTTGTGCTTGGGCTGATGAAGATGGGCCGTGCTGGGCCCCCACCTGAGCCACACCGCAGGCCGCAGGCAGGCAAGTCTGGGGACCCCCGTTCCCAGAACGCCGACAAGGCCCTTCACAGAGGGAAGCAGAGGTTGTCATGTGTTTTTATGGTTGGATGCATGAAATCTTAGTGGAAAAGAACGCCACTTTATATTGCCACTTGTGATATGGACCTTTATTATGCAGTCCGTCGCTTTTATTTCTTCCACATCACAAGATCGTATAAATCTTATTTTCTCCACACTAATAGATCATACATATTTAGAGAGCAATTTTTATTGCTTGCAACAATGACAACTTACTTGAAGGATCATACACAATCCATAGGTAGATATGGTGGACTCTCATGGCAAAACTGGGTTTAAGGGTATTCGGAAGCACAAGTAGCTAGTATCTCTACTTGGTGCAAAGAATTTGGCTAGCATGAGAGGGAAAGGCAAGCTCAACATGTTGGATGATCCAAGACAATATAATGTTTCAGATTTCGGAAGACATAACCCATTAAGTTGTCTTCCTTGTCCCACATCAACCTTTTAGCATGTCATATTTTAATGAGTGCTCACAATTGCAAAAGATTTCCAAGATAGTATATTTATATGTGAAATCTCCCTTCCTTCAATATTCTTTCATGAATTGTTCAAGTGACCAATTCTGCGTTTGCTAACTTCCAATAAGTTTACTACCTATAATTATTATGTGTGAAGTCATTATTCCCCATGTTTTAAGCATATGAAACGTATATAAATTCAAATTTATGACATTCAATTCATTCAACCTTTTACTCATAGGATATGTGAAGCACGTGAGTATATGACAAACTACTCCAAAAAGATATAAGTGAAGAATACTGAGTAGTCAAATAATTAAATAGCCATGGGAGGATTCTTCTTCATTCAAGATTTCAGATCCAATGATTTTACTCAAACAGAAAGTAAAATTGAAAATACGCTCCAAGCAAGACACATATCATGTGACGAATAAAAATATAGCTCCGAGTAAGGTATACCGATAGTTTTGAAGACGAAAGAGGGGATGCCTTCCAGGGCATCCCCAAGCTTAGACACTTGAGTATTCCTTGAATATTACCTTGGGGTGCCTTGGGCATCCCCAAGCTTAGGGTCTTTCCACTCCTTATTCTCCTCATATCAATATCTCACCCAAAGCTTGAAAACTTCAATCACACAAAACTTAACGGAACTTCATGAGATAGGTTAGTATGATAAAGGGTAAACCATTCACTTTGGCACTGTCAAATACAAGGTTCATAATTGTTCTCACACAATGCCTACTGTACCATATCATTTCTACAATTTATATTGAGAAATATAAGCCATAGAAACTAGAAAACAAGCAAACTATGCAATGAAAACAGAATCTGTCAGAAACAGAACAGTCTATAATGATATGAACACCAACCATACTTCTGCTACTTCCAAAATTATGAAATAAATTGTTGGACGTGAGAAATTTGTCTATAATCTTCTGAAAAAAGAATCAACTCAATCGCACTCTCCTGTAAAAAATGACAGCTAATCTCGTGAGCGCAAAGTTTCTGTTTTTTACAGCAAGATCACATTAACTTTCACCCAAGTCTTCCCAAAGGTCTTACTTGGAACTTTATTGAAACAAAAGATATAATACATGATTAATACAGTAGCTTAATCATGATAACACACAAAAAAACAGTAAGGGTAAATATTGGGTTGTCTCCCAACAAGCGCTTTTCTTTAATGCCTTTTAGCTAGGCATGATGATTTAAATGATGCTCACATAAAAGATAAGAATTGAAACATAAAGAGAGCATCATGAAGAATATGACTAGCACATCTAAACCTAACCCACTTCCTATTCCTAGGGATTTTGTGAGCACACAATTTATGGGAACAAGAATCAACTAGCATAGGAAGGCAAAACAAGTATAACTTCAAAACTTTAAGCACATAGAGAGGAAACTTGATATTATTGCAATTCCTACAAGCATTTATTCCTCCCTCATAATAATTTTCAGTAGCATCATGAATGAGTTCAACAATATAACCATCACATAAAGCATTCTGTTCATGATCTACAAGCATAGAAATTTTACTAGTCTCCACATAAGCAAAATTCTTCTCATTCGGAGTGGTGGGAGCAAACTTCTTCTAAATCCACTTTAGATGATAGTATTATTCATACTCCAAAAGATATAAGTGAAGTTCATGGAGCATTCTACAATTAATATAGACTAACCAATATCCATACTCAAAATATATAAGTGAAGCACACGAAGCATTCTATAAAACCATACTCAAAAGATTTAAGTGAAGCACAAAGAGCAATTCTATAAGATCATACTTAAAAGATATAAGTGAAGCACATGAAGCATTTTATAAACCAATAAAGGGCTATCTCATACTAGCATGCTTCTTAAAGGAAAAACAAAAAACACAAAGGACACAAATCATGTGAACAAAACAAAAACCGAGGTATACCGATAATTGTTGAAGAAGAAAGATGGGATGCCAACCGGGGCATCCCCAAGCTTAGATCCTTGAGTATCCTTGAAATATTTACTTGGGGTGCCTTGGGAATCCCCAAGCTTGATCTCTTGCCTCTCTTTATTCTTCTCACATCGGTAACTCCTCATTCTTCAAACACTTCATCCACACAAAACTTTAACAAAAACTTTGTGAGATCCGTTAGTATAATAAAGCAAATCACTACCTTTAGGTACTGTTGCAAACTCATTAAAATTTCATATTAGAACTATATATACTGTATTCCAACTTCACCATTGTTCATACCCCCCGATACTACCCATAGATTCATCAAAATAAGCGATCAACACATAGAAAACAGAATCTGTCAAAAACAGGACAGTCCGTAGTAATCTGGAAGTTTAGTAAACTTCTATAACTCCAATTTTTTTAAAAGTATGAAAATTTAAACAATTTGTACAGAAGTAATGTGCAAACAGTTTCAGGCCCATTTGACTTTCCATTAAAAAAATGTAAAATCACGCGCTACAGCCAAAGTTTCTATTTTTGTACTGTACATAGTAAACAAGCAATTTGATCATCCTAAAACCGAAGCTTGGCACATTATTTTTATAATACAATGGGTGTACACAAGGGGATAATTATTTTCATAGAAGCTTCCATGAGTTTTTTTACATTGTTTCCATGAGCATGAACACAAGTGTTCAAGGTCGACCCTCACTTCTCCAATGCATAACCTTCCAATCACTTCTCTTATTGAAAACCTTTTTAGGTGTGAGAGGCAAGTAAATGTTTTTGTATTTTCATTCTTTTAATTTTTTTGTATGTTTCACCCACAACTAAACAGAAACAAAAAGGAAAAACAAAATCTACTTAGTGAAGAAAGAAAACAAGTATACACAAGAATATCAACCCCACGCTATTGCTCCCCGGCAACGGCGCGAGAAAAGAGCTTGATAATCCCCAAATGCAGGGAATCATCGTAGCAATTCCCAAAGGTGGAAGTGATAAGTATGGAGTGTCGAACCCACAAGGAGCTAAAGGTAAGATCAATATTCTATCAAGCCCTATCTACCACTGATACGACTCTACGTACACCGAACATTTACTTCCAACTAGAAACGAGAAATAAAACTACGTTGTGGGTATGAAGATGATAACTTTGCATGATATCGGAGAGCTAAAATATAAAAGTAGATGCTGTTATCATAAAGTCAGAATATATTACTAAATATTATAAATATCGAGTGTGGAATAATCATGGATCGGTGTGCGGAATTTTCTTAGGCAATTGTTAACAAGACCGATAGTCTTCATTGCAATTTCATATGAGGGAGAGGCATAAGCTAACATACTTTCTCTTCTTGGATCATATGCACTTATGATTGGAACTCTAGCAAGCATCTGCAACTACTAAAGATCATTAAGGTAAAACCCAACCATAGCATTAGAGCATCAAGTCCCCTTTATCCCATACGCAACAACCCCCTTACTTGGGTTTATGCTTCTGTCACTCAAGCAACCCACTATAAGCGAATCATGAACGTATTGCAACACCCTACAGTGGGAATCCCTCACGCTTGCGTGACACGGAGGGCACAATTGGACAACACCAAAATAAAACATACAACTCATACCAATATAGATCATCAATCAACCCAAAGACAAAGAATATCTACTCAAAACATCATAGGATGGCAACACATCACTGGATCATAATATGTGGCATAAAGCACCATGTTCAAGTAGGGATTACAGCGGGGTGCGGGAGAGTGGAATGCGTAAAAGAGATGAGGATGGTGATGATGATTGTGATGTTGATGAAGACGATCACCGTGGCGATGATTCCACTCCCCATGGCACTCCGGCGCCACTGAGAGAGAGGAGGAGAGGTTCTCCCCCTTGTGCTTCCTCCTCCATGGCCTCCCCCTAGATGGGGAGAGGTTCTCCCTCTGGTCCTTGGCCTTCATGGTGATGATGGCCCCTACGGGATCCTCCTCCATGCCCTCCGGTGATGATGGCCCCCTCCGGCAGGGTGCCAGAGAGGGCCTAGATTGATTTCTCATGGCTACAGAGGCTTGCGGCGGCGAAACTTCCGATCTAGGTTAGTTTCTGGGGGTTTATGTATTTATAGGAATTTTTGGCGTCGGTTTCACATGAGATAGGGGCCCACGCCCAGGGGGTAGGGCGCGCCCCCACCCTCGTGGACAGCCCAGGACTCTTCTAGCCCAACTCTTTTACTCCGGGGGCTTCTTTTGGTCCATAAAAAATCGTCAAAAATTGGCACGTCAATTGGACTGCGTTTCGTATTCCTTTTCTATAAAACTCAAAAACAAGGAAAAAAACAGAAACTGACACTCGGCTCTAGGTTAATAGGTTAGTCCCAAAAATCATATAAAATAGCATATAAATGAATATAAAACATCTAAGATGGATAATATAATAGCATGAATACTTCATAAATTATAGATACGTTGGAGATGTATCAGGGGCATAGGTTTCACTAGTGGCTTCTCTCAAGATAGCATGTATTACGGTAGGTGAACAAATTACTTCCGAGCAATAGATATAAAAGCGCATAGTTATGAAGATATCTAAGGCAATGATCATGAATATAGGAATCATGTCCGTGTCAAGTAGACCAAAACGATTCTGCATCTACTACTATTACTCCACACATCGACCGCTATCCATCATGCACCTAGAGTATTAAGTTCATAAGAACGAGTAACGCATTAAGCAAGATGACATGATGTAGAGGGATAAACTCAAGCAATATGATATAAACCCCATCTTTTTATCCTCGATGGCAACAATACAATACGTGCCTTGCTGCCCCTACTATCACTGGGAAAGGACACCACAAGATTGAACCCAAAGCTAAGCACTTCTCCCATTGCAAGAAAGATCAATTTAGTAGGCCAAACTAAACCAATAATTCGAAGAGACTTGCAAAGATATCAAACCATGCATATAAGAATTCAGAGAAGAACCAAATAATATTCATAGATAATCTTGTTCATAAATCCACAATTCATCGGATCTCGACAAACACAATGCAAAAGAGTATTACATCAAATAGATCTCCAAGAACATCAAGGAGAACTTTGTATTGAGAATCAAAGAGAGAGAATAAGCCATCTAGCTAACTATGGACCCGAAGGTCTGTGGTAAACTACTCACGCTTCATCAGAGAGGCAATGGTGTTGATGTAGAAGCCCCCCGTGATCGATTCCCCCTCCGACAGATCACCGAAAAAGGCCCCAAGATGGGATCTCATGGGTACAGAAGGTTGCGGCAGTGGAAAAGTGGTTTCGTGGCTCTCCCTGATGTTGCTAGGGTATAAGAGTATATAGGCGAAAGAAGTACGTCGGTGGAGCTACAAGGGGCCCATGAGAGTGGGGGGTGCGCCTACCCCCTCGGGCGCGCCCTCCTGCCTCGTGGCTTCCTCGTGGAGTTCCAGACTTCGACTCCAAGTCTTATGGATTGCTTTCGGTCCAAGAAAGATCATCACGAAGGTTTCATTCCGTTTGGACTCCGTTTGGTATTTCTTTTCTGCAAAACTCTAAAATAGGCAAAAAAACAAAAACTGGCACTGGGCCTCCGGTTAATAGGTTAGTCCCAAAAATAATAAAAAAGAGCATATTAAAGCCCATTAAACATCCAAAACAGATAATATAATAGCATGGAACAATCAGAAATTATAGATACGTTGGAGACGTATCAATGTATGGTATGATCAAGCACAAAGCAACGTGGTCTCATACAAGCATCAAACAAAAGTATCATGAAGTAGCATGAAACTCGAGGAAATCAAACGAGAAAAATCAAAGCACTCTCTCTCTCTCTCTCTCTCTCTCTCTCGAAGCCCTAATGATCTATACTAATTCTCGCCCTTTAGCAACAAGTACCAAAAAGGTCGAAGAAGTAAAGAGCTAATTAAACGTCTCTCTAGGCTCGATCTCCGGCAGCTCCTGGTGATGAAGTCCTCTGACTTGCAGTGCCAGTGTGCATAGTCGTTGTTGGAGTTGAGATGACTGTGTCTGCAAAGATCTCGGCTGATGTCCGCTGAGTTCGTGGTGTAGAGACCGCTGAAGGAACTGACGGTGGATCAACTGTGGGTGCAACACCTGGAGCTGAGACTGTGGCTCTGGAGTCGGTGACTGACACGACTTCTGACCTAGGTGACGGTGTCCTGGATTTGGGAGTGCCAACCTAGTTAGCCCATAGTCCATGGGCCGAACTTATGGCCCACCATTCTTATAAGGAAGGACTCTGAAAGCCTTGAACTTTGGCGTGATCAAGGTGGACTCTGCCGAAGACTTGACGTACACTCCAAGGACCAAATCGGCCGCCGACATGTGTATCCCTAGATTGGCAAGCGACCATGTGTAACCCTAGGTACCCCTAGTGTCTATATAGCCTGAGGGGTTTAGTCCATAGAGACCACGTTCACAATTACAACCATCTAGCCTTAGGGTTAGAACAAAACTTACGGTCTCAAGGTAGATCCAGCTTGTACTTGATACATCATCATCAATACAATCAAAGCAAGACGTAGGGTGTTACCTCTTCGAGAGGGCCCGAACTTGGGTAAACATTGTTCCCTTCTTATATTATTACCCATGAATCCAAGATCAAGAGCTCGAGGCCCCCTACCCGAGGTCTACCAGTTTTAGTACCGACATTGGTGCTTTTGTTGAGAGTTCCGTTGTGCGATCGAAAAAGGATCAATGGGATTGTCGGTCAACGACCTAGATCTTCGTGGTGTGACTTACATGCCTGAATCTTCTGTCATCATATCGCACCTCCTCCATCAAGAGCCAGGCCATAATGAGCGGAAAGTAAAACCCGAGCCCTTCGTTTCTTCACCTACCCCGGCCAAGAATCCCCCCATGGAGGACCAAGGGCTGAGGTATTACCTGGTAAGCGACCTTGAAGGTGACCGGACGGAAGAAGCCGAGGAACCAGATCTCAAGATCAATCCGGCCAATCCATCATCAACACATCCTTCTCAGGACAACGTTGTCAGAGCTTCGAGCCCATGAATGATGGGGATCAAATTTTTGCCCCCACCCACCTCCCACATCGAGTACTGCCCGAATGACTCAGGGCCATCTGATGTCTGGGATCTAGTCTATATACAACAGTTGCCTGACGAAACAATTAGCAATTCTGGACTAGGTTCATGTTTGTCAAGAACAAGATACTGGACTGTTGTGACTCAGATATATTAGCAACTTTTCAGCAAACCTGCAAAGACGAAGGCGTTTTAAACGCCCTTGCCTAGCCCACGTCCAAACGTTCTCTAAATTATCAGGTCTCGTATCAAAATTCTGCACCATAGAGGACGCCTGGATGGCTCAAAAAGAGTAAGCAGATTCAATCTGCACCGAGAGGACAAAGTGTGACAAGCTAGCATGCCGGTAAGAACGCTCTTGCCACGCTTGCGTCAGTCGACCAACCTCGGAAATGGAAAAATCCTGTCATAGGATTCAAGACTGCCCTTGACGACCTGCTGGACAAGCCGTGCCCAATACACTCTGTTCTACTCAACACCAGCCCAACTCAAAATCTTCGAGATTGCCGGGTGGTGAAATAGGTGGCTAGGGGAGCTGAGGCTCTCCTTGTGCACAAGCACGACCAAATGCATTCGGCAGCATCCTCTGACTTGTAGTGCTGGTGTGCATAGACATTATTGGAGCTGAGATGAATGTGTTTGCAAAGATCTCGGGTGATGTCTGCTGAGCTGGTGGTGTAGAGACTGCTGGAGGAATTAACGGAGCAACTTTGGGTGCTACAGCTGGAGCTGAGACTGTGGCTCTAGAGTTGGTGACTAGCACTGCTAGTAACTGATGACCCGCAAGTATAGGGAATCAATCGTAGTCCTTTCGATAAGTAAGAGTGTTGAACCCAATGAGGAGCAAAAGGAAATGACAAGCGGGTTTCAGCAAGGTAATTTCTGCAGGCACTGAAATTGTCGGTAATACACTGGTACATGGAGGTGCTATACAAATGGTTTTCAACCCCTTTCCGCGACGAAATTTAGAACCGTCGCCAAGTGAGTGTGGGCGATAGGGGGGTTCCTTCCCACACGACCCAAAAACCATCGGGGATATGCCTTCCAGTCACACACGCTCGGCAAAATGAGGTCGTGTGCGACCGGTGAGCGCTCAAATACGATTATACATACAATAATGTTGTTTCCGGTCATAAGCACACCCAACATAGTCAGTCCCCGCTAAACGTTTCCGTTCGTATGAACATCCCACACAGTCGCTCGACGAAAAACGTTTCCCTTCGCAGGTACAACACACACAATTTTCCCCGTTAAACCGGTTGTGATAGTGTTGCCATTGCAGACGATATTAACAATTTTATCGTTTGTGTTATTGAATGTATCACACATGGTGCATAGAAGAAACTGTGTGGCAAAGGCTGTCCATCACACATAGTTTTTATGTGGTAAACGTTTGCGCAAGGTGGCCTAACGCAAACAGTTTTCAAGAGAATGTTGTGTGTGATTGTTCATTGATCCAACACATTTTATTCCTAGAAACTCTCCGTGTTGCCTGAGGTGATCGCCCACGGTGTTTTCTGAATAACTATTTGCAATAGAAAAACCAATTTCCCTATTAGTAATAATCCATTTATTAATCAAATGGACATTCATATTAAGCACATAATATATTTTATTTCCATATTAAGTGTCGGAGTAATGGGCCACGGGTAGCCTAACCCGAGCCCCTGAACCTTTCAAGACAACGGGGTCGGTTGCACCCCTCAAGACGTCAAGATAGATCTCCGCCTCCTGGCGGCCGGTTGGCTGAGCGGCCGACTGGCCGGAGGTGGCCGAGTTCCAGAAGACGGCATCACGACAGGCCGACTCCTAGTGAGCGGCCTCCAGAGAGGCCGGCCCCTAGCAGTCGGCTCGTGGCGCCCTCAAAGTCTGCGCCATCATCAAGGAGACAAGATAGTGTATGGCCACGGTGTAACCCACCCCCCCCCCCAATCCAGGGCCCGACGTGGCCACAGTGCCTCGTACTAGCGGAGATCTCCGCCCGGCGCGGCACTGTTGCCACTCTGCCCTTGACGTCACTCCTGTCAGGAGAAGTATTGTCCCCACTACTGCCTGTCGGTACGGCCCGGAGATGGTGGGCCCTGCCGGTTAGCGAGAGCCCGGAAGACGGCTGGGGACACACCAGTCGGACCCGAGGAAGGCCGGTTCCCAGCAGCCGGCCTGGCCCTTCCTCAGGGACCCACGCGCCGTTAACCAGACCAGATGCAGAGTGGCTACAGTGATCTCCCACCAGGAGGCAGGACTGTAGCCACACCTCCCTGACCAAGCACGCGTCATTAGCAACACGACTACAGTAATCCGTAGCCGGCAAGACCCACGAGCGGCGGAGGCGGTCTGTCGGCTCCGTACCAGACCAGCCGGCGGGGCCCACCAGGCAGCGGGCCCCTCGGCGGAGAAGCCGACGACCAGAGAGACCGACAGCCGGGCCCTATGCTCGGCTGGATTACCATTGTACCCCTGGGGGGTAGGCCTCTATAAACCCCCCAGGGCACCCATGCAAAGGGTCCGGACCTGTTAGGACTAGACTCATACCTAGAGGAGGAGAGAGCGTGCCTGCCTTCTTCCACCTCTAGCAAACAGCTGAAGGAGCACCATTGTACCACTTGCGCCTTAGTGATCATGTGGAGACCCCGCAGAGCAGGACTAGGGGTGTTATCTCCTAGGAGAGCCCCGAACCTAGGTAAAGTACGCCGGCGTTCGTGTCTACGCCTCATCCCGCTTCTAGGCACCGGCGACGTTCTACTCACTCCCACCATGATAGGCCATCCATTGGCATATGTCGCTCCCAACCCCCAACATTTGGCGCCCACCGTGGGGCCAGGTGCACCGTCTCCCGGAGACCTGTTCTGGACGGGAACGCTGTTCCTTCCTGGCGAGCGCAGCCAGCCCGACACGCCAGACACCGCGCTGCACGCCACGGAGATTGCCTACGCAGCGAGCTGCCTCGCCAATCTTGTTGGTGAGATTCGCCTCTCCGACGAGCCCGCGTCTGATGCGGGCACCAATGACCCCGAAGGCCGCCTTATGGGCCTCCTCGATCAGCTCCACGTCGCCAGCGAGCCTGCTGCTGACTTGGAGTCGGTTGGCTCCACCGACCCGATGTTGGTCGAGTCTGACTCGGCTTCGCTCGACACGTTCCCTTCCAATGTGGTGGTCTACGACGAGCCGCTTCCTCGCACGGACAACGGCGGCAGCACCGTCATGAAGGTGCTCATGATCAGCCACGGCGAGCACTCTGGTGGAGGTGGCCAGGACCCGTTACAGACGGAAATGCAAGACTTGGCTGCGCCAATCCTGGAAGACGCCGACGCCGAGACGCTGGAAGCACGCCACGTCCAGCTCGTCGAGAGCGCCAACCAGTTGGCCAGCATGAGAGGCCTTTCGGAGGCCTACCAGCGGGAGATGGACCGTGCTGTCGGCGGCACGCCAGCTCCTAGCGGGCCTAGCGGCGTTGTCTTGGTCCGGCAGTGCGGCGCGACCATCGCTAGCATGTTCGGGACAGATCGTCCCGTCTACGCCACGCCTATAGAAAACATACGAGCTGCCCAGGCGGCAGCAGACGAGCTAGACAAGCTCGAGGGCGACGAGCGTCGCCACATGACGGAGCGAGTTCAGCAGCTCCCCGACGCGGCTGCTGAGCAGCAAGATGCCAGGTGCCGCACCGAAGCGCCCAACTGGCGAAACGACGACCCTCCACCTCGCCGAGATCAAGGCGCGACATTCTGGACGCCAACTGGTGGCATCCGTGATAGAAGAGACAAGGAGCCGGCTGCCAGCCGCAGTCGGACTCACGTCACCATCGAGTGCGACCAAGACGGCTGCCCGAGAGCAGTGCGGCGGCGAGACGACTACCCACCTCCTCCTCCCTACCGGGAGAGGCGCATTTCCCCGCCGCCTATTGATCACCCATCACTCGGCGACCACCTTGGCCACCGAGAAGGAATCAGAGAAAACGATGCTCGCCATCGGATCGACCGCCTCAATTGATCCCTGGCGCTAGAAGAGGATAATGAGTTGGCTCCGCCTTGTTTTGGCCCCCGCATCCGAGATGAGCCCTTTCCCAAAGGGCTCACTCTCCCAAGAGATACGCCCAAGTACACTGGCTCTGTGAAGCTGGAGGACTGGATGGTCGACTACTACACAGCCGTTAGCATCGCCAACGGCAACAAGCGTGTTGCCGTGAACTATGTTCCCCTCATGCTCTAGGGTACGACCCGGACATGGCTGAACAACCTGAAGCCCCGCAGTGTCAACAGCTGGGTTGATTTTACTGAAGCATTCATCCACAATTTCACCAGCACGTACAAGCGGCCGCCCAAGCCTCGCCAGCTCTCCCTGTGCGTCCAAGGCCCCAATGAGTCGACCCGCGACTATCTCACACGCTGGGCCGAGCTGCGCAACTCTTGCGAGGGCGTGCACGAGGTGCAGGCCATCAAGTACTTCACTGTCGGGTGCTGAGAGAGCACTCTCCTCAAGCACAAGCTCCTCTGCGACGAGCCGGCGACCCTTGACGAACTGCTGATCATAGCAGACAAGTACGCCACGCCCGACTCCTCCATGAAGGCAGAGATTCGAGTCAATGTGTCGAGCAAGGTGGCCCCCCAAGTCCCTCGGACCCCGTCTGGCGACGCCAGTCGGCGCAACAACCAAACGACAACAAGCGCAAGGCCATGCAGCCGGCTCCCACGAGCCGGCAGGTGGCAATAGTCGAAGATCAACGGCCAGAAGGGCAGCCTCCTCCCAAACGCCAAAAGGGTGGCAAGCCTAACTGGCTACCGGCCTTCTCGTACGAGCAGACTCTCGATGCGCCCTGCAAGTTCCACAGCGGCGTGAAGCCGTCCAATCACACCACTCGGAAGTGCCATTGGCTCACCAGGATTGCCAAGGGTGACGGACTCCAGCCCTCTCCGCCTGCCGGCCCGCCGCCTCCTCCTCCACAGCAGCCGGCGGCTCGGCCGGTCGGGGCCATACAAGATGATTATCCTGAAGAGCATGGAGCCTACGTCGTGTTCACTAGTGTGGCCCACGACAGGCACAGCAGGCGGCAACAGCAACAAGAAGTAAACGCAGTAGCGTTAGAGACCCCGGAATTCATGCATTGGTCAGAGAAACCCATCAGCTGGAGCAGAGCTGACCACCCGGAGGTGATGCCAAACCCCGGCTCTTATGCCTTAGTGTTGGATGCCACGTTTTCCACAAAGTGGTGAGCTGCTCATTTCTCCCGAGTCCTGATAGATGGCGGCAGCAACATCAACATTCTGTACAAGGATACCATGGAGAAGTTGGGAATCAAGCAGAGACACCTTCAGCCCAGTCGGACTGTTTTCCATGGCATAGTTCCTGGACTTTCCTGCTCACCGATCGGCAAGACTCAGATAGATGTCCTCTTCGGGGACAAAACTCATTTCCGCCGAGAGCCAGTCTGGTTTGAGGTGGTGGACCTTGAGAGCCCTTATCACGCACTGCTTGGTCGGCCTGCCCTGGCCAAGTTCATGGCGGTCCCCCATTATGCTTACCTGAAGATGAAGATGCCGAGCTCCAAGGGAATCCTGACCATAGCCGGGGACTACAAGAAGTCGTCTGCCTGCGCAACAGAGAGGAGCCGGCAAGCCGAGTCCCTTGTGATCGCTGCCAAAAAACGGCTCCTTGACCGGGTTGTGGCAATGGCAGGCAAGCAGCCGGAAATGTCACCCGACCCCAAAGAGTCGGAAGCCGAGGGCTCATTCAAGCCGGCCAAAGAAACAAAGAAGATACCCTTGGACCCGGAGCACCCGGAGAGGTATGCTGTCGTAGGTGCAAACCTTGACAGCAAATAGGAAGGCGAGCTCGTCGATTTCCTCTGTGAGAATCGGGACATCTTCGCATGGTCCCCCAAAGACATGCCAGGTGTACCGACGGATTTCGCCGAGCACAAGCTACACGTTTGATCTGATGCCAAGCCATTCCGGCAGACTTTGCGCCGCCTCTCAGAAGAGAAAAGAAGAGTTGTTGGAGAAGAGATAGCCCGGCTTCTGGCAGCCGGATTTATCATGGAGGTGTTCTTTCCGGAGTGGTTAGCCAACCCGGTCCTAGTGCTAAAGAAGAACAAGCAGTGGCACATGTGCATCGATTATACCAGCCTCTACAAAGCATGCCCCAAAGACCCGTTTGCTCTGCCAAGAATCGACCAAGTGATTGACTCTACAGCCGGATGCAAGCTGTTGAGTTTTTTGGATGCATACTCCGGGTATCACCAGATCAAGCTGGACCTGTCCGACAGGATAAAGACCGCCTTCATCACGCCATTCGGAGCCTTCTGCTACTTGACCATGACGTTCGGCTTGAGAAATGCCAGTGCCACCTTTCAGCGTTGCATGCAGAAGTGTCTCCTCAAGCAACTTGTCTGAAACGCTCATGTCTATGTGGACGATGTGGTGGTGAAGACTGAGAAGCGTGGGACGCTACTGGAAGATCTCAAGGAGACTTTCGAGAACTTGCACCGATTTCAGATCAAGCTCAACCCAGAGAAATGCGTCTTTGGGGTGCCAGCCGGCCAGCTTCTTGGCTTTCTGGTCTCATAGCGCGGCATAGAGTGCAACCCTGTGAAGATCAAGGCCATCGAAAGGATGGAAGTGCCCATCCGACTGCTGGACGTGCAAAAATTTACCGGCTGCCTGGCATCCATCAGCCGTTTCATCAGTCGGCTGGGCGTGAAGGCTCTTCCCCTGTACCAGCTCATGAAGAAGACCGCTTTTTTCAAGTGGAACGACAAGGCGGATGAAGCTTTTCTGCAGCTCAAGAAAATCTTGACCACCCCGCCTGTCTTGGCGGCCCCGACTCCTAAGGAGCCAATGCTCCTCTACATTGCCACTACCAGCCGGGTGGTTAGCACAGTCATAGTGGTGGAACGGAAAGAAGAAGGCAAAGCCCTACTAATCCAGAGGCCGCTGTATTACCTGAGCGAAGTACTGTCCGCCTCCAAGAAGAACTATCCCCACTATCAGAAGATGTGTTATGGCATGCACTTTGCTACCAAAAGGCTGAAGCCATACTTCCAAGAGAAAGCAATCACTGTGGTCTGTACAGCTCCTCTTGCCGATATTATTGGAAGTCGAGATGCCTCTGGCCGAGTGGCCAAGTGGGCCATAGGTTTGGCCCCCTACACCATCTACTACCAGCCTCGCACCGCCATCAAGTCACAAGCACTGGCCGACTTCCTCGTCGACTGGGCCGAGACCCAGTACTTGCCGCCAGCACCAGATTCCACCCATTGGCGGATGCATTTTGATGGTTTAAAAATGCGCACTGGTTTGGGAGCCGGCATCATCCTCACTTCTCCCAAGGGCGACAAGCTCAGATATGCGCTGCAAATTCACTTTGCCGGCTCCAACAATGTTGCTGAATACGAAGTACTCATTCACGGGCTCCGGCTTGCCAAGGAACTCAGAATTCGCCAGATCCTGTGTTATGGAGACTCCGACTTGGTGGTCCAGCAGTCATCGGGCGACTGGGACACCAAGTATGCGAATATGGCCAGCTACCGCTTCCTCGTACAGCAACTCAGTGGATACTTCGAAGGGTGCGAGTTCCTCCACATGCTAAGAAATGACAATGAGTAAGCCGACGCCCTGGCACGAATTGGCTCCACCCGGCAAGCAATACCAACCGGCGTCACCCTACAACGACTCCTCAAGCCGTCCGTCAAACCATCGCCAGAATCAGATTCCATCTTTGTGCGGGCTCCTCCCGAAGCAGTCGGATCCGACTTGAGAACCGCGGTAGCCGGCACGGGAACTTCGGCAGGTGGCCCGGGGATTGCAGCAGTCGCACCTGGCCCTGGGACCTCAGAGCCCGGCCCGGGGATTGCGGCAGTCAGCCCGGGGACTTCATCAATTCACCAGGCGGTGGCCGACTCCAACCCACCGCCTCCCAGCCCAACCACCCTCGTGCAAGTGGCAGTCCTGGCAATCGAAGAAATTACAGCACCTTCATGGGCCCATCCCATCCTCAACTTCCTGGTAAACAAAAAACTACCGACTGATGAAATCTCGGCCCGGCAGGTGCAACGCCGGGCAGCAGCGTACACAATCGTCAACAGAGAACTTGTGAGGCGCAGCGTCACTGGTGTTTTCCAGCGCTGCGTGGAGCCGGAGCAAGGCCAAGCAATCCTCAAAGATATCCATCAAGGCGAGTGTGGTCACCACGCGGCTTCAAGAGCACTTGTTGCCAAAGCTTTTCGCCATGGTTTTTTCTGGCCGGCTGATCTAGAAGACGCCAAAGACTTGGTCCAGAAATGCAAAGGGTGCCAGAAGTTCCGCTCCAAGCCTCATCAGCCGGCTTCTGCACTCAAGACTATCCCCATTGCTAGGCCCTTTGCTGTACGGGGCCTGGACATGGTGGGACCATTCAAAACAGCACGAGGTGGCATGATTCATCTGCTTTCGCGGCGGACAATTTCACCAAGTGGATAGAAGCAAAACCAATCAAGCAACTGAATGGTACGACTGCTGTGACTTTCATCTCTGACATCACCATCCGGTATGGAATACCACACAGCATCATCATCGACAATGGCATGAACTTCTCCAAGGGCGCCTTGGCCCGTTTCTGCGTGACGTAGGGCATCTGACTGGACCTAGCGTCCATTGCTCATCCGCAGTCAAGCGGCCAGGTGGAGCGAGCAAACGGCCTTATTTTGTCTGGCATCAAGCCCCGACTGGTCAGGTCTCTGGAGTGTTCGGCCGGCTGCTGGCTTGACGAGCTGCCGGCCGTCCTCTGGAGTCTGTGCACAACCCCAGACAAATCAACCGGCTTCACCCCTTTTTTCTCGTCTACGGTGCCGAAGCCGTCATCCCGACGGACATAGAATTCGACTCCCCTCGAGTCACCATGTACACCGAAGAGGAGGTAGAAGAAGCACGACAAGACGGTGTCGATCTGCTGGAAGAGGGCCGGCTATTGGCACTCAGCCGGTCCACCATCTACCAGCAGAGTCTGCGCCGATAGTACAACCGAAAGGTCAAGCCAAGATCTTTCCAAGAACGAGACCTTGTGCTCCGGCTGATCCAGCGAACAACCGGCCAGCACAAGCTCTCGGTACCTTGGGAAGGCCCCTTCATCATCACCAAGGTGTTGGGAAACGACTCCTACTACCACATCGACGGTCAGAAGCCTCGAGCACGCAAAAGAGACGACTCCGGCAGGGAGACGGAGCGTCCATGGAATGCGAATCTCCTTCGAAGGTTTTACAGTTAAAAAGCAGTATGTATCATGCCGACTTTTGTATTAAATACGAAGACTCCGGGTCCCCCGAGAAGAGCCTGAGGACTGCCCTCCTTTATCTATAAGACAAGTATTACGTCTCTCGTTTGTGTTCTTTCATTAATCTGTCTGGCACCGGGCTCGACCAGTCGACCCGGGGACTTGCCGCCTTGTACTATGAAATGCTTCCTGCAGCCAGACAAGTAATGTGTTGGAACCCAAGCCTTCTCCTGCCAGAAGTTGTAGCTTGCAGAGCGACTGTTCGGTCGGCAGGAGTTAAGGCAGAAAGGGTGACCACATGAAAAATGGCTAAGGACCCAAAGCATAAACATAGTCCAAGCCAGCTTCCCGCCTCGCCGACCGGCTGTCAAAGCAGCCGGCCGGCCGGTTTCTACTTAACTTGCCAAGAAAACTCTAGCTGGCTAAGTACTTGCCTTCCCGAAAGTGGCTAAGTACTTGACCCAGCCATAGTCCGCAGAGCGACTGTTCGGCTGGCAAGACGACAACCAAGGGAAGGCGGCAAAGGAAAAAGCCAAAAGAGCAGAAAGCAAGGAAAGATAGGACTCGGATAAGATATTTACACATCAAAAGGCCCTTGGCCGACATCCAACATAAGTTTGAAATACACCCCACGGGTGGAACTGTGCGAAGTTAACAAAGTTTGTTGAGACTAATAAGCAGGAAGAAATAAAAGTAAAGTGGCAGCCTAGGAAGCAGCAGACGGGTTCAGCGGAATGGTGGAGTCGGTGGCGCTAGCTGGTCGAGCGGCCGGCTGATTGGTCTCCGCTTGGTCTCCTTCAGTAGCAGCCGGCTCGCTCGGGCGTGGCTCATTGCTGGAGGCGCGGTCGAGTTGAGGTTGGCCGTTCGCTCCGACCTCTGGCGCCTCCTCTTCGCCTTCCTCCTCCTCCTCGTCCTCTTCCTCATCGCTGGAGTCGATCACCTCGACTGAGTCCTCGCCCTCCTCTGGGTTCAGCCCAAACCACTCTGGCGGCACCTCGGCGCCGTTCTCGGCCAGCTCCAGGATGAAGATGCCAGTGTCGGTGTACTCGGCGATGGCTGCCGCCCGCTTGACGAGTTCACCCTCCACTGCCACCAGCTCCTCCTGGGCTTCCTGTCGGAACGTGGTAAACTGGGCTAGATTTAGCCTAGGGTACCACGCCTTGACGAACTCCAAGGCCCGGCGTGCTCCGGTTCAGGCCGAGGAGCCCTTCCACGCCTCAAGGCGGCCAGCCGCCACTGATACGTCCATTTTGCATCATGCTTTTATATCAATATTTATTGCATTATGGGCTGTTATTACACATTATGTCACAATACTTATGCCTATTCTCTCTTTTTTTACAAGGTTTACATAAAGAGGGAGAATGCCGACAGTTGGGATTCTGGGCTGGAAAAGGAGCAAATATTAGAGAGCTATTCTGCATAGCTCCAAAAGTCCTGAAACTTCACGGAAGATGTTTTCCAAATATATAAAAAATACTGAGAGCAAGAACTTCACCAGGGGGGCCACACCCTGCCCACGCGGGTGGGGGGCGCGCCCTACCCCCCTGGGCGTGCCCCCTACCTCATGGGCCCCTGGTGGCCCTTCGGTGGCCATCTTCTGCTATATGGAGTCTTTCGATGGGAAAAAAATCATAAGCCATCTTCTCGGACGAAACTCCGCCGCCACGAGGCGGAACCTTGGCGGAACCAATCTAGGGCTCTGGCGGAGCTGTTCTGCCGGGGAAACTTCCCTCCCGGAGGGGGAAATCATCGCCATCATCATCACCAACGCTCCTCTCATCGGGAGAGGGCAATCTCCATCAACATCTTCATCAGCACCATCTCATCTCAAAACCCTAGTTCATCTCTTGTATCCAATTCTTGTCTTCAAGTTCGGGATTGGTGCTAGTAGGTTGCTAGTAGTGTTAATTACTCCTTGTAGTTGATGCTAGTTGGTTTAATTGGTGTAAGATCATATGTTCAGATCCTATATGCATATTAATACCCCTCTGATTATGAACATGTTTATGCTTTGTGAGTAGTTACTTTTGTTCCTGAGGACATGGGAGAAGTCTTGCTATTAGTAGTCATGTGAATTTGGTATTCGTTCGATATTTTGATGAGATGTATGTTGTCTCTCCTCTAGTGGTGTTATGTGAACGTCGACTACATGACACTTCACCATTGTTTGGGGCTAGAGGAAGGCATTGGGAAGTAATAAGTAGATGATGGATTGCTAGAGTGACAGAAGCTTAAACCCTAGTTTATGCGTTGCTTCGTAAGGGGTTGATTTGGATCCATATGTTTCATGCTATGGTTAGGTTTACCTTAATACTTTTGTTGTAGTTGCGGATGCTTGCAATAGAGGTTAATCATAAGTGGGATGCTTGTCCAAGTAAGGGAAGTACCCAAGCACCGGTCCACCCACATACCAAATTATCAGAGTACCGAACGCGAATCATATGAACGTGATGAAAACTAGCTTGACGATATTCCCATGTGTCCTCGGGAGCGCTTTACATCTTATTAGAGTTTGTCCATGCTTGTCCTTTGCTACAAAAAGGATTGGGCCACCTTGCTGCACCTTATTTACTTTTGATACTTGTTGCTTGTTACAAATTATGTTATCACAAAACTATCTGTTACCACTTATTTCAGTACATGCAGAGAATACCTTGCTTGAAACCGCTTATCATTTCCTTCTGCTCCTCGTTGGGTTCGACACTCTTACTTATCGAAAGGACTACAATAGATCCCCTATACTTGTGGGTCATCAGCCACCTCCAGCCAGTCGGCAGTCTGGCTGGGGGTGCGCGGGGCCGGCATGTCGGGCCACAGGGCGGCGATCGCGTGGGCGCCGACATGCTGAAGGTGGTGCAACATCCGATGAGTCGGCCGAAGACGAGCCTGGATGTTGAGAAGCTGCTCACGAAGGGTGTGAGGGGCATTGGCGGTGACTTCCTCGCCTTCCGCCCTTCGTCCTTCGCGGTCGGCCTCGATAGCCTAGTTGGAGGCACCAGAGTGACCTGGGAAGAAGTGTGCCAGGACCAAAAGCAAAGAATCAGAACAAAAAGAGAAGCCGTCTTGATCAGAGGCCGGCAGTTTAAAAGAAGAGTAAAAAAGGCTGCTTACCGTCGACCATGTCCTCGATCTCGCCAAAGCCGGCGGTCAGCATCGCCTCCTTGTCGGTCCAGGCGGAGTGTTCGATATCGAACTCATCCAGAAGACCCGCCTCCTTGTCCTCCGCCTCCTTCTGAGCCTTCTGGAGAAGCTCCGCTTGCTCCGCCAGTCGCGCGACCAGCCGGTTGCGCTCTTTGGCCAGCTTGCCGCAGTCCACCTCCTTGGCATGAAGTGCGGCGTTGGCTTCGCCCAGTTGCCGTTGAAGGGTGGCATTGGCCTCTGAAAGAAGTAGAAAAAGAAAGAGACGACAACAATCAGCAAAGAAAGATGAAGTTTCCAGGAAGATCCGGCCTGACTGCTTAGCAGTCGGCCCGAATCTCGGGGACTACAGCCCGCTGGTGCACCAGCGCGCCCCCGCAGAGAAAGAACAAGACTTACTCTGGCTCTCTGACAAGTCGGCGGCACGTTGATCTAACTCCTGGACTCCGGAGTTGAAGGCGGCCGCATGGAGGTTATGATAATCCTACAGCAAATATATTAGTGCTTGGAGCTCGCTAATTAGAGTTCCGAGCCGCCTGCTCAGCAGCCGGCCCGTAACTCGGGGACTACACCCAGTGGGTGAGCTGGCGCGCCCCCACGAAGAAATACAAGAATTAAAAGAAAAGAAGCAAGAAGTATACCCGGACGGCCTCTCGCGACTCCAGGAACGCCTTGTTGCAGAGCTTGAGAGCGTCGGCCTCGGCGTGGAGTTTGGCTAGAACGTCCAGAATCGCCTTGTTCAGAGGCCCCGTCCCGCCTCCCCGCACCCACCCAGTGGGCGCGACGCTAGTCGCCTCGGTGTCCGGGATCGAGGAGCTTGTGGTGCCGGCCTCCAGCGGGCGCGGGGCCGAGGCCGCCTTCGCGAGCTGGCGGCGTAAGGGTGTGTGGACCCCGGGAGTCGGGCCCGTCACCATCTCGTTTTCGGCTGGTGGCGCCGGCGGGTCAGCTAGCTGCTTGTCTCGCGCCTCCTCAGAAGGAGGTGGCGGGGGCACGATCACATCCGGCATGGCAACGTCGCCGCTGTCCCTTTCCATGATAGGGTGCTCGCCGCTGGCTTCCCCAGTCTGCGCCACGAACTCCGCTGGCGGCGGCGTAGAGTTCAGGGGGACAACAAACACCGCCGACTGACGACGCGCGGCTTCCTCAGCCTGCTTCTTTAGCACAGTGGTGGCTTCGGCCTCCGCCAGCTTCTTCAGGGCGGCGGCTTCCGCCCTGTCTGCTTCCGCCTTCTCCAGGCGGGCGGCTTCCCGCTCTTCGCGTGCCTCCCGCGTGTTCCGCTCTGTCGCCTCCCGGAGGTCAGCGGCCAGATCGATCCGCCGGGTGGTGGTGGAAGTCTCCGCCGACCCCACGATGGAGGCGGCGGCCGACGCCTCAAGAGAGAGCGGGGCTCTAGATCAAGGGAAACAAGGCGAAGAAAGTCAGACAAGATTAGCAAAAAAGGAGAAAGTACGAGAGGAAGACGATACTTACGCGGAAACCAGCCGCGGCTCCTTCACCGACTTGCGGAAGCGATTGGCTTTCGCGGCCGCTTCATCCCGCTTGGTCGCCGCGGCCGAGCCCCTGGGCTTCTTCGGCTGGCTACCGAACAGGCTCGGTGCGGCCCTGCGCTTATGCGCACCACCTCAAGCTGCTAGCGCGGCAGACGAGCTCGCGCCCTGCTGGTCTGACCCCGGCTGGCGGCGCGGGACGACTTCCCCCGCGTCATCGTCTGGCCAGTCATTGAAGCTGGCTCCGAGCCCTGAGCCGCCCACTGCGCTGCCCCCTCCCTCGGTGTCGTCTTCCAAGGCCGCCGCCCCCAAGTCGGGGTCATCCACGTCGCTCTCCGCTCAGTTAGGGAGAAATTGACGTTCCAGCCTCGCGGCGCTGGTTGCCGGCTGGAGGAGGGCGCTCTGTTCGGAGAGCCGGTTGGTCAGGTTAGACAAACGGGACTCGGCAAAAAAAAGACAGAGAGAGAGAGAAGGAAAGGAAGTTCACCATAGGCGGGATTTGGCGCGAGAATACGTCTCTTTGCCGAACCGCGACTCTTCCGTGAGCTTGTAGTTCGCAAGGTAGTTCACCATATGAGCTACCTCTACGTGAGGCATCTCTTTGGTGCACAGCCGGCTTGGGTCCCGATGCCTGCTCATCTGACAGATCATGTGAGGGAGGCCCTGGAGCGGGAGCACCCGGCGCGCCACGAAGGCGGACATCAAGTCGGGCCCTGTCAGGCCCTTCGACTGTACCAGCACCTGGAGCCGCGCCATGGCGGCGGCTCCAGAAGGCGATAGCGTCTTGGCCCGGTACGACTAGTTGGGCCGCCTCCCAGCCGGCGGGCTGGCAACGTAAGCCGGCAGATTGACCCAGTCACCCTCTGCGAAGATGCTCTTCACATAGAAGTATGACTGTTGCCACATCTTCACCGTCTGGATCAGCGTGATGGGAGGAAATGGATTGTCGCCCCCAGCCTCTGCACCAAAATGAAGGCGCCACACTGAGCTGGCACCCCCGCGACGACGGTGCCGAGTTTGGTGTAGAAGAACTGCCCCCAGAGCTCGATAGTGGGGAGGACGCCGAGGAAGCCTTCGCACAGGGTGACGAAGGCGGACAACAGCACCACCGAGTTCGGGGTGAGGTGGTGCGGCTGGAGATTCTAGAATTCAAGGAAGGCCCAGAAGAAGCCGCTCGCCGGCAGGCCGAGGCCGCGCAGGCAGTGCGAGAGGAAGACGACCCGCTCGCCCTCCTCCGGCGCCGGCGATATCTCCCCCTCCGGTGCGAGGCGAACCCTCACGTAGTCCGCGCTGGGCAGCCGCTACGTCTAACGGAGGAGTCGATGTGGTCTTCATGAACTGTGGAGCCGTCCTAGGCTCCGACGCGCGCCATGGGGACGAGAGGTTGACAGATGAGCTCTATGGAGACGAACTGCGGCAGTGCTTCGGCGGGTTCGGGGCGCTGCGGCGAGAAGAAGAAGAAAGGAGGGAGAGTGGGGTAGAGGGGCGCGCGTGCTTCACCGCTCCCTCTGCTCCCCCTACTTATAGCCTACGGGCTACGAAGCCGAGGGGGTGGGTGTGGGATCGTGGGATTTACTGTGCCCACGACCCCACGCTCCCGCTTTTACCGCACAGGTACTGCGCGTAGTAACTCCGCAGGGAAACCCAACCTCCCGCCTCGGTCGCAGCGGATCCGCTCGCGGCCCGAGGCCCGGTAGTGGCGGGCCCGGCCTGCAGTCGCATCCCGTCACAGACGTGGGCGGGCAGGCCGGCCTGGCTGACCGGCGCCATGTGGCACGCCCACGACGGGCGGCGGGCAGAGAAGCTTGGCAAGCACGCCACCTCGTTCCCACTGATGCATTCGAGATCCCAAAAGGATCCGACTGGGCCTATGCGACTCCTGCCCGCCGGCTCCCCAGTAGTCGGATGGAGCTTCCTTCAGAGCACCCGGGGGAGGAAACTGTTGAGGCTCCCCAGTTCGGCAAACTGTGGTCCCTCACCAGCTTCGGGGACTACTGTCGGAGTAATGGGCCACGGGTAGCCTAACCCGAGCCCCTGAACCTTTCAAGACAACGGGGTCGGCTGCACCCCTCAAGACGTCAAGATAGATCTCCGCCTCCTAGCGGCCGGTTGGCTGAGCGGCCGACTGGCCGGAGGCGGCCGAGTTCCAGAAGACGGCATCACAACAGGCTGACTCCTAGTGAGCAGCCTCCAGAGAGGCCGACCCCTAGTAGTCGGCTCGTGGTGCCCTCAAAGTCTATGCCCTCATCAAGGAGACAAGACAGAGTATGGCCACTGAGGGAGTCCTGGATTAGGGGGTGTCCGGATGGCCGGACTCCTGGACTATGAAGATACAAGTTGAAGATTCCGTCCAGATTGGGCCTAAACCCGATCTGAGAGATTAACTCTCCCCATGTCACCCATCACGTTGCCGTGGTAGAGGGACAGTGCGGCGACCCTTCATCTATCTTAAGGACTCGCTACGTCCGGATTCCCGATCCCTCCAAGCCGGATACCCGCAGAGGGGAGGATATCACTCAAGACCTGAACTTAGAGTCAGGCGACGGGCTGGATTCATTGGACAACATCCAGGAATCCAAATTTTCGAGTTCGGAAATTCCTCGGCCTCTGAGCCTCAGATGGGGTGAGGCTTCGGATTTAATTCCACCACCCACCCCAACATAAGCGATCTATCCAAAATCAGGCAAGAACCCGATGAAACAGTACATCATTACTAGGCCAGATTCCTCTTGGTTAAGAACAGGCTAAGGGACTGCCGTGAGGAAGACACAATCTCAATCTTCTGCAATAATTGCACGGACAAGGGAATACTCAACGCCATAAGTCGCCGTGATATTACACACTTCGCTGACTTGGCGTCCATTGTATGAAAGTACTGTGCGATGGAAAGCGCCTGGAAAACCGAAATAAAATTTTGGGACAATCTGGCCCTGAATACAAACCCAGTCCGAAATAAAAGGGTGAATCATCACCACACACCCGGGTCAAGCACTAAAAAGCAAAAACCCTCTACAGGGCATGGAACCGTACTGGAAGGATGGCTTAATGGACCCTGTAAAATTCACAGTACAGAGGACGCCACACCAACTCACGGCCTCAGAGCATGTTGGATACTCCGGCAGGTGGCCAAAATTGGCGAAAATCTCCTAATTCCAGAGGCCACAGAAAGCCACCCCAGAGACACCAATACGGTATTAACAGTCTTCGAGACTTTCGCATCAAATAATATGCGAAAAAGGACACTCCGCAGCCTTGCCGAAGTCTACCAAGTAGCAACAATAAACCCATGGAGTGATACGGCTATTACCTTTAACGCCAGTGATGAACCTAAATTCCGAATAGCCTGAGCACCAGCCGCATTGGTCCTCAGTCCAATAGTGGACAGCTTTCGTCTTACCAAGGTACTCATGCACGGCGGCAGCGGATTGAACCTCATTTATGAGGAAACCCTTCAAAAATGGAAATAGACTGGAACCGCATTGAGCGAAGCAGCACAACCTTTAGAGGAATAATCCCCAGTCGGGAAGTGCGCTGTACAGGAAAAATCACACTAGATGTGGTGTTCGGCACGCCGGATAATTACAGGTCCGAAGAGGTCACGTTCCATGTGGCTCCGTTCAACAGCGGTTATCACGCTCTGCTAGGGCGGGAAGCATTTACAATCTTCCAAGCAATACCCATTATGGGTACATGAAGCTCAAGATGCCCAGGCCTAACGGGATCATCACTCTCGCTAGTGACCCGGACATAGCACTCTACGCCGAAAACAAGACAGCCGCACTGGCCCTCAAGGCACTATCCGAAGCCCTGGCGGCTGAGGAACTGACTGCGCTACGCTCTACGGTGAATAGGGACGATGTGGTACTCAACAAAAGATCCAAGTCCACCTCCTTTAAACCGGCGGACGAAATAGTCAAATTCCAAGTCCATCCAACGGACCCCAATAAAACAGCCTCCATCCGGGCACAGTTAAACCCTGATGTAGACGCCGCAGTGCGAGAGTTCCTACGAGAGAATTGGGACATTTTCGCCTGGCACCCTTCAGACATGCCAGGAATCCCACGCAGGATGGCCGAGCACAGCTTAAATATCCAAACAGGATTCAAACCTGTCAAATAGGCTCTTCGGCGTTTTTCCGAACCTAAGAGACATGCCATGGGAGAGGAGCTAGCAAAGCTATTGGAGGCCGGATTCATCAGAGATATAAAACATCCGGACTGGTTAGCAAACCTGGTGATGGTACCAAAGAAGGACAAATCCTGGCGCCTGTGAGTTGATTTTAAAGACCTTAACAAGGCTTGCCCAAAGGATCCCTTCCCCCTCCCCCGCATCGATCAAATTATCAACGCTACCGCAGGACACGATTCATTGTGTTTCCTCGATGCATATTCTGGCTACCATCAAATCAAGATGGCAGAACCAGACCAAGCCGCAACGGCATTTATCACACCATACGGCCCATTCTGCTTCAACACGATGCCCTTCGGGCTCAAAAACGCCGGCGCAACATATCAGCGCATGATTCAGACATGTCTGGCAAGCCAGATCGGCAAAATAGTGGAGGCATATGTAGATGATGTGGTCATCAAAACAAGACATTTTGAATCTCTAGTAGACGACTTGAGGCTCACATTTGATAACCTCCGAACATACGACATCAAGCTCAACCTGGAAAAATGCATTTTTGGCGTTCCAGCCGGAAAGCTCTTGGGCTTCATTGTATCCGGTAGAGGAATTGAAGCAAATCCAGCCAAGATCCGAGCTCTGTCGCAACTGGATATCCCAAAGGACCTCAAACAAATACAAAAGTTAACCGGATGCGTGGCGGCTCTAAGCCACTTTATCTCCCGCTTGGGAGAAAAGGCCCTACCCCTTTACCGCCTCCTTCGGCGCATTGAACACTTCAAATGGACGGATGCAGCCACGGCCGGACTCGATGAAATAAAAGCCATATTGGCAACAAACCCAGTCCTGGCCGCGCCAAACATTGGCGAACCAATGCTATTATACATTGCAGCAACACATCAGGTTGTAAGCGCAGTGCTCGTCGTCGAACGAGAAGCGGACGGACACAAAATCCCCCTTCAAAAGCTGGTCTATTATGTGTCCACTGTCCTCACTCCCTGCAAATCACGGTACCCGCATTATCAAAAGATTGCGTACACGGTATTCATGGCATCCCGGAAGCTACGACACTACTTTCAAGAGTGTTCAATAATAGTAGCCTCGGAAGTACCACTTAACGATATTATAAACAACCGTGACGCAACGGGCCGGATTGCAAAATGGGCCATTGAGCTCCTCCCGTTCGACATAACTTATAAGCCATCGCGAGCCATCAAGTCACAAGTCTTGGCCGACTTCGTTGCAGAATGGACGGAGGCTGAACTCCCTAAAGAGTACGGCACATATTCAAATTGGATCATGCATTTCGACGGCTCCAAGATGTTGGCCGGACTGGGGGCTGGCGTCGTTTTGATGTCCCCCACAGGAGACACAGTTCAATATGTACTCCAGATTATGTACACGGACTCCAACAATGCAGCCGAATATGAGGCCCTTTTACATGGTCTCCGGATGGCAGTATCCATGGGTATTCAACGCCTAGAGGTGCGCGGGGACTCGAACCTCGCAATATCCCAAATAAATGGAGACTTCAATGCCAAGGATCCAAAAATGGCAGCTTACCGCAACGCCATCCTAAAAATGTTAGCTCAGTTCGAGGGGCTTGAATTTCACCATATAGCCTGGGAAAATAATCAGGCGGCAGATGTCCTGGCACGCATCGGTGCAAAACGAGATGTAGTCCCCCCAACATCTTCTTGGAAAGGCTGTTCAAGCCATCCGTAGTACGGGAAGGTGAGCTGAAGAATAACATCCCGGACCCAACCGCACTGCCCAACATCGAACATTCTGACACAATCGGAGGCTCTGCCAATGAAATAACACCTTTAGCCCACGTAATAATGGCCATCATCGCCCCGTGGACAGAACCATTCCTCGCCTACCTTACTAGGCAGGAACTCCCCGAGGACCAAAATGAGGCACGCTGCATAGTGCGGCGATCCAAAGCCTACAGAGTCCATGAGGGAGAGCTTTATAAGAAAAGCACTACCGGAGTCCTTCAAAGGTGCATCTCCGAAGAGGAGGGGCGGAACCTCCTGGCTGAAATTCATGCCGGACTCGGCAGTCATCACGCTACAGCTTGGTCCCTTGTAAGCAAGGCCTTCCGTACAGGCTTTTATTGGCCGATGACTCGGGCAGACGCTCAGGACTTAGTCCAACGATGCACCGGTTGCCAGCTCTTTGCAAACCAAAGCCATATGCCACCCACCACCCTCCAAACTATCCCCATTACTTGACCCTTCGTGGTTTGAGGGCTTGACATGGTTGGACCCCTTAAAGGCGGAACCCACAAGCAAAAATACTTACTGGTCATGGTGGATAATTTCACCAAATGGATAGAAGCCAAGCCTGTTAAGACGGCCGAATCCGGACCGGTGATAGACTTTATATCTGGGGTTGTACACCGTTACGGCGTCCCCCACAACATCATCACTGATAACGGCACGAACTTCACGGCCGACGAGGTAAAACTCTCGTGCAAAAACATGGGCATCAAGCTCGATTATGCTTCCATCTATCACCCACAAACTAACGGCTAGGTCGAACGTGCAAATGGTCTTATCATGAGCGGCATCAAACCCAGATTAGTGCGGTCCCTCAAGGAATCTAACACGCACTGGGTAGAGGAGCTCGACTCCGTACTCTGGGGGCTGCGGACCACGCCGAATCGCACCACCGGATACACACCATTCTTTATGGTGTACGGCGCAGAGGCAGTTTTGCCTTGCGACATAATTCATGACTCACCTTGAGTGCGCATGTATGAAGAAAGAGAACCCGAGCTCGATCGGCAGGACAGCTTGGACGCATTGGAGGAGGAGCGTGACGTGGCAAAAGCCCGTTCCGCATTCTATCAACAACAGGCTCGAAGATACCAAAGCAAAGAAGTACGGGCCAAAAATTACAACGTTGGCGAATTAGTTCTACGACTACCGAACAAGAAAAAGGACAAACTCAAGCCCAAGTGGGAAGGTCCCTTCATAATTGACCAAGTCCTGACTGGTGGAGCGTACCGCCTGCGGGATGCATCGGATAACCAACTCGAGCCGAACCCATGGAACGCAGCCCGTCTCCGAAGATTCTATGCCTAACGCCGGACTCTATGTTCGTCTCCTTCCTTTGACCATTTTTTATATATTTTCCGTCTTACATTTCTCTTCTTCTCTCTCTCTCTTATAGCCTTTAAAGGCTCATAAAGTGACGCGCTATCCGCGCTCATTAAACTTGGGGGCTTCTTTAAACAAAAGCTTATTCATACGGGCTTCATGCCCAACACATGTGTCACACTTCCACATGTACCTTTTATTCACCATTATATGCATCGATATGACTTAAGTTTTGGCCAAGCTGGGTTGCCTGGCTCCTGTGCTTACCCCTACATTCCCGATTGTTCGGCTAGGTGGTAAAGGGAGCACCTCTGCGATTGTTACTGCCGGGTCAGCCGGACGTGTACCTTAGACTGGGTGAAGCCGAAAGCTAGCGTTCTTAAGGGAATATTCGGTCGGTGAACTAAAGATGATCTCTTTTTATTTTTATGTATACGCCCCTAGATGTTTTTCCCGCGTTTCTTTTCGCAGCATGGACATGCACCTTAGGGCATACCTCCCAGGGAAAGCAACCCCTAACGGAACTATTCTCCCTGGAAGATGTTTCTTACTAACCATGTAATATAACATAACTAGTCGGGCACTTGTCTGTTCACGCACTAATGACCCCTACACCTGGTCTCCATGCATTCCCCGGTTCCTATATAACCGCATGGGAATTCGGACACACTCTGGACCGTCAGGTCCCGAGGCTGAAGCGAAAAGGTCGGCCATGACAAATGATCTACAATCCGGCTAGAAGGCATTATAAATGTCAATTAAATTACATAGTCATTTTGACTGATTGTATTCCTCTTCAATACCATCTAACAGGCTGTCTAATTTACAGTCCTGCTGGGAATACTTAGCGACCAACTCTACTTGGCCGTATACTAAGCTTACAGGGATCTCCTTCCCATCGGGCCCTACAGGACCGACCTCGGCCATGTGGTTGGGGTCAGCCTTTGCGTACCGCGTCTTCACCATGGCCCAGGCCTCTCTAGCGCCTTGACGGCAGGCTGATATCTTCCACAATCGGAAGCACCGTTGTGCTCCCTTTAGCTTCTCTGCAAGCTCTCCAAGACCTTCGGGCATGGAGACGGATGGCCACAGGGCCTGGGCGACGCCTTGCATCGCCTGCCGAACTCGATCGAGCAGTTGCGAGAGCTCGGGAAGAAGGTCACCCGTAGAACCGGGCATCTCCTCTGCACGACGACCTGTTAGCACACCTACAGACATTGCTCTGTTAGTCGACTTCCCCGCCGAACTTTCTTTCAAAGGTTTGTTCAAGCACTTACTAAATATGCCGCGCCGAAGCCGTTGATTCTCCTTCACGGAGTCTGACAGCTGGGCATGAACATCTTTCAGCTCGACGCCCAGCTTGGTGTTGGCATCTTGGAGATCGTTCTTCTCCCGCCTCACCTTTGTCGGCACCTTCTCACCAGCCTTTAGCTAGCGTAGGAGGTGTTGCCTTTCCGGATTCAATCCGGCGCCATCTGCAATTTCATTTTTCAGATTCGCACCCATGCCATGATTTGCAAAATACTTATCTTTCGAAGTGTATATTACCAGAGGGGGTATCCTTGGGCTCCCCTGCCGCGGCTAGTGCGGCCTCAAGTTGGGCTTTGCACTCTTCCAGCTCCTTGGACAGTAGGGAATTCTTTTTTGTAAGAACCTGCATAACAAATGATCCTTAAATCAGTTATTCTAACTGTTTCAAGTCTCGGGGGCTACTGGTATATATATATAATTACCAAAATTTTCTTACCCATATGTCTTTTACATATTGCTCCGTGGCTCTGGCTAGACCATTTTGAGCGGCACGGAGGTACGCATCTCCCGAGTTGAAGGCATCTAACACCCCTTGGGAGAAACAAGCGTCGCGAAGAATTGTCCGGCGACGCCTGTGGTTCATGGCACTCTCCACCTCAGAGTTGGTGGCAGACAACCCGTCCACATCCTCCATCGGAGGAGCGTCTGGCGCGCACCTTGCGTTCGCCTCCGCCTCCAGACCAGGCTTTGGAGCCTGGCTGGTGGAGGCGCGATTGGCAGCCTCTCCGGATATAGTCCGACAAGGTCTCTTTGTCCTGAAGAGAGCACGAGTGTCAATGTGCCTCGAAGGTATAACACCTGGGATAAGGGGGCGCGCCATACCTTTGCGCTGACGCCTCGGTCCGGACTGCACTTCTTTTTTGCCCACGGGGCCTTGTGGCCCCTCGTTGGCTTGTCGCCGCAGGTTCGGCCTTCCGCCTTAAAAACCTCCCCTGCAAAGTTTGGTTGTAACCAGGAAACTGAAAACACGAGAGGGCGCACACCTATTCGGGGTACTGGGACTTCGATCTCAGTTACCTGGGAGGCCTGGATTAGCCCTGGGTAATCGGCCGTAATGGCCACCAAGGCGTTGTCCTTGCTCAATTGATGGAACACTCCATCAATCAACTCCACAGATATGTCCGGATCCTCTTGAGAGGCCGGGTCGAGGGACCGTCCTGGGTCCTCGGGTTGTGGAGGAGGGCTGCTTATTTCCTTAACATCCTGGCGCAGTTCCTACGTTGAAGTCGTCAGACTGAATATTTAACAATGGGAATACAAAACGGATGGGCAAGTAAATACGACCGCTTACCCAGCTTGGGGGATTGTGCATAGAGAATCCACCATGTGGGTTGACGCGGAGAAATTCCTTCTCTTCTCCCTTATACAAAGTGGACAAGATCTTTAGTAGAGCGGCAGCTGAATCCGGCCCCTTACGGTTGTAGCGGGTGGCGTCGTCCTCCCCGTTGAAGTCCCACATGGGGTGGCTTCTATACTGAAGCGGTTGCACCCCCCGCATAATGCATTCGGCCATAACCCCGATCATGGTTAGACAGAATGGGCTAACAATCTTATTCGGCCCATCAGGTAAATGATGTCCCTGTCACTTTCCCTCTGAGGGCTCCATGGACGCCAGCTTAGGCGCTTCTTTAAGGGAGCACTGTCGAATTCAGGGAGGCCGATCCGGACAGGATCCGGTAGCGGGACGTCTTCTATATAAAACCATTCCGAGGGCCAGTCTTCGGACGCCTTCTTTGGGGTTCCGGATAGATATCCGGTCCCAGCGATGCGCCACACTTCGGCTCCGCCCACTTGATACATTGACCCCTCCTTAGAGCGGGGCACAAGGCATAATAACCTTTTCAATAGCCCGAAATGAGCCTCGATACCCAAAAACAGCTCGCAGAGGGCTACGAAGCCCGCGATATGCAATACGGAGGCAGACATGAGATTGTGTAGCTGGAGGCCATAGAACTCCAGGAGCCCCTGGAGAAATGGATGGATTGGAAATACGAGCCCCCTTATTAAATAAGGGACGAGGAACACCCGCTCTCCTTTGGAGGGATTAGGGGCACTCTCCACTTGATCTCCACCATTATAGATGGCAAGGCCGGCTCGAACCGGGACCATATAGGCCGGGGGGAGAAATCCCTTGGTCTGGAGCGTCACTAGCTCGCTATGCGGGATGGAGCATCTCTCCCAATATCCAGGCTGAGGGTTGGAAGGGCGAGAGGAGGAGTCGCGACGGCTGGCCATGGTGGAATGGACCTTTGTCAGATGCGCTCTGATGAACACTCGCGAAGGGGGGAAGATGTGGTTTGGATCTAAATCCTCGTCCCCTTAAATAGGTCAGCTCGTTTACGTGGCTAGGGGTGTGAATGTAAAAACACTCAGACTTTTCATATTCGTTTGACACGTGGGAAGCGGCCATTATTGGGCGTAGAAGCCAAGGAGCGCAACATCTACAAGAAACCGGACTTTATTCAACAGGTACACGGAATTTGAAGGAGAATCCGCCTTGCAATGCCGAAGACAATCTGCGTGCCGGACTCATCGTCCTTGAAGCCTGGTTCGGGGGCTACTGAGGGAGTCCTGGATTAGGGGGTGTCCGGATGGCTGGACTATACCTTTGGCCGGACTCCTGGACTATGAGGATACAAGATTGAAGACTCCATCCCATGTCCGGAAGGGACTTTCCTTGGCATGGAAGGCAAGCTTGGCGATACGGATATGTAGATCTCCTACCATTGTAACCGACTTTGTGTAACCCTAGCCCTCTCCAGTGTCTATATATACTGGAGGGTTTTAGTCCGTAGGACAACATACACAACAACAATCATACCATAGGCTAGCTTCTAGGGTTTAGCCTCTCCGATCTCGTGGTAGATCTACTCTTGTACTACCCATATCATCAATATTAATCAAGCAGGACGTAGGGTTTTACCTCCATCGAGAGGGCCCGAACCTGGGTAAAACTTCATGTCCCTTGCCTCCTGTTACCATCCGGCCTAGACGCACAGTTCGGGACCCCCTACCCGAGATCCACCGGTTTTGACACCGACAGCCACGGTGTAGCCCGTCCCCCTCAAATCCAGGGCCGGGCGTGGCCACAGTGCCTCGTACCAGCGGAGATCTTCGCCCGGCGCGGCACTGTTGCCACTCTGCCCTTGACGTCACTCCTGTCAGGAGAAGTACTGTCCCCACTACTGCTTGTCGGTACGGCCCGAAGAAGGTGGGACCTGCCGGTCAGCGAGAGCCCGGAAGATGGCTGCGGACACACCAATCGGACCCGAGGAAGGTCGGCTCCCAGCAGTCGGCCTGACCCTTCCTCGGGGACCCACGTGCCGTTAACCAGACCGGATGCAGAGTGGCTATAGTGATCTCCCACCAGGAGGTAGGACTATAGCCACGCCTCCCTGACCAAGCACGCATCATTAGCAACACGGCTACAGTAATCCGTAGCCGGCAAGACCCGCGAGCGGCGGAGGCAGCCTGTCGGCTCTGTACCAAACCAGCCGGCAGGGCCCACCAGGCGGCGGAGAAGCCGGCGACCAGAGAGACTGACAGTCGGTCCCTACGCCCGACTGGATTACCACTGTACCCCTAGGAGGTAGGCCTATATAAACCCCCCAGGGCACCCATGCAAAGGGTTCGGACCTGTTAGGACTAGACTAATACCTAGAGGAGGAGAGAGCGTGCCTGCCTTCTTCCACGTCTAGCAAACAGCTCAAGGAGCACCATTGTACCACTTGCGCCTTAGTGATCATGCGGAGACCCCGCAGAGCAGGACTAGGGGTGTTATCTCCTAGGAGAGCCCCGAACCTGGGTAAAGTACGCCGGCGTTCGTGTCTACGCCTCATCCCGCTTCCAGGCACCGGCGATATTCTACTCGCTCCCACCATGATAAGCCATCCATTGGCATATGTCGCACCCAACCCCCGACATTAAGCAAGCAGGATTTCATAATTGAAATACATCAGAGTACAACATGATATAGCTTCAGCACTCAGCTACCACATTACACAATTGCACCAGCACCAAGTTTCACATGCAACATCTAGAACCTTTCGAAATTAGCATCATAGACGGTACATAGAAAGATGCATCTCATCTGGGAAACTGCCGAAGCGGAAGGCGAATATTGAGCCTTCATTCATGTTGAAGGTATTTGCAACTTTAGGCCTGTGCCTTTGGATGATTGGCCGTCCATCCTTCGTCCTCTTCAGGAACACTTCAATATTGAACCGTGGGTGTTGTATGAAAACCTTCCCCGCCTCCTGACTATAGAGGTAGTTTGAGAGGTAATCATCAGTGAACTGCTTTGGAAAGGCCTGAAAACAAGGATGTGCATAAATATCTTCTCTATATTGGAAATGGGGCAAAGGAAATAAAAAAAGGCAAGGTATAATAGTTAGTACCATCTTGTAGTTAACTGATGTCTTCTTCATTGTGGAGACAAAGATCTTGTTGTTTTTTGTCGCTAATTTCTTTATCCTAACTATCTTCCTGAGTTTCTTGACTTGACTGATATTCATGGACAACTCATTTCCCCGTATGCAAAAAGGGTCGAATAGTAGGTCAAAACCTTTGACAACAGGGCCTACATGTGCAAGACCAAATTGTTAAAAACCTAAATATTAGAAAGGTTCCTGCAATTGCACAATAACGTGCTATTAGACAACGGATCATGCACGTGCTAACCTCGATTGTAAACCTCAGTGCTTCCCATTGTTTCCCTGCAACACATATAAGGTAGTTAGTCATTAGGTTAAGTAAGGTTCACATACTATTAGTAAAATATGTTGATGAAAAATAAGCACATTGTAGATTCATCAGATTAATTCAAGCCACATGGAAAGCCCATTTATCCAAACCAAGCATGATTAAGAACTAGGAAATATAACACTTGTATACGTTTCTCATGTATTAAGTGCAGCCAAATTCAATTTATTCCTCACATGCACAACAATACATAATTCTACCCACGACAATTGGACATCGCATTGCAGAACTGAACCAGGCAGTTAACTAAACACCACAGCAAATGAACCAAATATTAACTGAGCACCACATTGCACAATATAACATACTCCTAATAGAAGATCAGATAGTTAACCAAACCAAGCATGCTTAACAACTTGGAAATATAGCAATTGTATTTGTTTCTCATGTATTTAGTACAACCAAATTCGATTTATTTCTCATATGGTATACAATAACAGAATGCACCCACAACAATTTAACAACGCATTGCAGAATTGAACCAAACAGTTAACTAAACACCACAACAAATGAACCAAATGTTAACTGAGCACCACATTGCACAATGTATAACATACTAGAAGATCAGACAATTAACCAAACCAAGCATGCTTGACAACTTGGAAATATAGCAAATGTATTTGTTTCTCATGTATTTCATTAAGGAAAAATCGATTTATTTCTCACATGGAAGACAATAAAAAATTGCACCCTGAGGAATTGAACATCACATTTGCAGAATTGAAAAAAATAGTTAGTGAACACTTACAACTAATTAACCAATAGTTAATAAGTGAGCACCACATTGCACGGCATATAGAACATATACACTAGAGCAACAGATTGCATGGTAAAAGTAGATAGCACAATTCACTAGAATTTGTTAAGGAAAGGCAGTAGCTAGCAAACTGAACATGGGTCCTTATAGTGAGCTAATAAGACAAGCTACTCCTCATTGTCAGAGATATCGATGACGATTGGCTCCTTGGACATGGAAGAGGGCAAGGCCTCCACATCATGGGTGCCCTCATCGTAGTGGTGAGTTTCCTGAGCCGCTCCGGGCACTAACCTGCTGGCTCTCGAGATGAGGTAATCACGTGGACGTTGAGAAAACACCTCGTAGTCTTCGTGAAAGGCACCAAGGGTGGCCTCAAGAAAATGCCACAAACTATCGTTTAAAGCAGACAACCGCGCCGTGGCATCGGGGCGCGAGTCTATGGTGGTCTCGACAGCGAGGTGCTCCTCCAAGATCTGGGGGTCGGCACGAATGGCAGCCATCATGACCTCATCCGTGCATGCGGCTTCGATTTGCTTCTCCGCTGCCAAATACTCCTTGAGATCCTGGCTATACTGCATGCACCATGGCTTAGGGTGGTGCTTACTTGCTGGAGGGGTCGGTGATTTGGGTGGAAGGTGTCGCGCCGGCGGTCGGGGCATGTGGGATGTGGACGGAGGAGGATGGGGGTCGGGTGTGGATTACCTGCGTGGATAGGCGAGGCCGAGCAGTGTGAAGGAGGGTCACCGGTGAGGAGGTGGTGCTGCAAGCAAGGAGTGAAGGTTTGAACTTGGAAAGGAAGGCGAAAACAGGGGAAATGTGGCTTTTGGTAAGGGGGAGGGGTGGGGAGGTAGATATTTCCGCAGAAGCCGAAAATTTTGAATCGCTTTAGCGAAGAAACTGGTGCGCAAACTGTCATCAGACGGTGCTCCAGGATATTTTGTACTGCATCTCACATAGTTGGTGATAATAAATTGTGTGGGATCTGAAGGAAATATGCCCTAGAGGCAATAATAAAGTTGTTATTTATGTTTCCTTACATCATGATAAATGTTTATTATTCATGCTAGAATTGTATTAACCGAAAACTTGATACATGTGTGGATACATAGACAAAACACTGTGTCCCAAATAAGCCTCTACTAGACTAGGTCGTTAATCAAAGATGGTTAAGTTTCCTAACCATAGACATGTGTTGTCATTTGATAAACGGGATCACATCATTAGGAGAATGATGTGATGGACAAGACCCATCCGTTAGCTTAGCATGTTGATCGTTCAGTTTTATTACTATAGCTTTCTTCATGTCATATACATATTCCTTCGACTATGAGATTATGCAACTCCCGGATACCGTAGGAATACATTGTGTGCTATCAAACGTCACAATGTAACTGGGTGATTATAAATATTCTCTACAGGTATCCCCAAAGGTGTTTGTTGGGTTGGCATATATCGAGATTAGGATTTGTCACTCCGAGTATCGGAGAGGTATCTCTAGGCCCTCTTGGTAATGCACATCATAATAAGCCTTGCAAGCAATGTGACTAACGAGTTAGTTGCAGGATGATGTATTATGGAATGAGTAAAGAGACTTGCCAGTAATGCGATTGAACTAGGTATGAAGATACCAACGATCGAATCTCGGGCCAGTAACATACCGATGACAAAGGGAAAAACATATGTTGTCATTACGGTACACCGATAAAGATCTTCGTAGAATATGTGGGAACCAATATGAGCATATAGGTTCCTCTGTTGTTTATTGACCGGAGAGGTGTCTCGGTCATGTCTACATAGTTCTCAAACCCGTAGGGTCCTCACGTTTAACGTTTGATGACGATTTTATATTATATGAGTTATGTGATTTGGTGACCGAATGTTGTTCGAAGTCTCAGATGAGATCACGGACATGACGAGGAGTCTTGAAATGGTCGATAGGTAAAGATTCATATATAGGATGACGGTATTCAGACACCAGAAGTGTTCTGGGGGTACCAGATGCATATCGGGTCACCAGAAGGGGTTCGGGCATCCCCCCGGCAACTACATGGGTCTTAACGGGCCAAGAAGGGGACATACCAGCCCCTAAGGGGCTGGTGCATCCCATGTAGGCCAAAATAAGGGGGAAGGAAAGAGGAGAAGGGAGAAAGGAAGGGGAGGGATTCGGCCTCCCCCTTCCTTCCCTCCACCCTCCTCCTTCCTTCCCCCTACGGATGAATATGGAAGGGGGGAGGCCGAATTGGGAGGCACCCAAGTACGATTCCTCCTACTTGGGGCGCCCCCTTGGCTGCCTCTCCTCCCTCCACCCTCCTCTTTCCTCCCCCCTACAGATATATATGAGGGGGGGCGCCGCTAGAAAACACAACAATGATTGTTAGCCGTGTGCGGCGCCACCCTCAACAGTTTGCACCTCCGGTCATATTGTCGTAGTGCTTAGGCGAAGCCCTACGCGGATCACTTCACCATCACCGTCACCACGCCGTCGTGCTGACGAAACTCTGCCTCGACACTTTGCTGGATCAAGAGTTTGAGGGACGTCATCGAGCTGAACGTGTGCAAAACTCAGAGGTGCCATATGTTTCGTACTTGATCGGTCGGAACGAGAAGAAGTTTGACTACATCTACCATGTTGTCAAATGCTTCCGCATTCGGTCTACGAGGGTACATGGACACACTCTCCCCCTCTTGTTGCTATGCTTCTCCTAGATAGATCATGCGTGAGCGTAGGATTTGTTTTTAAAATTGCATGCTACACTTCCCAAAAGTGGCATGCGAGCCAGGTCTATGCGTAGATGATATGCATGAGTAGAACACAAAAACTTGTGGGCGGTGATCGTCATACTGCATTCATCAAGCGAGCTTATGTCAAATAGGCTCTTTTCACTGGCAAGTTTGAAATCATAGTTGAGCTCTTTGATTGCCCAGTAAGTCTTGTGTTCTAGTTCAAGAGGTAAGTGACATGCTTTTTCATACGGAGACATACCCATAGGGTTCTTATAAGCAGTCCTATAAGCCCATAATGCATCATCAAGTTCCTTAGACCAATTATTTCCAGATCTATTGACAGTCTTTTGCGAGATCAATTTAATTTCTTTATTGATCAATTCTACTTGACCACTAGACTAAGGATGATAAGGAGATGCAATTCTATGGTTGACATCATATTTAGCAAGCATTTTACTGAAAACACCATGAATAAAATGTGAACCACCATCAATTATCAAATATCTAGGGACTCCAAACCTCGGAAAAATAACTTCTTAAAGCATTTTATTAGAAGTGTTATGATCATCACTACTAGTTCGAATAGCTTCTACCCACTCAGTAACGTAATCAACAACAACTAGAATATGTGTATACCCATTAGAGGAAGGAAAAGGTCCCATATAATCAAAGCCCCAAACATCAAATGGTTCAATAACGAGTGAATAATCCATAGGCATTTCTTGATGTCTACTAATATTACCAGTTCTCTGGCATTCATCACATGACAAGACATAATTATGAGCATCCTTGAAGAGAGTAGGCCAATAAAAACCAGATTGTAATACCTTGTGTGCAGTACTATCTCCAGCATGGTGTCCTCCGTAGGCCTCGGAGTGGCACTTGCGTATGACATGTTCCTGTTCAAGCTCAGGTACACAACATCTAATAACACCATCTACTCGTTCTTTAGAAAGGCGTGGGTCATCCCAAAAGTAGTGTCTTAAATCATAGAAAAACTTTTTCTTTTGCTGGTATGTGAAACTAGGAGGTATAAATTTAGCAACAATGTAATTAGCATAATCAGCATACCATGGAGCCTTACGAGAAGCATTCATGACAACTAATTGTTCATCAGGAAAATTATAATCAATTGGCAGTGGGTCATCAAGAATATTTTCTAACCTAGACAAGTTGTCTGCTACGTGTTTCTCAGCACCCTTTCTATCAATAATATGAAAATCAAATTCTTGTAGCAGGAGAACCCATCTAATAAGTCTAGGTTTAGCATCCTTATTTTCCTAAGATATTTAATAGTAGCATGATCGGTGTGAACAGTTACTTTTGAATCAACAATATAAGATCTGAACTTATCACAAGCAAAAACAACTATGATACGTCTCCAACGTATCTACTTTTCCAAACACTTTTGACCTTATTGTGGACTCTAACTTGCATGATTTGAATGGAACTAACCCAGACTGAGGTTGTCTTCAGCAGAATTGCCATGGTGTTATTTTTGTGCAAAAATAAAAGTTCTCGGAATGACATGAAAATCAATGGAGAATATTTTTGGAATTAATAAAAAATACTGGCGAAAGAATCAACACCAGGGGGTCCACACCCTGTCCCGCGCCCCCTGCCTCATGGGCCCCCTGAGGCTCCACCGACGTCAACTCCAACTCTATATATTCATGTTCGGGGAAAAAATCAGAGAGAAGGATTCATCGCATTTTACGATACGGAGTTGCCGCCAATCCCTAATCTCTCTCGGGAGGGCTGATCTGGAGTCCATTCGGGGCTTCGGAGAGGGGAATCCGTCGCCATCGTCATCATCAACCTTCCTCCATCACCAAATTCATGATGCTCACCGCCATGCATGAGTAATTCCATCATAGGCTTGCTGGACGGTGATGGGTTGGATGAGATTTATCATGTAATCGAGTTAGTTTTGTTAGTGTTTGATCCCTAGTATCCATTATGTTCTAAGATTGATGTTGCTATGACTTTGCTATGCTTAATGCTTGTCACTAGGGCCCGAGTGCCATGATTTCAGATCTGAACCTATTATGTTTTCATGAATATATGTGAGTTCTTGATCCTATTTTGCAAGTCAATAGTCACCTACTATGTGTTATGATCCGGTAACCCAGAAGTGACAATAATCGGGACCACTCCCGATGATGACCGTAGTTTGAGGAGTTCATGTATTCACCAAGTGTTAATGCTTTGGTCCGGTACTCTATTGTAGCGATCCAACCTCAAACGGTCGAATCTCTGTGCATAAGTGTCACCCCTGGATTGGTAATGCTGAGACACACGGTACTTGAAGGATTTATAACGGAGTAGCAATCACACAATTATTACATTGAATGTCTCAAAAGAGAACTTATTACAATAAGTATGGCTTAAGGCCATCTAAGTGGAATAACAGTGGAAGGCTTGGAAGATAAAGTGAGTCCATCAACTCCAACGACATAGCTGAGTGCACGACAAACGGCCTAGCGCACCTTACTCTTCGTCTGAAAAGTCTGCAACATGATACGTTGCAGCCCGAAAAACGGGCCAGCACATGGAATATGCTGGCAATATAACACAGTAGAGCAATGAACAAGTAAATGCTATTACTACATGCATATATGGCTGGTGGAGGCCCTATGGTTGCAATGTTTTTGCAAAAAGCCAATTTTTTCCTAGAACAAAGGAATACATTTTATTTAACTATCATGGTAGTTGTTAAACATTGAGGAGGTTCCTCCAACTCAATCCCCATTAAGCAGTATTAAAAACCCAACATATTAATTTAGAGTGATGAGATCAACATGATAATCCAAGAACCAGATACTCAAGATGTCCATAACCGGGGACACGGCTAACCATGATTAGTTTGTACACTCTGCAGAGGTTTGCGCACTTTTCCCCACAAGACTCGATCTCCTCCGTTGTATTTCTCGCACTGCATGGTGTTTGAGAAACGGATGACCGAGACACAGTCTTTCAGAAACATTAACTCTTTACTCTCGGTGGACAGTTACACCTACTTTCCCCTACATCTGCTAGCCCACCACTGAAAGAGGTCATGCAACATACTCAACTATGCTAGAGCCCATAATAGCTTGTGGCTGCACATGGAAGTTTCTAGCATGAATAATCTCATGATCCCATGGAGCCTGGGTGCCGAACCATAGGATGATCACACGAGTACTCTAGGATATCCTAGGACAACACTGGATTCTCCAGGTGCCCGCAACCAATCCACCCAGATGTGTATTTAAGTAGTCACCTTAAGTAAACCAATAATTAAGAATCTCACATCTGTCATGGATACACTCAAACCCAAACCACGTCTACGAGCATAGCATGGGAATATAAGCATAACGTAGAAGTAACTCCCAAGGGTTTGATAATAAAAGTTCAATAGGTTCTACCTCATCATCCACTTCCCAAACCCACAAGTTAAGAGATCCTACTCATGCAATGTTTGAGGGTTGAAACTAATGCATAAAACTGGGTAGAAGGGAATATGATCAAAGTGTTACTCCTTGCTGATGATCCGCAAAACCTAGTGACTCGTAGTGGCACGGTGCGCACTCCGGGAATTCTAGTGCAAACAAACAATAGCATACATAAGCACTCAAGCATAGATGCAAGGGGAAAACTTCAAATAAGAAGATCAAATCTAAAAACTCAACTAAAGAGATTTGATCTGCAAAAAGAATCAATCGAATCGGAGCTACATAACTGAAACTACAATCGAAAGAACTTAAAAAAATCTTCTTGAAACCAAGTTTTAAATTGTCAAAACCTTGTTCAAGTTGATTAAACAGAAAGAGGGTTTCGAGACTTAGATTTTGGCATTGGTTTCACTGGATTTGGACAAACGGTTAAAAAGTTACAAGGGTTTGAAGATCAGGGGCTAATCTGCGATAAAAATAATCACGGATAGGTCCCTGGCTGAGAATAAAATAAAATAAAGACTAACGAACGAACATTCGCTAACAGAACCAATCTAAAGAAAACCGATCTAATAAAATAAACTGTGAAATTAAAAAAACCGGGTTAAACTAAAAAACGACCGGTCAACGGCGGCGGCTCCGGCAGCGGCGATGGCGGCGGCTGGGGTTTGGGGCGGGGCGCTGGGCGGCTGGGTGGGCTGGGGCGGCCTCACCTCGCCTTATAAAGGCCCGGGCGGCAGTGTCCTGTTCGGACAAGGCCCGTTAAGGCGGTTCACGTTTTTTTTAAAAACAGATTTCGCTGAAAAATATCCTAGCAAATAAAATAAAAATCTAAAAATACCAAAACAAATTTTCACCGTCTAAATAGAATATTTAGAACAAAGTGAACATTTTCTTGGCCTAAAAATGCAATTTTTCAAAAATGCATATTTCCTAATTTCAAATAAAATAGCGATAAAATCCAAATAAAATAATTTATTTGATTTTAATAATTTTCCTCCAATATTTCAATTACTTTGGAGAAGTCATATTATCTCCTCTCATATATTTTTAATTTGAAATATTTTTTGGAGAGAAAAATAATAAAATCAAATTGATCCACTTTTCAATATTTGAGAAAATTCAAATATGAAAACCATAAACCCCCCCCCCCCAACTCTCTCCGTGGGTCCTTGAGTTGCTTAGGATTTTGGGATCACAAAGCCAAAATGCAAATAAAATAGGATATGCATACGATGACCTATGTATAACATTCCAAATTGAAAATTTGGGATGTTACAAACCTACCCCCCCTTAAGATGTATCTCATCCTCGAGATTCGGGTTGGCTAGAAAATAGGTGTGGGTGGTCTTTCCGTAGATCACCCTCTCGTTCCCAGGTGGCTTCATCCTCAGTATGGTGGCTCCACTGAACTTTGCAAAACTCGATAATCTTATTGCGTGTAACTCGGCTGGCAAAGTCGAGAATCTTGACATGTTTCTCCACATAGGTCAGATCACTATCCAACTGAATTGCTTCCAGGGGTACTGTATCTCTCAAAGGAATATTGGCCATCTCAGCATGACATTTCTTCAACTGGGAAACGTGAAACACATCATGAACTCCTGGTAGTCCTTCGGGTAACTCCAACTTGTAGGCCATTTCTCCCATACGTTCCAAAACTTGGTATGGTCCTACAAATCTTGGGGCTAGCTTTCCCTTAACTCCAAAACATTTAACTCCACACAGGGGTGACACCCGAAGATATGCTCTGTCTCCGATTTCATAGACTACTTCCTTGTGTTTTGAGTCTGCATAACTCTTCTGCCTAGACTGAGCTACCTTCAGTCTATCTCGAATCAGCTTAACCTTCTCTTCTGACTCTTTGATTAAATCTGGTCCAAACAACTGGCGGTCTCCAACTTCATCCCACATCAACGGTGTCCTGCACCTTCATACATACAAGGCTTCGAAAGGTGCCATCTTCAAACTGGCTTGGTAACTGTTGTTGTATGAAAACTTTGCGTAGGGAAAATTATCATCCCAACTAGATCCATAATCAAGCGCACAAGCTCTCAACACGTCCTCCAGAATCTGATTGACTCTCTCGGTCTGTCCATCTGTTTACGGCTGAAAAGTTGTACTGAACTCTAGCCTGGTGCCCAGAGTCTGGTGCAGCTGGTGCCAAAACTTTGAAGTAAACTGGGTTCCTCTATCTGATACAATAGTCCTCGGAACTCCATGCAGACATACGATTCTGTTCATGTATATCTTGGCCAACTTCGCACTGGTGTAGGTGGTTTTCACTGGGATAAAGTGAGCCACTTTGGTCAAGCGATCCACTACTACCCAAATAGAATCATATCCCGATCGGGTCCTGGGTAATCCAGTGATAAAATCCATGCCAAGCTTGTCCCACTTCCATTGGGGTATCGGCATAGGCTGTAGTAATCCTGCTGGCTTCTGATGTTCTGCCTTCACTCTCTGGCATACATCACATACGGCTACATACTCGGCAATATCCTTCTTCATACCAGTCCACCAGAAACGTTCCTTCAAATCCAAACACGTCTTGGTGTTTTCAGGGTGTATCGAGTATGGTGAGTCGTGAGCTTCCTGAAGTATCAACTTCCTAATCTCTGCATTATTGGGCACGTAAACACTGTCCTCAAACCATAAGGTGTCGTGCTTGTCCTCACGAAAACCTTTGGCCTTTCCTTTGCTCATCTTCTCCTTTATCTCAGCAATTTCCTTATCATCCTTCTGAGCTTCTCGAAATTTTCCCAATAATGTCGACTGAATTTTAATGATGCAACAAAACCTCTAGGGACTATCTCCAAACATAGCTCACTGAGATCTTCAACTAACTCCATTGGCAATCCTCCGCTTACGAGGGTATTGGCGTAACTCTTCCGGCTCAAAGCGTCTGCTACGACATTGGCCTTGACTGGATGATAGTGCAACTTCATATCGTAATCCTTTATAAGCTCCAACCATCTCCTTTGCCTGAGGTTCAACTCCTTCTGCATGAAAATGTACTTCAAACTCTTATGATGCATGTACACACCACAACGGTTTCCAATAAGAAAATGTCTCCAGGGTTTGAGTGCATGCACTATGGCTGCTAACTCCAAATCATGTGTTGCATAACTCAATTCATGTGGTCGAAGCTGTCGTGAGGCATACGAAACAACTCTTCCATCTTGCATAAGCACGCCTCAAAGTCCTAAACAAGATGCGTCGCAATACACTTGGAAGTCCTTGCGTATATCTGGCAGAATCAGCACTGGGGCCATAGTCAAACATTTCTTCAACTCCAGAAAACTTGCCTCACATTCATCCGTCCATTTGAACTTGGTGTCCTTCTTCTACAACTCTGTCATGGGCTTTGCAATCTTAGAGAAATTCTCAATGAATCTCCAATAATATCCCGCGAGTCCCAGAAAACCATGGATCTCTCCAACTGAGGTGGGTGCCAACCACTCAGTGACTGACTGGACCTTATTAGGGTCTACTGCTATACCTTCTCCTGATATAACATGTCCAAGGAATCCAACTGCTTTCAACCAAAACTCACATTTGCTGAACTTGGCGTATAACTGATGTTCCCTTAGCTTGTCGAGAACTAAGCGCAAATGCTCCTTATGCTCTTCTTCGTTCTTCGAGTATACTAAAATGTCATCAATGAACACCACAACAAACTTATCCAATAACTCCATAAACACCTTGTTCATCATACTCATGAAATAGGCAGGGGCATTAGTCAATCTGAATGACATAACCATGTACTCATACAGCCCGTACCATGTGGTGAAAGCTGTCTTAGGTATATCTTGTTCTCGAATCTTCAGCTGGTGGTATCCTGATCATAAATCGATCTTGGAAAATACTTTAGCTCCTTGCAGCTAGTCAAACAAATCATTGATCATCGGCAGTGGGTACTTGTTCTTGATCGTCACTTCATTCAACGCGCGATAATTTCTCAGAGATTTATCCTTCTTCTCAACCAAGAGCACTGGGGCTCCCCATGGTGACGAACTTCGTCGAATGTAACCTTTCTACAATAACTCCTTAATCTATTTCTTAATCTCCTCCAGATCATTTGCGGGCATCCGGTATAGTCTCTTTGATATTGGTCTGGTGCCTGGCAATAAATCTATCAAAAACTCAATGTCTCGATCCGAGGGCATGCCTGGTAGTTCCTCTAGAAATACATCTGGGTAATCCTTTACTGCGGGCACTTCTTCCTGAACAACTCCCGTGAGGGAATTTACGTGAGTACTCTTAGGAGTATGCCTGGATACATACTTAATCCTTTCCCCCTCCTGTGTGGTGAGTAGAATTGACCTACTGGCACAATCAATGTTTCCTCCATACTTTGATAGCCAATCCATACCGAGTATCACGTCCAATCCTTGTGATTCCAAGATTATTAAGTTTGAGGGGAAAACATGCCTACCTATGGTCAATGGCATCTGAAAACATCCACTGCTTGTCATATACTCCGCTCCGGGTGAGCTTACTAACATAGGTGTCCTAAGAACTTTGGTGGGAAACTTATACTTATCGACAAATCCCCTTGAAATGTATGAATGTGATGCACCAATATCAAAAAGAATGATTGCAGTAGATGACTTAACCAAAAACTTACCTATTACTGCATCGGGCTATTGTTCAACCTCCTCCACGTTCACGTGGTTCACCTGTCCCCTATTGAAAGGGTTGGGCTTCTTCCCAGAGCTTCCATTGCCATTTCCATTCTTTGCTTCAGAACACTCGGTGTCGTAGTGTCCAGTATTTCCTCACTTGAAACAAGTGATGTGACTTAAATCCTTCTTGGTGGGCGTGCTTGGGTTAGAGCGGTTCTGGTTGCTGCCTGCTCCATTCGTCTTTCCATTCTTGGGGCTACTGTGGTTATGTGAAATTCCTCCATTGTGGGTATGGCCTCCATGGTTATGGGTAAACCCTCCCGAGTTCGGGGTGAAACGAGGCTTCTGTTGAGCTCGTGAATTGTACTTCCCTTGTCCATACTTCCTTTTGCGACTCTCAATTTGCTGCTGATCCTTCAATCATGAGGGCCTTATCTACCAATTCCTGGTAGTTGTTAAATGTCGCCACCATCAACTGCACACCCATCTCATCATTCAGCCCATCCATAAACTTCTCTTGCTTCACGGATCTGTGGCCACATCATCCGGGGCATAGCGAGCTAACTTGCTAAACTTCTCCACGTACTGCCCTACAATACGGTTGCCCTGGCGTAAGTTGCGAAACTCATGCTTCTTCATGCTCATAGCTCCAGTGGAAACATGAGCAGTGCCGAATGCTTGCTGAAACTGCTCCCAAGTAACATTGGCTATAGGGAAGGTGGTTGTGTAATTCTCCCACCATGAGGCTGCATGTCCATCCAATTGGTGTGCGGCAAAACGCACCTTCTCAGCATTTGTGCAACCTGCAGTGGTCAACTCCCTTCCAATCCTGCGTAGCCAGTCATCTGCAACTATGGGCTCGGTGCTACTGGAAAACACCGGCGGTTGTAACCTCAGAAAACAGTTTAAGTTGTCAACTGGTGGTGGTGGTGGGTTGTTGTTATTGTTGTTTGAAAGTGCAACTATCCCTGGGTGGTTTTGGTAATTCCTAACAACATATAGCTCATTGAGCTAATGCTATTTCAAGATAAATATTTCAGGAAAACTCAATGATTGGCATGACATGAATTAGAAAAGTGGACCCCTCAAAATGCCAAGGACAAAAGTATTGGCTCAAGCTCAAAGCACAAGACTCTATGTTTTTCATTTTAGTGATCCAAGATCACATTGAGTCCACAGGAAAAGCCAATACTATCAAGAGGGGGTGAGGTGCTGCTTAATGAGGTTCTTGCTCAAAATGCTTAGTGATATGCTCCAAAGCCCTCAACTACTTTCTCATATCCACATATGTCCCAAACCAAAAGTTAAACTCGGCCCCACCGAAATTTTCTATCCGGCGCCACCGAGTTCTCTTGACATAGCCACTGCCAGAAACCCTAGTCTTTTCGGTCTCACCGTTAGGGATCTCGGTCTCACTGAGATAGGGTTATAATCTCTCTATTTCCCTTCATAACATTTCGGTCAATCCGAGATGAGCGATCGGTCCCACCGAGATTGCAATGCAAACTCTCTATTTCCCTTTCGTAACGTTTCGGTCCAGCCGAGATGAGCGAATCGGTCCCACCGAGTTTGCCTGACCAACTCTCTAGTTAGTCTATTACCAAAATTGGTCTCACCAAGTTTGTGTAATCGGTCTCACTGAGATTAAGTTATGCCCTAACCCTAATGACATCGGTCCCACCGAGTTGACATGTCGGTCCCACCAAAAACCCTAATGGTCACATTATGAACCAAATCAGTCCGACCGAGTTTCATGATTCGGTCCCACCGAGTTTGGTAAATTGTGTGTAACAGTTAGATTTTGTGTGGAGGCTATATATACCCCTCCACCCACTCTTCATTCGAGGAGAGAGCCATCAGAACATGCCTACACTTCCAACATACATTTTCTGAGATAGAACCACCTACACTTGTGTTGAGGTCAAGATATTCCATTCCAACCACATAAATCTTGATCTCTAGCCTTCCCCAAGTTGCTTTCCACTCAAATCTTCTTTCTACCAAATCCAAATCCTGTGAGAGAGAGTTGAGTGTTGGGGAGACTATCTTTTTAAGCACAAGAGCAAGGAGTTCATTATCAACACACCATTTGTTACCTCTTGGAGAGTGGTGTCTCCTAGATTGGCTAGGTGTCACTTGGGAGCCTCCATCAAGATTGTGGAGTTGAACCAAGGAGTTTGTAAGGGCAAGGAGATTGCCTACTTTGTGAAGATCTACCGATTGAGGCAAGCCCTTCATGGGCGACGGCCATGGTGGGATAGACAAGGTTGCTTCTTCATGGACCCTTCGTGGGTGGAGCCCTCTGTGGACTCGCGCAACCGTTACCCTTCGTGGGTTGAAGTCTCCATCAACATGGATGTACGATAGCACCACCTATTGGAACCACGCCAAAAATCTCCATGTCTACATTGCATTTGCTCCCTCCAATCTCCTCCCTTTACCTTCATATGCAATTGTTTTACTTTCCGCAGCTATACTCTTAGAATTACTTGTTTGTGCTAAGTTGCTAAAATCTGCCAAGACTTAAAATTGGGAAAAGGCTAGATTTTTATTTGGTCAAGTAATCTAATCACCCCCCTCTAGACATACTTTCGATCCTACATTGTTCTTGTTGTTGCCTTGATTCTGAACTAGCAACTGCATCAGTGTATTCTACTGTTGGATCAACTGAGTGAGCTCCGGTGGGAAGGAAAATCCGGGGTCACGTCTCGGAGGCATCTAATGGGTTTAGAGGGGAGAGAACTAGAATTTAATGAGGTCTAGTGAGAAAACACTACTCATATGCACATGAGACAAACACAATCAATATCACTCAAAAACAATTTCAAGCAAGGGCATACAATCGATCTAACTATCATTACAGTGCTCGGACTACTAATGTATACATGGGGAATACTACTAATAATATGGTGGTCTACTAGAAATTTTGATCGGTAGAAGATTCCATGATATCTGCTCCAGCTTCGTCTTCATAATCATCATCACTGGGGTCGTAGTCGGTGTCGTCGATGATGATGTAGTCCTTGGGGTGGTCATCATCTCCTCCTGGCGCAGGGTCTCCCATGAATACTCCTAGCTTCCTTGTCAGGTCGTCATTCATCTCCACTAGTACGGTGATTTCCTCCTTGTATCCGTCGTATGTAGACTTGAGTTCCTCTTCCAGCTCCATGTTCCTAGTCATCAACTTCTTCAGATCTATATATCATGCTTGCGCACATCTGGTTCTCCTAACAACGAATGTGATGATTTAACTCCTGGATGAAGGCTGCAATGGACCTATCCTTCCTAGTGCTGATCATCTCCCATTGCTCATCTTGGCACCCACATATCAGGTAGATAGTGTCCTTAAGCTCCTTGTGATAAAATTCGCCGATGCGTCCCATAGCAATGTGGGCTGCCATGCTCTTTCCTAGGCTCCAGGTTGGTGCATCAAAGGAAAACTCTATGGGCTCAGTTACTGGCGTGAAGGTCCTTCCTCGAACTTGAACTCGAATCATCCAACGCTCCTCTTCTGGTAAAGTGGCGGGGTAGGTCCTGGTGAAGCTTGGTATTCCAATGTTTAGGTAACTAGTGACTTCCTTCAAGTTTCATCCAAAAGGCATGTCTTCATCCGGCTGTGTAAATTTGTTCCTTGTGTCCGCCATCCTGTAGAGTAGAAAATGGAGAGGAGTCAGAAATGGGTAGAGAAGAGTGACCTATGGCTTATCTTAGTGGTCGTTTCCTACATTCAGCGTGTGCTCTGATACCATCTTGTAGCGATCCAACCTCAAACGGTCGAATATCTGTGCATAAGTGTCATCCCTGGATCGGTAATGCTGACACACACAGTACTTGAAGGATTTATAACAGAGTATGTGATGCCCCGAGACCGTTGCGCTAGGTGTCTTCCAGTTATTCATGTTGTTGCCCTGTCATTCGTTTGCATGTTGCATCTTGCCATGTCACCGTCCGCATTGCATCATCATGTTTTCAAAACTTGCATCCGTCCGGGTTCCCCCGTTCTCTCCGATGTCCGTTCTGAGTCCAACCACACTTGCACGCGCCCGCGGCATGTCTGAAATATTATTTTATAAGTGGCCAAGAAATGTTCTCGGAATGGGATGAAAATTGGCGTGTGGTCTTATTATGGTGTAGATAGACCGCCTGTCAAGTTTCATCACATTTGGAGTCCATTTGATGCCCCAACGGATAACTATAGCGACAGTATAGTCGGTCAAATCGTCAGGCATTTTCGGTATCCGGAAACAGTCGCCGGGCCACTCTCTCTTCTCCTCTCTCAGCCCAAAGCTTTCTGCACAGTCTGCTATCCACCGCCAAGCCCCAAAACCCTTCCTTGCACAGTGCATCGACCCCCTCACGTGCGCGTCCGAAAGTTGTCCCGAACCCGACCCGGGCAGTCGTCACCGTTGTGTCCGGATCATCCCCAAACATCTACAAAATATCATCGTTTTATTTATTGGACTCCTCAGCATATTTATTCTCGTCCATCGGATTTCGATCCGATGATCCAAATCCCTCTCCTTTCACCTACATGCTATATATAGCCCCTAACCCTAAATTCTAGGGACCTTGTCCCATCCATCCCATCCCCACGCCGCCGCCACTCTCCTTGTTTTCAGCATCGGACCAACCAGCCGCCCTCCTTGTTTTCCCCCAGATCCAATCCACCAACAAGCGCTCCCCCATGTCCCTCCTCGATCCTGAGCGTAGTCACCTGCAAGGCCACCTCCACCTCACCTCCCTTCTCCTCGCTGACGGCCCCGCCTGCCCCGGAGCACGTGAACAGCAGCAGCAACCGAGGCCCCCTGCTCCTGCCTCCTCCTCCCGTCCTCTTCTTTGTCTTTCCCTCTCTCTAATCCCTCTCCCTCCCAGGTACTCTGTCACCATGGATGCCCGATGTTGCTTCATCCTGGAATGGATCCTCGCACCCGAGCTCTACATCAACCCTGCATCACCAGAGTCAAGCCATCGCCGGCCTCCGCGTCGAGCTCCGCCTCCAGAGATCCGTGCCCTGCCTTCCATTCCCGCACCACGATGCCCCTCCTCCGGCTCGACCCTGTCCGCCGAGCTCCCTGCCGCGCCGGAGTCCCGCCGCTTACTTTCCCTACAATGCCGCCAGGTCTCGTCGCTGGAGCCCCAAGACCTCACACCAAGTCCCTCTACAGGAGCCGCGCCTGTCCGCTGCTACTTGTCTTCATCGAGCCGCCCAAGTCCCATGAACGCCAAGGCCGCCCCTCGCCTCCTCAACGGTTCTGGACCCCTACACCCCGTCACCGGCGTCCAGCGCCATCATGGATTCGCGCCAAGGGTTCCTCACCGTCGCCCCGTTTCTGCCGCTGTCTGCCCGCTCCTCACCGGAGAACGATGCCCCGCACCTGGATCGCTCGTATCCGCCGCCGCCGCTGCTGCTCTGAACCTCGTGCCCCTGCTGCTGTCTGCTTCGTTCAGTCGAGAAGAGCGCTCGCCCGCGCTGTTGACGCATCGCCCTTCCGCGTGGGCTGCCGCACCGCCTGCAGGCCTTCCAGCGCTCAAGGCCATCCGGGATCCAGCAAGGCCCAGCTCCCTAGAGCCCAACGTGAGCAGCTCCCCCCAGCGCCTTTTTTTTCTCTTCTGTTGGGCCTCCTCTAGTTTTATTTTCGGCCCGATGTGTTTTTTTCCCTTGCCTGCGATTTTGTCTATTTATCCAGAGAACGTTGTTTTACAGAAAAGACCCTCATGTTCATACATTTAATATCTCACAAACTATGCATCACATGTTAAAACTTTATATATGAAATATGCTTAGAATTTTGTCTAGTTTCATAATATCCAACTTTATTGCATGTTTGAAATATTTAAAATGTTGTTTGATTAAATTTGCTCTTATGCCATGTTAAAATGGTTTATTTCATAACTAAATAACCATAGCTCCAAACTTAATAAACTTTATATGTAAATGGGGTAGAAAAATGCCTAGTTTAACATGGTGCACTTTTATTGTATGTTTAACAACTCTAAAATTGGGTTTAGGGAAGAACAGCACCAAATATAAAATATGCATATGGGGATTTACCGGAATTGTTGTTCGTTGTTTCCGGCCTCATTTAAACTTGCCTAGATAGGTAGTTTTCATTTGCTTCACCTCTTGCCATGTTTAACAACATTTAATATTGTTGGGTACATAAATGAGAGAGAACTAAATAATGGATGTGGTGTTTTCTTCAATATGCAACGGAGTTGCAAATTGAGCTCCACTTAATTTGTAGGATTGTTTGTGCATTTTGCCATGCCATGCCTCTTTAAACCAGACATGCATCATACTTGATTGTGCATCATGGCATGTTCATGTGTTGGTTGTTTACTATGTTGTGTGCTTCTTTCCGGTGTTGTTTCTTCGGGTTGGTTCCGATAACGTAGCGTTTGTGAGGATCCGTTCGTCTACGTCCGTTTGTCTTCTTCATGGACTCGTTCGTCTTCCTTGCGAGATCTCAGGCAAGATGACCATACCCTCAAAATCACTTCTCTCTTTGCTTGCTATTTGCTCGCTCTATTGCTATGCCGCGATGCCTACCACTTGCTTTATCATGCCTCCCATATTGCCATGTCAAGCCTCTAACCCACCTTTCCTAGCAAACCGTTGTTTGGCTATGTTACCGCTTTGCTCAGCCCCTCTTATAGCATTGCTAGTTGTAGGTGAAGATGAAGTTTGTTCCATGTTGGAACATGGATATGTTGGGATATCACAATATCTCTTATTTGATTAATGCATCTATATACTTGGTAAAGGGTGGAAGGCTCGGCCTTATGCCTGGTGTTTTGTTCCACTCTTGCCGCCCTAGTTTCCGTCATACCGGTGTTATGTTCCTTGATTTTGCGTTCCTTACATGGTTGGGTGTTATGGGGACCCCTTGATAGTTTGCTTTGAATATAACTCCTCCGGCAAGGCCCAACCTTGGTTTTACCATTTGCCTCACCACCACCTACTTTTCCCTTGGGAGTCGCTCTCTCGAGGGTCATCTTTATTTTAAGCCGCCCCGGGCCAGCGCTTGTCTAAGTGTTGGTCCGAACTAGAGTCCTTTGCAGCGCCACCTCGGGGAAACTTGAGGGTTGGTTTTAGTTGTACAGAGCGCTCATCCGGTGTTGCCCTGAGAACGAGATATGTGCAGCTCCTATCGGGATGTCGGCGCATCGGGCGGTCTTGCTGGTCTTGTTTTACCATTGTCGAAATGTCTTGTAACGGGGATTCCGAGTCTGATCGGGTCTTCATGGGAGAAGGAATATCCTTCGTTGATCGTGAGAGCTTGTGATGGGCTAAGTTGGGACACCCCTGTAGGGTTTTGAACTTTCGAAAGTCGTGCCCGTGGTTATGGGCAGATGGGAATTTGTTAATGTCCGGTTATAGTAAACTTGACAGTAAGTTAATTAAAATACATCAACCGTGTGCGTAGCCATGATGGTCTCTTCTCGGCGGAGTCCGGGAAGTGAGCACGGTACTTGTGTTATGCTTGAACGTAAGTAGTTTCAGGATTAGTTCTTGATCACTTCCAGTTCACGACCGTGCTTTGCTTCTCTTCTCGCTCTTATTTGCGTATGTTAGCCACCATATATGCTAGAGCTTGCTGCAGCTCCACCTCACTACCCTTTCCTACCCATAAGCTTAAATAGTCTTGATCTCATGGGTGTGAGATTGCTGAGTCCTCGTGGCTCACAGATACTTCCAAAACAGTTGCAGGTGCCGGTGATACCGAGCAGGTGATGCAACCCAGCTCAGATGGGAGCTCAATGAAGATCTTGTTCGTTGTATCGTTTTCGTTCCCAGTTGATCAGTAGTGGAGCCCAGTCGGGGCGATCGGGGATCTAGCATTAGGGGTGGTCTTTCTTTATTTTGGTTCTATAGTCGGACCTTGATTGTATTCTGGATGATGTAATGCTTTATTCATGTATTGTGTGAAGTGGCGATTGTAAGCCAACTCTCTATCCCTTCTTATTCAGTACATGGGATGTGTAAAGATTACCCCTCTTGCGACATGCCTACTATGTGGTTATGCCTCTAAGTCGTGCTCCGACACATGGGAGATATAGCCGCATCGTGGGTGTTACAAGTTGGTAATCAGAGCCTTCCCCGACTTTGGAGCCCCCTGCTTGATCGAATCGCTGGTGTTGTTGAGTCTAGAAAAATGTTTTTAGTCTTATAGGATTATATATATATATATATCAGAGAGTAGGATTCTTTTTACTCCTCAGTCCCTTCGTCGCTCTGGTGAGGCCTCCTGACGTAGAGTTTTGACTCTTCTCTTCTCAAATTTCACGAATTTTTTTAGGATCACGCGGGTATCTTGGAATCGTTCCAATGGTTTTGTGACGAGAACATTGTTCTTGGTGCCTCCTAACATTTAGGGGTTGTGGCAGTGTCCTGGGGAGTTGAGCTACGAGGTGGTGTCATCACAATTTTATCGTTGCCGTTCTGGAATACCTGAGTTCCCGACATTGAAAATCTCTTTTATGCAGTTGTTGGTGAGATAACCTCGACGCCACCCAGTACTGGGGCGGGAGTTTGGGAGTATTGCCATAACTCATATAACGGATGCTTTTTGAAGGTTGAGGTAAATGATTTCCGAAGGTTTGTTGGTTATGTGTTGAAGGATGGATACAGCTGGATGTAGGATTTGTTAGTTTGGGTGAGATATTATGCTTCTCATGTATCCCCAACACCTGATTGCATAACCAGAAAGTTTCGGGAGTTTATAAGTGGGAATTCAAGTAGCTCCTAGGATATCTTTCCGACAGATGCATGATATGAGATTGGGGTTGGACGTCTAGTGGTCAGCCTATCCACGGTTGGTTTTATAGTGGTCTCATTGTGTCTTAAAGAGTCCTGGCTATGCTGACTCGGGGACGCTTCGTATGTCATGTGCACTGCCTTGTACATGATGGTGCTGTACGATCGAGCACGTGTGGGCCCCACCACGAAAACTTCGGACGAAATCTCTATCATATGTTTGTTCCGACTTATTCTGCAAGCCAAATCCTTGTTCTGTTTTGAGTTGTGGTATTCGAGTTGCTTCAATGTCAAGTGTTGATTCCATACCTTTCCTAAGTGGTGTTCTCACATTTATATGTGATTACTAATCCTTAATGATAATCGAGATTGTCATCTCAATCCTTTTCAACCGGCGTGTTTCTCTTCAAGTGGATCCGATCATTTTCAACATTCGCAAAATCAACTCTAAGTTTCGCAACGGTGTTTGCTTCATCCGTCCCAAGTTGTCTTTGTTTTTTTTCCCGCCCTCCCACCCTTGTTTCTTCAAGGACTCATATATCTTAATCAAGTATCCATTTTATTCATGTGAACTTTCTTCATTCTTTTCCTTCATGTTCTTATTCGGTGATTCTCAAGAAGATACTAACGGAGCTTCAAGTGTATTATTCTACATTCTTTTCTTCTCCGGTGGTTTTGATTCAAGTTTTTGATGTTAATCTTATCCTTTTCCTCGTTTCAAATGTTTTATCATGCCGGTGCACCTCTTAGCCATCCACTTCTCGCCATTCATTTGTTCTCGAGTACTGAAGATATCTCAGGAGATTCGCGTTTCCATTCTGGATACGTTCAAGTTATCTCGAGGTTGTTATCTCATTCAAGACATTTAATTCAACTGGCGCAATCTCTCTTTTCAAGCAGTCATTCAACGGTGTTTCGTTGAGTGGGCCCTAACCCACAGGTCTTTTCCCAGGATCTTACCTGTCTCTTCTAATTCTCCCGGAGCTTTTCAAATTCATCTCAAAGTTTGGCGTAAGAATGAATTATCATCAGTCATATGTCTTTCTCCAAGATCTTTCAAATTATTTTCATTGTTGGTTTAACCTTTCCAATTTTCATTCCGGAGTGCCTCAACAACTCAAGGTGGTTTTTCTCGTCGTCATTCTCGAATTTTGAAGATCGAAGAAGAGTTTCTCTCAAATATTGGTCTGTTCTCTCGAAGATGCGTAGTTCTAGCTTGATGCCATCCACTCATAATTGTTTTTGAATGTGAGAATTCTTTCCACCTATCCAGAGCAATTCAGGAGTCTTTTTTGTTTGATCACTCGGAGCCCATCATCTCAGATTTATTCATTCTCAGCTTTCACCTATCATTCTCCAAATCTTACCGGTGCATCATTCAAGTTTTCTCTTATCAGCTCGTGATCTTTTCGTTCTCATGTAGCTAAAACCTCTCAAGTATCTTTGTTCTTTTTATAATTCTTCCCGGTGTTTCTTTATCTTTTCTTCGTTCATTTTCAATTTTTACGGTGGTTCTTTCAAGAATTCTCTTCCGTTGTTATTGTATCATTCCATTCTTTCTTTCTTTCCAATCCTACCGGTGGTTCATTGAAGACCTTCTCAAGTTTAAGCTATATCTCTCTTAATCCTTTAAACGAGAATAAGTAGTATGCCAAATCCATTGCTTGTCATCAATTTAAATTGGTGAAGGATAAGAATAATTTAATTCTTATTCTTGTTTCATCGAGTAAATTCAATTCCTTATTCCGGAGGTTCATCAAATTCTTGGTTTAAATTGTTTCATCCTTTCTTTTCCTGAGTTCCAAGTTTTTCTCAGTTATATCATCATGAAGCTCCTTCTAATCATTACAAGGCTTCACCTTATGTTTTCAACTTCTCTTTCCTTTCATTTGGTCATCATTTTGTTACCGGAGTTCTTCATGGAGGTTCTACATGGTAGTCCGTCAAGGACTCTTTGCATTCTTCTATTGCTCTTCAATATTTCTCTTGAAGTTAAGATCCGCCAAGCTATACTCTAAAATAAACATGGTGCTCAATACATGTTTCATCTTGCATTTCAAAGTGCAATTCTTTCTATCTTGCCTCTTGCGGTGGTGTTATGTCATTCTTGACAATTTCCCTTCGTGTTTCATGATTCACAAGTTGTCCGGAATGACATATTTTAAACCCATCATTTTCAATCTGATCATGAGTTCCTTTGCAACCCATCAATCTCTTAATTGGAATTATCTTGGGTTATATTCCACCTAAAGCTTTCCCTAAGGATTGTTTCTATCTATGGTGCTTATAAATGATCCAAGTTCTTCATTTATCCTCCCGGTGAAATAGTCTCTCATCTCCTTGGTGATATCAATCCAATCTTTTGTTTCCATAGTGGCAGAATTTCACGTCATAGTCTTGAGATGTTTCCCATAAACCCACTGTAAGCTTACTCTTTTCATTGTTGGTTTTCCAACAACTCCGTTCGATTTTTCTCATAAAGATGTTTTTTTCAAGTTCAGTTAAGGCAGAAGATGTGGTTTTCTCCTCCGTTCTTTTGATTCCACTCATACATTCATTCCGGAGGCTTTGTATTGTTGCTATATTCACCCATCATCTCGTTTTGTCAAAGATCATGTTCTTTACTTTTGGTTATCCATTCAACCGGAGTGTCATGTCCTTCATTCAAGTTCTCTCATCTTATCAAGTTTTCCATCCCTTCTCAACCGGAGTGCCATTCTTTCAATAGTTCCAGAGGCAGTGTGTTGTTGATTTCATCAAGTATCTTCTCATCTTATCAAGTTCTTATTCAATTCCTTTTCTTTTCAGTTGGAGTGTTGTCCAAATTATATCATTCTTAATCCTTCTCTATCTTGACTTAAGCGGAGTGGTTTCAATATATATCTTGCCCTTCAACCTACAAGGTTCTAGTAATGTTCCTTGTTCCTCTTATTTAACAGAGTGTTTTCAACTTCATTCATCTTCGTTGTATTCTTTCTTTCAATTTGTTCAACCTCTCAAGGTTCTTTGGTTTGACTCATTTGTCAAATAAGCAACTTAGTTTTACCTCTTCTCTTCCTCTTCCATTTCCCTCCGGTGCCATCCTAGATCTCGGGACGAGATCCTCTCATAGTGGTGGAGTGTTGTGACGCCCCGAGACCGTTGCGCCAGGTGTCTTCCAGTTATTCGTGTTGTTGCCCTGTCATTCGTTTGCATGTTGCATCTTGCCATGTCACCATCCACATTGCATCATCATGTTTTCAAAACTTGCATCCGTTCGGGTTCCCCCGCTCTCTCCGCTGTCCGTTTTGAGTCCAACCACACTCGCACGCGCCCGCGGCATGTCCGAAATATTATTTTATAAGTGGCCGAGAAATGTTCTCGGAATGGGATGAAAATTGGTGTGTGGTCTTATTATGGTGTAGGTAGACCGCCTGTCAAGTTTCATCGCATTTGGAGTCTGTTTGATGCCCCAACGGATAACTATAGCGGCAGTATAGTCGGTCAAATCATCGGGCATTTTCGATCTCCGGAAACAGTTGTCGGGCCTCTCTCTCTTCTCCTCAGTCAGCCCAAAGCTTTCTGCACAGTCTGCTATCAACCGCCAGGCCCCAAAACCCTTCATTGCATAGTGCATCGACCCCCTCACGTGCGCGTCCGAAAGTTGTCCCGAACCCGACCCGGGCAGTCGTCACCGTTGTGTCTGGATCATCCCCAAACATCAACAAAATATCATCATTTTATTTATTGGACTCCTTAGCATATTCATTCTCGTCCGTCGGATTTCGATCCCATGATCCAAATCCCTCTCCTTTCACCTACATGCTATATATAGCCCCTAACCCTAAATTCTAGGGACCTTGTCCCATCCATCCCATCCCCACGCCGCCGCCACTCTCCTTGTTTTCAGCATCGGACCAACCAGCCGCCCTCCTTGTTTTCCCCCGATCCAATCCACCAACCAGCGCTCCCCCATCTCCCTCCTCGATCCCGAGCACAGTCACCTGCAAGGTCACAGCCACCTCACCTCCCTTCTCCTCGCTGATGGCTCCGCCTGCGCCGGAGCACACAAACAGCAGCAGCAACCGAGCCCCCCTGCTCCTGCCTCCTCCTCCTGTCCTCTTCTTCGTCTTTCCCTCTCTCTAATCCCTCTCCCTCCTAGGTACTCCGTCACCATGGATGCCCGACGTTGTTTCATCCTGGAATGGATCCTTGCGCCAGAGCTCTGCATCAACCCCACGTCACCGGAGTCAAGCCACCGCTGGCCTCCACGTCGAGCTCCGCCTCCAGAGATCCGTGCCCTGCCTTCCATTCCCGAACCACGACGCCCGTCCTCCGGCTCGACCCCGTTCGCCGAGCTCCCTGTCATGCCGGAGTCCCTCCGCTTCCTTTCCCTGCAACGCTGCCAGGTCTCGTCGCCGGAGCCCCAAGACCTCACGCCAAGTCCCTCTGCAGGATCCGCGCCTGTCCGCTGCTGCTCGTCTTCATCGAGCCGCCCAATTCCCGGAACGCCATGGCCGCCCCTCGCCTCCTCACGGGTCCTGGACCCCTGCGCCCCTGCTACCTCTTGAGCACAGCGTTGGATTTCCCCGAAGAGGAGACGATGATGCAGCAAAGTAGCGTAAGTATTTCCCTCAGTTTTTGAGAACCAAGGTATCAATCCAGTAGGAGGCTACGCGCGAGTCCCTCGTACCTACACAAAAACAATAGCTCAATGCAACCAACGCGCTTAGGGGTTCTCAATCCCTTCACGGTCACTTACGAAAGTGAGATCTGATAGAGATGATAAATAATATTTTTGGTATTTTTAGTATAGAGATGCAAAGTAAGAAGTAAAAGCAAAGTAAAAGCAAAGCAATAATAAAGTGATGGAGATTGATATGATGAGAAAGACACCCGGGGGCCATAGGTTTCACTAGTGGCTTCTCTCAAGAGCATAAGTATTCTACGGTGGGTGAACAAATTACTATTGAGCAATTGACATAATTGAGCATAGTTATGAGAATATCTAGGTATGATCATGTATATAGGCATCACGTCCGAGACAAGTAGACCGACTCCTGCCTGCATGTACTACTATTACTCCACTCATCGACCACTATCCAGCATGCATCTAGAGTATTAAGTTAAAAACAGAGTAACGCCTTAAGCAAGATGACATGATGTAGAGGGATAGTTTCATGCAATATGATAAAAACCCCATCTTGTTATCCTCGATGGCAACGATACAATACGTACCTTGCTGCCCCTTCTATCACTGGGAAAGGACACCACAAGATCGAACCCAAAGCTAAGCACTTCTCCCATGGCAAGAAAAACCAATCTAGTAGGCCAAACCAAACTGATAATTCGAAGAGACTTGCAAAGATAACCAATCATACATAAAAGAATTCAGAGAAGATTCAAATATTATTCATAGATAAACTTGATCATAAACCCACAATTCATCGGTCTCAACAAACACACCGCAAAAAGAAGATTACATCGAATAGATCTCCACAAGAGAGGGGGAGAACATTGTATTGAGGTCCAAAAGAGAGAAGAAGCCATCCAGCTACTAACTATGGACCGTACGTCTGAAGTAAACTACTCACACTTCATCGGAGGGGCTTGGATGATGATGTAGAAGCCCTCCGTGATCGATGCCCCTTCCAGCGGAGCTCTGGAACAGGCCCCCAAGATGGGATCTCGTGGATACAGAAAGTTGCGGCGGTGGAATTAGGTTTTTGGATCCGTCTTTGATCGTTTGGGGGTACGTGGGTATATATAGGAGGAAGAAGTACGTCGGTGGAGCAACAGGGGGACCACGAGGGTGGAGGGCGCGCCTGGGGGGAAGGCAGGCGCGCCCCCTACCTCCTGGCCTCCTCTTAATTGGCTTGACATAGAGTCCAAGTCTCCTGAGTTGTATTCAGTGAGAAAATCACGTTCCCGAAGGTTTCATTCCGTTTGGACTCCATTTGATATTCCATTTCTTCGAAACCCTAAAACAGGCAAAAAAACAACAATTCTGGGCTGGGCCTCCGGTTAATAGGTTAGTCCCAAAAATAATATGAAAGTGGATAATAAAGCCTAATAATTTCCAAAACAGTAGATAATATAGCATGGAGCAATAAAAAATTATAGATACGTTGGAGACGTATCAAGCATCCCCAAGCTGAATTCCTGCTCATCCTCGAGTAGGTAAATGATAAAAACATAATTTTTGATGCGGAGTGCTACTTAGCATAATTTTAATGTAATTCTTCTTAATTTTGATATGAATATTCAGATCCGAAAGATTCAAGACAAAAGTTCATATTGACATAAAAATGATAATACTTCAAGCATACTAACTAAGCAATTATGTCTTCTCAAAATAACATGGCCAAAGAAAGTTCATCCCTACAAAATCATATGGTTTAGTCATGTTTCATTTTCATCACACAAGAATGCTCTCATCATGCACAACCCCGATGACAAGCCAAGAAATTGTTTCATACTTTAGTAATCTCAAACCTATAAACTTTCGCGCAATATATGAGCGCGAGCCACGGACATAGCACTATGGGTGGAATAGAGTATAATGAGGAGGTTATGTGGAGAAGACAAAAAAGGAGAAAGTCTCACATCAACGAGGCTAATCAATGGGCTATGGAGATGCCCACCAGTTGATGTTAATGCAAGGAGTAGGGATTGCCATGCAACGGATGCACTAGAGCTATAAATGTATGAAAGCTCAACAAAAGAAACTAGTGGGTGTGCATCCAACTTGCTTGCTCACGAAGACCTAGGGCACTTGAGGAGGCCCATTGTTGGAATATACAAGCCAAGTTCTATAATGAAAAATTCCCACTAGTATATGAAAGTGATAACATGAGAGACTCTCTACTATGAAGATCATGGTGCTACTTTGAAGCACAAGTGTGGTAAAAGGACAGTAACATTGTCCCTTCTCTCTTTTTCTCTCATTTTTTTGGGCCTTCTCTTTTTTATGGCCTTTCTCTTTTTTTGGGCCTTCTCTTTTTTATGGCCTTTCTCTTTTTTTTATTCCTCACTTGGGACAATGCTCTAATAATTATGATCATCACACTTCTATTTATTTACAACTCAATGATTACAACTCGATACTGGAACAAAGATGACTCTATATGAATGCCTTCGGCGGTGTACCGGGATATGCAATGAATCAAGAGTGACATGTATGAAAGAATTATGAACGGTGGCTTTCCCACAAATACTATGTCAACTACATGATCATGCTAAGCAATATGACAATGATGAATGTGTCATGATGAACGGAATGATGGAAAGTTGCATGGCAATATATCTCGTAATGGCTATTGAAATGCCATAATAGGTAGGTATGGTGGCTGTTTTGAGGAAGATATAAGGAGGTTTATGTGTGAAAGAGCGTATCATATCATGGGGGTTGGATGCACCGGCGAAGTTTGCGCCAACTCTCAATGTGAGAAAGGGCAATGCACGGTACCAAAGAGGCTAGCAAGGATGGAAGGGTGAGAGTGCATATAATCCATGGACTCAACATTAGTCATAAAGAACTAACATATTTATTGCAAAAATCTACAAGTCATCAAAAACCTTAGTACTACGCACATGCTCCTAGGGGGATAGATTGGTAGGAAAAGACCATCGCTCGTCCCCGACCGCCACTCATAAGGAGGAAAATCAAATAACACCTCATGTTTCAAATTTGTTGCATAACGTTTACCATACGTGCATGCTACGGGACTTGCAAACTTCAACACAAGTATTTCTCAATTTCACAACTACTCAACTAGCATGACTTGGATATTATTACCTCCATATCTCAAAACAATCATCAAGCATCAAACTTTTCTTAGTATTCAACACACTCATAAGAAAGTTTTATTATTAATCTTGCATACCAAGCATATTAGGATTTTAAGCAAATTACCATGCTATTAAGACTCTCAAAATAATCTAAGTGAAGCATGAGAGATCAATAGTTTCTATAAAACAAATCCACCACCGTGCTCTAAAATATATAAGTGAAGCACTAGAGCAAAATTATAAAACTCAAAAGATATAAGTGAAGCACTAGAGTAAAACTATAGAGCTCAAAAGATATAAGTGAAGCACAAAGAGTATTCTATCAAATTCCAAATTATGTATGGCTCTCTCAAAAGGTGTGTACAGCAAGGATGATTGTGCTAGACTAACAAGCAAAGACTCAAATCATAAAAGGCGCTCCAAGCAAAACACATATCATGTGGTGAATAAAAATATAGCTCCAAGTAAAGTTACCGATAGAAGTAGACGAAAGAGGGGATGCCTTCCGGGGCATCCCCAAGCTTTGGATTTTAGGTGTCCTTAGATTATCTTGGGAGTGCCATGGGCATCCCCAAGCTTAGGATCTTGCCACTGCTTGTTCCATAATCCATCAAATCTTTACCCAAAACTTGAAAACTTCACAACACAAAACTTAAGGTAGAAAATCTCGTGAGCTCCGTTAGCGAAAGAAAACAAAATACCACTTCAAGGTACTATAATGAACTCATTATTTATTTATATGGATGTTATACCTACTGTATTCCAATTTCTCTATGGTTTATAAACTATTTTACTAGCCATAGATTCATCAAAATAAGCAAACAACACACGAAAAACAGAATCTGTCAAAAACAGAACAGTCTGTAGTAATCTGTAGCTAGCACAAGATCTGGAACCTCAAAAATTCTAAAATAAATTTCTGGACGTGAGGAATTTATCTATTAATCATCTGCAAAAATAATTAACTAAATATCACTTTCAAAATAAAAATGACAGCAGTTCTCGTGAGCGCTAAAGTTTCTGTTTTTTACAGCAAGTTCAACAAGACTTTCCCCATGTCTTCCCAACGGTTCTAGTTGGCACAAACACTAATTAAACACAAAAAACACAACCAAAACAGAGGCTAAATAAATTATTTATTACTAAACAGGAGAAAAAATCAAGGAATAAAAATAAAATTGGGTTGCCTCCCAACAAGCGCTATTGTTTAACGCCCCTAGCTAGGCATAACAAGCAAGGATAGATCTAGGTATTGCCATCTTTGGTTTTCATTTTTTTAGCGGAATCAAGCTCGAATCCAGGAGGTTCTTTACGTTTCCCTTCATATTCTGAAATTTTTAGATCTAAAGAATCCAACCGCTTATTGCAAAGGGTAATCAACATATTCATGCGGTGAATATTTCCACTAATGTTCTTAAGAGGTTCAAGAGATTTCTGCAAGATTTTAGTAACTTCACATTTTTTTTTCAAAAACTTGTGTCTCTTCCTGAGTAGGATGAGGCCCCTTTTGTTGAGGTATTGTTTCCACTATCCCTTCTATAATTTCAAGTTCAATGTGGGGATTGATTTCAATAAAATTGCCTTTGGCAACGCAATCCAAGAGTTGTCTATGAGACATACTTAATCTGACATAAAAATTGCGAAGCAAAATTCTCAGATTTATTTCAGAGGTACAATTACGATGAGATTCCATTATTCTCACCCAGGCATCTTTTAAGTTTTCTCCTAACCTTTGTTTAAAATTTAGAACTTCATTCTCGGGAGACAACGGAGAAGATATGAGACTAGCCATAACGACAAGCAAGCAAACTAACACACAAGCAAACAAAAAGCAAGCGGGCAAAAAGAGGCAAATAGAGGAAGAGAGGGGGGATAGAGAGAGAGGGCGAATAAAACGGCAAGGGTGAAGTGGGGGAGAGGAAAACGAGAGGCAAATGGCAAATAATGTAATGCGGGAGATAGGGATTGTGATGGGTACTTGGTATGTTGACTTTTGCGCAGACTCCCCGGCAACGGCGCCAGAAATTCTTCTTGCTACCTCTTGAGCACCGCGTTGGATTTCCCTGAAGAGGAGAGGATGATGCAGCAAAGTAGCGTAAGTATTTCCCTCAGTTTTTTAGAACCAAGGTATCAATCCAGTAGGAGGCTACGCGCGAGTCCCTCATACCTACACAAAAACAATAGCTCAACACAACCAACGCGCTTAGCGGTTGTCAATCCCTTCATGGTCACTTACGAAAGTGAGATCTGATAGAGATGATAAATAATATTTTTGGTATCTTTGGTATAGAGATGCAAAGTAAAAAGTAAAAGCAAAGCAATAATAAAGTGATGGAGATTGATATGATGAGAAAGAGACCCGGGGGCCATAGGTTTCACTAGTGGCTTCTCTCAAGAGCATAAGTATTCTATGGTGGGTGAACAAATTACTGTTGAGCAATTGACAGAATTGCGCATAGTTATGAGAATATCTAGGTATGATCATGTATATAGGCATCACGTCCGAGACAAGTAGACCGACTCCTGCCTGCATCTACTACTATTACTCCACTCATCGACCGCTATCTAGCATGCATCTAGAGTATTAAGTTAAAAACAGAGTAACGTCTTAAGCAAGATGACATGATGTAGAGGGATAGTTTCATCCAATATGATAAAAAAAACCATCTTGTTATCCTTGATGGCAACTATACAATACGTGCCTTGCTGCCCCTTCTGTCACTGGGAAAGGACACCACAAGATCGAACCCAAAGCTAAGCACTTCTCCCATGGCAAGAAAAACCAATCTAGTAGGCCAAACCAAACTGATAATTCAAAGAGACTTGCAAAGATAAGCAATCATACATAAAAGAATTCAAAGAAGATTCAAATATTATTCATAGATATACTTGATCATAAACTCACAATTCATCGGTCTCAACAAACACACCGCAAAAAGAAGATTACATCGAATAGATCTCCACAAGAGAGGGGGAGAACATTGTATTGAGATCCAAAAAGAGAGAAGAAGTCATCTATCTACTAACTATGGACCCGTAGGTCTGATGTAAACTACTCACACTTCATCGGAGGGCTGGGATGATGATGTAGAAGCCCTCCGTGATCGATGCCCCTTCCGGCGGAGCTCCGGAACAGGCCCCAAGATGGGATCTCGTGGATACAGAAAGTTGCGGCAGTGGAATTAGGTTTTTGGCTCCATCTTTGATCGTTTGGGGGTAGTGGGTATATATAGGAGGAAGAAGTACGTCGGTGGAGCAACAGGGGGCCCACAAGGGTGGAGGGCGTGCCTAAGGGGGGCAGGCGCGCCCCCTACCTCGTGGCCTCCTGTTAATTGGCTTGACGTAGGGTCCAAGTCTCTTGAGTTGTATTCGGTGAGAAAATCATGTTCCCGAAGGTTTCATTCCGTTTGGACTCCGTTTGATATTCCATTTCTTCGAAACCCTAAAACAGGCAAAAAACAGCAATTCTGGGCTGGGCCTCCGGTTAATAGGTTAGTCCCAAAAATAATATAAAAGTGGATAATAAAGCCCAATAATGTCCAAAACAGTAGATAATATAGCATGGAGCAATCAAAAATTATAGATACGTTGGAGACATATCAGCCTCGTCACCGGCGTCCAGCGCCGCCATGGATTCGCACCAAGGGTTCCTCACCGCCGCCCCGTTTCTGCCGCCGTCTGCCCGCTCCTCGCCGGAGAACGACGCCCCGCACCTGGATCGCTCGTATCCGCCGCCGCCGCTGCTGCTCTGAACCTCGTGCCCCTGCTGCTGTCTGCTTTGTTCAGTCGAGCAGAGCGCTCGCCCGCGCTGTTGATGCATCGCCCTTCCGCGTGGGCTGCCACACCGCTTGCAAGCCTTCCAGCGCTCAAGGCCATCCGGGATCCAGCAAGGCCCAGCTCCCTAGAGCCCAATGTGAGCAGCTCCCCCCGGCGCCTTTTTTCTCTTCTATTGGGCCTCCTCCAGTTTTAGTTTCGGCCTGATGTGTTTTTTCCCCTTGCCTGCGATATTGTCTATTTATCCAGAGAACATTGTTTTACAGAAAAGACCCTCATGTTCATACATTTAATATCTCACAAACTATGCATCACATGTTAAAACTTTATATATGAAATATGCTTAGAATTTTGTCTAGTTTCATAATATCCAACTTTCTTGCATGTTTGAAATGTTTAAAATGTTGTTTGATTAAATTTTCTTTTATGCCATGTTAAAATGGTTTATTTCATAACTAAATAACCGTAGCTCCAAACTTAATAAACTTTATATGTAAATGGGGTAGAAAAATGCCTAGTTTAACATGGTGCACTTTTATTGTATGTTTAACAACTCTAAAATTGGGTTTAGGGAAGAACAGCACCAAATATAAAATATGCATATGGGGATTTACCGGAATTGTTGTTCGTTGTTTCCGGCCTCATTTAAACTTGCCTAGATAGGTAGTTTTCATTTGCTTCACCTCTTGCCATGTTTAACAACATTTAATCTTGTTGGGTACATAAATGAGAGAGAACTAAATAATGGATGTGGTGTTTTCTTCAATATGCAACGGAGTTGCAAATTGAGCTCCACTTAATTTGTAGGATTGTTTGTGCATTTTGCCATGCCATGCCTCTTTAAACCAGTCATGCATCATACTTGATTGTGCATCATGGCATGTTCATGTGTTGGTTGTTTACTATGTTGTGTGCTTCTTTCCGGTGTTGTTTCTTCGGGTTGGTTCCGATAACGTAGCGTTTGTGAGGATCCGTTCGTCTACGTCCGTTTGTCTTCTTCATGGACTCGTTCGTCTTCCTTGCGAGATCTCAAGCAAGATGACCATACCCTCAAAATCACTTCTCTCTTTACTTGCTATTTGCTCGCTCTATTGCTATGCCGCGATGCCTACCACTTCCTTTATCATGCCTCCCATATTGCCATGTCAAGCATCTAACCCACCTTTCCTAGCAAACCGTTGTTTGGCTATGTTACCGCTTTGCTCAACCCCTCTTATAGCGTTGCTAGTTGCAGGTGAAGATGAAGTTTGTTCCATGTTGGAACATGGATATGTTGGGATATCACAATATCTCTTATTTGATTAATGCATCTATATACTTGGTAAAGGGTGGAAGGCTCGGCCTTATGCCTGGTGTTTTGTTCCACTCTTGCCGCCCTAGTTTCCGTCATACCGGTGTTATGTTCCTTGATTTTGCGTTCCTTACACAGTTGGGTGTTATGGGGACCCCTTGACAGTTCGCTTTGAATAAAACTCCTCCAGCAAGGCCCAACCTTGGTTTTACCATTTGCCTCACCACCACCTACTTTTCCCTTGGGAGTCGCTCTCTCGAGGGTCATCTTTATTTTAAGCCCCCCCGGGCCAGCGCTTGTCTAAGCGTTGGTCCGAACTAGAGTCCTTTGCAGCGCCACCTCGGGGAAACTTGAGGGTTGGTTTTAGTTGTATGGAGCGCTCATCCGGTGTTGCCTTGAGAACGAGATATGTGCAGCTCCTATCGGGAGGTCGGCGCATCGGGCGGTCTTGCTGATCTTGTTTTACCATTGTCGAAATGTCTTGTAACCGGGATTCCGAGTCTGATCGGGTCTTCCTGGGAGAAGGAATATCCTTCGTTGACCGCGAGAGCTTGTGATGGGCTAAGTTGGGGCACCCCTGCAGGGTTTTGAACTTTCGAAAGTCATGCCTGCGGTTATGGGCAGATGGGAATTTGTTAATGTACGGTTGTAGTAAACTTGACACGTAACTTAATTAAAATACATCAACCGTGTGCGTAGCCGTGATGGTCTCTTCTTGGCGGAGTCCGGGGAGTGAACATGGTTCTTGTGTTATGCTTGAACGTAAGTAGTTTCAGGATCACTTCTTGATCACTTCTAGTTCACGACCGTGCTTTGCTTCTCTTCTCGCTCTTATTTGCATATGTTAGCCACCATATGTGCTAGAGCTTGCTGCAGCTCCACCTCACTACCCTTTCCTACCCATAAGCTTAAATAGTCTTGATCTCGCGGGTGTGAGATTGTTGAGTCCTCGTGGCTCACAGATACTTCCAAAACAGTTGCAGGTGCCGATGATACCGAGCAGGTGACGCAACCCAGCTCAAATGGGAGCTCGATGAAGATCTTTTTCGTTGTGTCGTTTTCGTTCCAAGTTGATCAGTAGTGGAGCCCAGTCGGGGTGATCGGGGATCTAGCATTAGGGGTGGTCTTTCTTTATTTTGGTTCCGTAGTCGGACCTTCATTGTATTCTGGATGATGTAATGCTTTATTCATGTATTGTGTGAAGTGGCGATTGTAACTCAACTCTTTATCCCTTCTTATTCAGTACATGGGATGTGTAAAGATTACCCCTCTTGCGACATACCTACTATGCGGTTATGCCTCTAAGTCGTGCTCCAACACGTGGGAGATATAGCCGCATCGTGGGTATTACAGAGTAGCAATCACACACTTATTACATCGAATGTCTCAAAAGAGAGCTTATTACAATAAGTATGGCTTCAGGCCATCTAAGTGGAATAACAGCGGAAGGAAAAGAAAAAGGTATTAAAGGTGAAGATGTTAACAATTTATCACCTATTGAAGAGATACTTGGTCCTGATAACCCGACACAGGTAGTAAAGGTAAATTCTCTCTATAGATTTGATGAAGGTGTTATTCCTTGTTATAAGTTTGCTAGCCAATGCTTAGATGAGTTTGATAATTTTATTGTTAAACAAGAAAACTTCAATGCTTATGTTGGTAGACAATTGAAACGTAATACTTATATTGTTGAACACTTGAGTGATTATATGTCCAGAGTTAAAGGTGAGCTTAAACTTATTTGTAAACATGCTTCTATGGTTACCACTCAAGTAGAACAAGTGCTTAAAGCTCAAGATGATTTGCTCAATGAATTAAATAATAAGAAACATGCTTCTATTGTGACTAGAGGGGGTAGAATGACTCGGGAACTTTTGTATCCCGAGGCCACCCTAAGAGAATTGAGCAAGATTCTCACAGAACTAATGTTGATGCACCTAGTCCTTCTAAAAAGAAGAAAAAGAAAAAATATAGGACTTTGCATGCTTCTAGTGAACCTGTTGTTGACACACCTGAGAATCCCAATGATATTTCTATTTTTGATGCTGAAACAAAACCTGGTAATGAACATGAACCTAGTGATAATGTTAATGATGATGTTCATGTTGATGTTCAACCTAGCAATAACAATTATGTAGAGATTGAACCTGCTGTTGATCTTGATAACCCATAATCAAAGAATCAATGTTATGCTAAGAGAGACTTCGTTGCTAGGAAGCATGGTAAAGAAAGAGAACCATGGGCTCAGAAACCCATGCCTTTTCCTCCTAAACCATCTAAGAAAAGGGATGATGAGGATTTTGAGCGCTCTGCTGAAATGTTTAAACCTATCTTTTTGCGTATGCATTTGACTGATATGCTTAAAATGAATCCTTATGCTAAGTATATGAAAGATATTGTCACAAATAAAAGAAAGATACCGGAAGCTGAAATTTCCACCATGCTTGCTAATTATACTTTTAAGGGTGGAATACCAAAGAAACTAGGAGATCCTGGAGTACCAACTATACCATGCTCCATTAAATGAAACTATGTTAAAACTGCTTTATGTGATCTTGGAGCCGGTGTTAGTGTTATGCCTCTCTGTTTATATTGTAGACTTGATTTGAATAAGTTGACACCTACTGAAATATCTTTGCAGATGGCCGATCAATCAACTGCTATACCTGTCGTTACTATTTTAACGGACTTTGTTATTCTTGATATTCCCAAGGATGATAGTATGTCTATTATTCTTGGTAGACCCTTTTTGAATACTGCAGGGTATGTTATTGATTGCAACAAAGGCAATGTCACTTTTCATGTTAATGGTAATGAGCATACGGTACACTTTCTGAGGAAACAACCTCAAGTCCACAGTATCAATTCTATTGGAAAATTTTCAACTATTACTATTGGAGGTTTTGAATTTCCTCTTCCTACTGTCAAGAAGAAATATGATATTCTTATTGTTGGGGACGTTCATATCCCCGTTGAGGTAACTTAGTGTTATTCGAAAATTCTCAAGTTTCATGCAATTCGAAAAGAGTTTGTTAACAAGACTTGATCAACCTTGTTAGTGGATTCCTTTTGATGAGCGTGAGATGGATGAAGTTAGAAAGCACAACTCTCTGTACCCCCCTTTTACTTTCTGTTATTTAGATTAAATAAAGCAAACATAGTATTTTCTGTCTGTTTTCTGAATTATCCTTGTGATAAAAAATACCCCGAAAATAAAATTTCTCCAAATGTCCTGAAAATGAAATATGATTTTTTGTAGAATATTTAAGAATATCTGGCACTGAGAACACACCAGGGGGCCACACCACCTAGCCACGAGGGTCCAGGGCACGGCCACCCCCCTGGGGCGCCCCCCTACCATGTGGACCCCACGTGGCCCCCCTCCACTTATTCCAGCACCCACACACTTTGTGTTCCTCTAGAAAAATCATCCCACGGCTCAAACCCGTGTTCTAGCTCATCTTGCTGCCATTTTCGATCTCCTTGCTCAAAGCTCCATTCACAAAACTGCTTTAAGGGATTGTTCTTCGGTATGTGACTCCTCCAATGGTCCAATTAGTTTTTGTTCTAGTGCTTTATTTATTACAATTTTTTGCTGCTTAGATGACCCTGTTCTTGAGCTTGCATGTCAAATGTATATGGTCAAAACTAGTTTTAATGCATGATATAGCCTCTAGGCACTTGTGGGAGTAGCTATCAATCTTCTTGAGTTTGGTTCACTTTTATTTTGAGTCACTAAAAATTTCAGAAATTTTTTAGAGGAAGGAAAATGTTCAGGAAAATGTACCAAGGCGGTTCCTCATGGAAGCAGGGACCAAGGCTCGCGTTACGTGAGCAGGACGATGAACCACCAAGGGAAGCTCAAGTGCGGCCTTGTGAATGGCCGTTAGAGGAGTTTATGGTCCAAGCAGACATCAAGGATGAATTTGATGCGTATATGCGTAATGCTGATCTTGAGGACTCCGTGTTAGATAAGTGCCGGCAATACCACTACCTAACTGATTCCTTTGTGAGAAGGTTTAAATTGACATCCTTGTGCAATTCTCACACTGTTTTATTTGATCTTTATGATGAATCATATACCATGGACCTAGAAGATTTTAATATTGCTTGTAACCTCCCGCAGTGGGGCGATGTTAGTGAATCTCGCAAATCTGAATATAAAGACTTTCTTGCTAGTATTACGGTGGGGGAATATAGATAAATCACACAAGCTACCATAGGGAGCATTCATTTCCCTTCCATACATTATTTTGCTATCTTCATTGGTAGATGCATTAACAGTAAAGATGAGGCTTGTCACATGTGCGTTCTAGATCTTAGTATCCTCAAGAGTGAGGTATTATGTGATAAACAATATATCTTGGGGGCCATTTTTGCATGAAGGTTACATCACAACAGTGTAAGTGGAGATTTGTTTGGTGGAATTTATGCAACTCGTGTAGCTAATTATCTTAATATACCCATACATGGAAATGATATAGAGTTACCTCCTACTTACCTAGATTATAATGCCATGGTTCGCCATCAGTTTGTTGAGAGGAATGAACAATTCCTCCAGTACCGACTAATCTTTGACAGACGGCGCACCGTCCATGTTTCCCCTCCCCGCTCCTACTTTCTTTGACTTTCAGGCAAAAAGGAGATATGTTATAACCAGGGAGGAAGAAAACGAATATGAGAGCTGGACAGAGGCAGCTTGCCTCCAAGCTGCAGCTCGTCAGGCATTAGTTGTTGCATCTCAGTATGACCCCAGTTACAACTTTGGATATCCACCAGGCCATCAGTGGCCATAGACCAACTTACGCCAAAAGCCTAAGCTTGGGGGAGTACGTATTTCTCACGGACATTGCGTTCATGTACACACACTCATTTCAATTGTCAGTGCTCATACTTTTTCATTGTACTATCCATGCTAGTTTATTTTCTGTTCCAGCATTCTTCTTGTGTGTTTGAAAAACCTTAAGAAAAACAAAAAATAATTAGTTGTAGCTTTTAGCTAGTTTACTTTCCATGCTTGTAGTAGTAATAATTAAAAGAAAACCCAAAAAGATTTCTCATTCTTCTTTTGCTTGTTGGGAGATTTCCCGTGTAAATAATTTTATTTATTTTATTTGGGGGTCGAGAGGAGAAGACCATGATGAAAATGTTGAGTGGCTCTCATATGCATTATTGTTGACCTAACCAAGAGCCCATATTACCTTGTCTTCTCCCTTGTATTAAATGCCTACAGATTCCAGCTTAGTCCAATGCATGTGCACTATTATTATTATCCACACCGTTCGGTCGTGCAAGTGAAAGGCAATAATGACGATATATGATGGACTGATTGAGATGAGAGAAGCTGGTATGAACTCAACCTATCTTGTTTTTGTAAATATGATTAGTTCATCATTCCTGATTCAGCCTATTATGAATGAAACATGTTTGCAAGGACAATTAGAGATTATGGTTGCTGAAAGTGCAACTATCCCTAGGTGGTTTTGGTAATTCCTAACAACATATAGCTCATTGAGCTAATGCTATTCCAAGATTAATATTTCAGGAAAAGCTCAATGAATGGCATGGCATGGATGAGGAATGTGGACCCCTCAAAATATTAAGGACAAGAAGATTGGCTCAAGCTCAAAGCTCAAGACTCTACATTTTATATTTTAGTGATCCAAGATCACATTGAGTCTATAGGAAAAGCCAATACTATCAAGGAGGGATGAGGTGTTGTTTAATGAGGTTCTTGCTTCATAGTGCTTAGTGATATGCTCCAAAACCCTCAACTACCTTCCCACGTCCACATATGACCTAAATCAAAAGTCAAACTTGGCCCTACCGATTCTTTCTATCCGGCGCCACCGAGTTTCAAATGTTATAGCCACTGCCACAAACCCTAGGCAAATCGGTCTCACCGATAGGGATTTCGGTCACACCGAGATGGGGTTGTAACCTCTTTGTTTCCCCTCGTAACGTTTCGGTCCTACCGAGATGAGCGATCGGTCCCACCGAGATTGCAATGTAAACTCTCTGTTTCTCTTTCGTAACATTTCGGTCCCACCGAAATGAGCGATCGGTCCCACCGAGTTTACCTGACCAACTCTCTGGTTAGCTCACTACCAAAATCGGTCCCACCGAGTTTGTGTAATCGGTCACACCGAGATTACGTTATGCCCTAACCCTAACCATATCGGTCCTACCGAGTTGCATCTCAGTCCCACCGAAAACCCTAACGGTCACTAGGTTTGCTGAATCGGTCTAACCGAGTCTTTCACTTCGGTCTCACCGAGATTGGTAAATTGTGTGTAACGGTTAGTTTTTGTGTGGAGGCTATATATACCCCTCCACCCACTCTTCATTCGTGGAGAGAGCCATCAGAACATACCTACACTTCCAACCTATATTTTCTGAGAGAGAACCACCTACACTTGTGTTGAGACCAAGATATTCCATTCCTACCATATGAATCTTGATCTCTAGCCTTCCCCAAGTTGCTTTCCACTCAAATTATCTTTCCACCAAATCCAAATCCTGTGAGAGAGAGTTGAGTGTTGGGGAGACTATCATTTGAAGCACAAGAGCAAGGAGTTCATCATCAACACACCATTTGTTACTTCTTGGAGAGTGGTGTCTCCTAGATTGGCTAGGTGTCACTTGGGAGCCTCCAACAAAGACTGTGGAGTTGAACCAAGGAGTTTGTAAGGGCAAGGAGATCGCCTACTTCGTGAAGATCTACCACTAGTGAAGCAAGTCCTTCGTGGGCGATGGCCATGATGGGATAGACAAGGTTGCTTCTTCGTGGACCCTCGTGGGTGGAGCCCTCCGTGGACTCGCGCAACCGTTACCCTCCGTGGGTTGAAGTCTCCATCAACGTGGATGTACGATAGCACCACCTATAGGAACCACGACAAAAACATCTGTGTCTCCAATTGCGTTTGAATTCTCCAAACCCTTCCCTTTACATTCTTGCAAGTTGCATGCTTTACTTTCCGCTGCTCATAGACTCTTTGCATGCTTGCTTGAATTGTGTTAAGATTTCTTGACGTGTGCTAAGATAGCTAAAATCTGCCAAAGACTAAAATTGGGAAAAGGATAGATTTTTATTTGGTCAAGTAGTCTAATCACCCCCCCCTCTAGACATACTTTCGATCCTACAAGTGGTATCAGAGCTTTGGTCTCCATTTGCTTTGATTTCCATAGTTTTTGGTGGTCATAGCGGTTTCACAACCTAGGAGAGTATGGCGTATAGTGAGGGAAATTATCACCGTAGAGGTCCTTACTTTGATGGTACAAATTTTGCTAGTTGGAAGCATAAGATGAAAATGCATATTCTTGGACATAACCCCGCCGTTTGGGCTATTGTGTGTGTTGGCTTGCAAGGTGAATTCTTTGATGGGAGAGAACCGAATCGTGAAGCTACCGCGGATGAGTTGAAGATGCTACAATACAATGCTCAAGCTTGTGATATCCTCTTCAACGGATTGTGCCTCGAAGAATTCAACAAAATCAGCCATCTTGAGAATGCAAAGGAAATTTGGGATACTTTGATTGATATGCGTGAAGGTACCGACTCCGTCAAGGAATCCAAGTTGGATGTGCTTCAAAGTCAACTTGACAAGTTCAAAATGAAGGATGGTGAAGGTGTCGCTGAAATGTACTCTAGGCTTGCTCTTATCACAAATGAGATTGCCGGCTTAGGAAGTGAGGAGATGACCGACATCAAGAAGATCCTAAGAGCCTTGGATGGAAAATACGATACCGTATGCACATTGATCCAAATGATGCCAAATTACAAAGATCTCAAGCCAACAAAAGTCATTGGAAGAATTGTTGCTCATGAGATGTCACTCAAGGATAAGGAGGAGCTCCATAACAAGTCAAGTGGTGCTTACAAAGCCTCATGTGAAGCTCCCACATCATCAAGTGAGAAACAAACCTTCAATGAAGAATTGAGCCTAATGGTGAAGAACTTTAACAAGTTCTACAAGAGTAGAAGCAAGGAAAGAAGTTCCAAGTCAAGGTCCTACAATGACAAAAGATCTTCTAGTCGAGAGCGAAACTACTACAATTGTGGAAGACCCGCACACTACTCCAATGAGTGTACGGCTCCCCACAAGAGAAGAGAAGATTCTCCCAAAAGAAGAAGTAGAAGAGAAGAATCACCATTAAGGGAAAGAAGGAGTAGGGATGATCGATATGAACGAAGACACCCTCGAAGAAGCAAGGATTCAGAAAGGAAGGACAAGTCATCAAGGAGCTACACAAAACGAAGACATCAAGCTCATGTTGGTGAATGGGTATCCGGCTCCGACTTCGACAATGACTCTGAGAGAAGCTATCACTCTGACTCCGAATATACTCAAGACGAAGGTGTTGCCGGACTAGCACTTGTGTCAACCAACTCGCACGACATATTTGATTCACCAAATGAAGGAATTGGAAGATGCTTCATGGTCAAAGGTCCAAAGGTATCACACCCCGAGTATGTTGATTTCAATAGTGATGAAGATGACATGTTAGGTGATGATGAGTTACTTGTTGACAACTATAGTGATGAATACTATAATGAAACGAATGACAATGATAAGGAGAAGATTGAGTCTCTAACTAAAGAACTAAACACTCTTAAGTTAGCTCATGAAACTATCTTAGGAGATCATCGAGAACTTTTAAGGACTCATGAGAAATTACGTTTTGAGAAGCTCAATCTTGAGCAAGAGCATGAGTTCTTAAAGGCAATCAATGCTGATCTTCGCAAGAAAAGTTCTTCTTACATTGCCAAGCGTTTACTCTTATCCACTTACATGCCTCAAGTCAAGTCTAGTAACAACTACAAGAAAGATTCTTCCTCTAGTAGTAACAATAATCATGCTAAATCCAATGTTGTTGCTTCTAGTAGTTCTCTTGATTCCACTAATGATTCTCTTAGCCAAGTTACACTTGAGCAAGAAAATAGCTTATTGAAGGGAATTATAGAGAAAGGTGTTTACAAGAGCCTTGTCGGGAGTAAGCAATTCGAGGAAATTGCACGCAAGCAAGGAAGGCACTGGAAGAATCAAGGTATTGGTTTTGAACGGAAGTTCAATGCCAATGGAGTTGAGTGGGAAGAAGATCAATACCCCAAGACGAAGTTCATTCCTCAACAAGAGAAGTATGATCCTACTTCATCCAAAGAGACACAAGCTCAAGATGATCTTCCACCACAAGACCACAAACAAAAAGGCAAGGACAAGCTTCAAGAGGAAATTGATGCATTTGAAGAAGCTCCTAAGGCCTTGGTCAAGTGGGTTCCCAAGACCACATCAATTTCCACTTCATCAAGTACAACTATAACTCCGAGGATTCCCATCAAGATGGTGTGGATCCCGAAGAAGAAGAACTAGAGAGTCCTTGAGGGTGACTCCGCCAATATACTTCACTCTTATCATTTTGGCAAGAACAAGTGCAATCAACTTCCACATCTTGCACTAGTTCAAGGAGTCACAAACCCTCTTGTTGGTAAGACAAGGGACAAGGTACTCTAAAGCTTTCATAGAAATCATCTTGTGTGCGCATCACTCTATGTCTATGGATATCCTTGTTTGTTCCTTGTGGGACTAACCTGTGTAGGTATTGAAAGTGCAACTCACTCCAAAGGATAGCTTCAAATGATCCACATCAAGATAGAGCATCCACATCTTCAACACCTACATGAAGTCATCATCGACAAAACCCAAGGTTAGTTCATCCCTCTTAGGGGGGATCTCACATCTAGGGGGAGCTTTAATCTAACAATTGAGTTAAAGCAACTCTAATGGTGTGAACACAACAACACTTTATGTAAAAGTGGTAACCCCACTTGTGCTTAAACGATGAGTATGACCTATGATCAAATGTTCTCATTTGATTCCTAGGTCAATATACTCATATATAGATGATCTAGTCATCGCCAATTGATTGGTAGATGCTAGAATTGTTTGTGCATGCTTTGCCACATATTTCATTTGCCATTTTATTGTGTGAGCATGTTGGTTGCATAATTTACTCATTCGAGGACATCCACTTGTTGTTTTGATTGATTGGTTTCCTTTTCTTTTGGCCAAGTGGATGGACAAGAATGCCTAAGAACCTTCTCTAGCTATCTATGCTTTTCTCGTCTCAAACTCTATTCATGCTGCATCACAAAATTTGATCAAGCCAGATTCGAACCACTCTGTGTGAGGAGCACTCAGAGTCCCCGATTCGTCAGAGACTTAAACTTCCAAAACTTCTTTGTGCGTTTCGGTCTGACCGACTCACCCATTTCGGTCATACCGAGATCACTAAGTCAATCTAGGTTTTCTACCTTGGTGCAACCGATTCGAACCTTTCAGTAACACCGAGTTTCAGTAACTGCTTGCAGTTATGAATCTCGGTGCCACCGAGTTGTTCCACTCGGTCACACCGACAGGGTCAGGGTATATATACCCATGGGTCAAATTTTGGAAAACTTTCCGAACCTCCTCGACCCGCGCTTAGCCCGCTCTGCCTCCAGGGTCTCCGGATTGTCTTCCTCGTCGCCAGGCCTCCTGCCGCTGGTCTCCGCCGCCGTCAACGGGAATCAACCCCGCCGTTGCCGCCGTAGCGAGTTCTCCGCCGAACTAGGGTATGAACTCGATCATTGTAGTGTTCAATCTCCGATTCCCCAGAACATTGCTTTGCCATGTATCTTGCCATGATTGAGATCATTCTATCCACTCAAAACACTCCGTAGTTTAGTCGTGAATTAAGAATTTAGGGTTAGGTTTCCGCTGAAACCATCTCGGACCCACCGAGTTGTGGAACTCGGTACCACCGATTCGGCTTAGGCCATTGCACATGTGGTTCTTGGTCTGACCGAGAATTGCAAATCGGTGTGACCGAGTTTAGGACTTTGTGAAACCCTAGCAGTCTCGGTGCCACCGAACTGTGACTTGGTCTGACCGAGTTCACTAGTTTAGGTTCCAACAGCTGCTTCGGTATCACCGAGTTTACAAATCGGTTGATCTGAAATGCTTTCTGTGGAAAAATAAAACTAAGTTTTTGACTCATTCTTTTGAAAAAATCTCTGAATTTTGTGATGCTCATCCACTCTATCTCATCTATATCTATTCAAAGGGTCTGCTGTCAGTGTTTGCAATATGTCTGATCAGAGTGACAGCCAGAACAAGTTAGAGGAGCAGGTTCACCTGAGTGAGGGCACTAGTCCCTCCAGCAGTTCAGATGATGGTAGCAGGAGCACCCCAAGCAACTTACCCAAAGCTGCCACCAGGGCCAGAAAGAAGAAGACCTCTGAATCTGAGGATGAAGACTATGTGGCAGTTGAGGATGAGGCCACTTCCAAGAAGAAAGTGTTAAGAAGGAGTATAGCACTGCTGCTGCCACCAAGCCAGGCATGAAGCAAAAGGTTCTTGCAAAGAGAATTCCAATGTCTAAGGACAAAGCATCTACTCAAGTCCCTTTGGAATCTGAACCCAAAGAGGCTACTGCAGAAGGGAAGAAGAGGAAGGGGAGGGTCAAAAAGACCGCTGCTAGAGTGCTTGGGAGATCCTCAATCATGAGAGATTCTGAAGAGGAAGAGGAAGAAGATGCTGCACCAGCACCTAAAGCTCAGAAGCTTATGGGTGATGCCATCAGGGCAGGGGCTGTTCCATCTAAGCCTAAGACTGCTCCAAAGGCTGCTGCTCCAGCTCCAAAGCCAAAAACGAAGAGGAGCACCAGGAACATCCCTGCTGAGGAAAAGAACAAGGCCCCAGTGCCTGAAGCTGAAATGGAAGAAGAAGAAGATGATGAGTCACATGTATTGAGGAAGCTGAAGCCAAAAATCCTAGATCACAATGATGCTCATCCAGTTGCTGAGAACATGAAGATCAGGAAGGACTCAGGTCTGAGGCTATGGAGAGAGTCTGATCCATATGCCACCAGGAGGAGGACTGCTGTGGACTACAGGTTCCATACAAAGGAACAACATGACTTCTATGAGACCATCTTGCTTGACAAGAAGCCCATAGTGTGTGACATGAGATGGGTCGACTGGGACTACATCAAAGAGAATGAGGATCACTATCCAGGTGTACATGACAGTTTCAAGGCTTGCGGAGTCGATGAGTTTATGGCTCAAAAGCTCACAAAATGGAATGATGAGCTCATCATGTAGTTCTACTCCACAACTCATTTCTACCCAGATGGAAGGATTATCTGAAGGTACGAGGTACCAGTCCACGGTTGCTAAATGGGCGAAGTTGATCAATGCCGCAAAAGAGAGTGAAGATGACTTGGATGTCTATGCCAACAGGAAGAAGGATCACAACACAATGGCACACATGTACAAGGAGATCCCAGATGCTGCTCTTGAGACACATAAGTTTGGATCTGTACATTACCTTCTGTCAGGCTTGCCAACCATCAACTGGATCCTCAGGTACACTCTCTTGCCAAAGTCAGGTGATCACAAGATAATCAGAGGCCATGCAATTAACTTGCTTCACATCTTTGATGTACCACAGAAGTTCAAAGTCATGAACCTAATAGTTGAAACTATCAAGAGGACAGCTGCAGATCAGAAGATGAGTTGTGGGTATGCCTCACAGATCCAGGAGCTGATCAACTCCAAGATGGGCACTGGAACATATCTGCTGGACAAGGAGCACATGCCTATCTACCCAGACTTCGAGGACAACATTGTGGTTATGAATGAGGATGAACCATCTTCTATGCACGCACAAGCCAAGAAGGAGAAGGCAAAAGCTGAAAAGGCTGCAAGGATGCCAACTACTGAAGAAGCATCTCAGTATCTCCAAAAGAGCAAGAAAGATCAGCTTGGTTACCTGATTGCATCCACTCTGAGGATTGAGAAGGGGCTGGCCACCCTGACTCAAAACCAGGAGAGCATGGAAAGAATCGTGGAGCAAAAATTCTATGACTTGGATGTGAAGGTAATTGAGATTCAGTCTATTGTGGAGCAACTTCAAGATGATATGCAGGAGAGGAAGGGCAAGACAACCACTGATGCATTTGCCAGAGTGCCTAGAGCTCAGAGGTCTGCTGCAGTGCCTGTTCCAGACACCAGAGCCACGTCATCTGCACCAGCTACATCCTCTGTGCCACCAGCACCAGCACCTACTCCATCAGCTCCATCTACTTCGACTGAAGCCTTCATTCTTGGAGTTATCTGGACACCACCACCTGAAGACCATGCCTAAGAGACACTTTAGTGCTATGCATTTTCTAGGAACTTTTTGGTAACTTGTTGCCAAAGGGGGGAGAAAATGTATAGATCATAGGCTTCGAGAGAGAGAGCGTTGCTTTTTATTCTCTCTTGCTTTGGTGGTTGAACTTTATTTGCTTTGCTTGTTTGAGATATTTTTTGTCTGTGTGATACTTGGATGATCATGTGTTTGATCATATGCTACCTTAATGCTTGTTGGATGACATTATCATTTTATCCCTATATGATCATTCACTTTGCTTGGTGATGAGTGCATGTATTTAATTATTATCATTTTGAGTGCTCTACCAAGATGTATGTGACATGGAAGAGTAACCCATGAGCCTAATTCTCTGTGCATTTGCAGTCCAAAGCAAATCATAAACTATGCACAAATTTAGGGGGAGCTCTTGCTTTTCACATACTTCTCAAAGCGACAATGTTTTTCACTCTTATTATCATTTGTCGAAGCTTTGATCTATATGTTGTCATCAATTACCAAAAAGGGGGAGATTGAAAGTGCAACTATCCCTAGGTGGTTTTGGTAATTCCTAACAACATATAGCTCATTGAGCTAATGCTATTCCAAAATTAATATTTCTGGAAAAGCTCAATGAATGGCATGGCATGGATGAGGAATGTGGACCCCTCAAAATATTAAGGACAAGAAGATTGGCTCAAGCTCAAAGCTCAAGACTCTAAATTTTATATTTTAGTGATCCAAGATCACATTGAGTCTATAGGAAAAGCCAATACTATCAAGGAGGGATGAGGTGTTGTTTAATGAGGTTCTTGCTTCATAGTGCTTAGTGATATGCTCCAAAACCATCAACTACCTTCCCACATCCACATATGACCTAAACCAAAAGTCAAACTCGGCCCTACTGATTCTTTCTATCCGGCGCCACCGAGTTTCAAATGTTATAGCCACAGCCGCAAACCCTAGGCAAATCGGTCTCGCCGATAGGGATTTCGGTCACACCGAGATGGGGTTGTAATCTCTCTGTTTCCCCTCGTAACGTTTCGGTCCTACCGAGATGAGCAATCGGTCCCACCGAGATTGCAATGTAAACTCTCTGTTTCTCTTTTGTAACATTTCGATCCCACCAAAATGAGCGATCGGTCCCACTGAGTTTACCTGACCAACTCTCTAGTTAGCTCATTACCAAAATCGGTCCCACCGAGTTTGTGTAATCGGTCACACCGAGATTACGTTATGCCCTAACCCTAACCATATCGGTCCTACCGAGTTGCATCTCAGTCCCACCGAAAACCCTAACGGTCACTATGTTTGCTGAATCGGTCTGACCGAGTCTTTCACTTCGGTCTCACCGAGATTGGTAAATTGTGTGTAACGGTTAGTTTTTGTGTGGAGGCTATATATACCCCTCCACCCACTCTTCATTCGTGGAGAGATCCATCAGAACATACCTATATTTTCTGAGAGAGAACCACCTACACTTGTGTTGAGACCAAGATATTCCATTCCTACCATATGAATCTTGATCTCTAGCCTTCCCTAAGTTGCTTTCCACTCAAATCATCTTTCCACCAAATCCAAATCCTGTGAGAGAGAGTTGAGTGTTGGGGAGACTATCATTTGAAGCACAAGAGCAAGGAGTTCATCATCAACACACCATTTGTTACTTCTTGGAGAGTGGTGTCTCCTAGATTGGCTAGGTGTCACTTGGGAGCCTCCGACAAAGGTGGAGTTGAACCAAGGAATTTGTAAGGGCAAGGAGATCGCCTACTTCATGAAGATCTACCGCTAGTGAGGCAAGTCCTTCGTGGGCGATGGCCATGATGGGATAGACAAGGTTGCTTCTTCATGGACCCTTCGTGGGTGGATCCCTCCGTGGACTCGCGCAACCGTTACCCTCCGTGGGTTGAAGTCTCCATCAACGTGGATGTACGATAGCACCACCTATCGGAACCACGACAAAAACATCTGTGTCTCCAATTGCGTTTGAATTCTCCAAACCCTTCCCTTTACATTCTTGCAAGTTGCATGCTTTACTTTCCGCTGCTCATAGACTCTTTGCATGCTTGCTTGAATTGTGTTAAGATTGCTTGACGTGTGCTAAGATAGCTAAAATCTGCCAAAGACTAAAATTAGGAAAAGGATATATTTTTATTTGGTCAAATAGTCTAATCACCCCCCTCTAGACATACTTTCGATCCTACAGTTGCTCATGCCATGCTTAATTTGCTAGGAGTTCATAATGGTTTACCTTGCGTGCCAACATGCTATTAAAATGGTTGTGATGTGGTGTGATAGGGTGGTATCCTCCTTTGAATGATTCAAGTGGCTTGACTTGGCACATGTTCACGCATGTAGTTGAAACAAAATCAACATAGCCTCCACGATATTTATGTTCATGGTGAATTATATCCTACTAATGCTTGCACTCAGTGTTGATTAATTTTAATGCATGTTCATGACTGTTGTCGCTCTCTAGTTGGTCGCTTCCCAGTCTTTTTCTAGCCTTCACTTGTACTAAGCGGGAATACTGCTTGGGCATCCACTTCCATAAACCCCAAAGTTATTCCATATGAGTCCATCATACCTTACTATATGCGGTATCTACCTATCGTTCCAAGTAAATTTGTATGTGCCAAACTCTAAACCTTCAAATGAAATTCTGTTTTGTATGCTCGAATAGCTCATATATCAACTAGGGATGTCTATATCTTCCATGCTAGGTGGGTTATTCTCATGAGTAGTGGACTCCGCTCCTCATTCACGAGAAAATGGCTGGTAACCAGGATGCCCAGTCCCATGCTTAAATTAAAATAATTGCAAACAAAACTCCCCCAGGATTGTTGTTAGTTGGAGGCACCCGTTGTTTCGGACAAGCCATGGATTGATGTTTGTTGGTGGTGGGGGAGTATAAACTTTACCATTCTGTTTGGGAACCGCCTATAATGTGTGTAGCATGGAAGATATCGAGATATCTTGGTTGTTTTGTTGACAATGAAAGTATACCACTCAAAATATTATTCATCTCTATTTCAAAACTCGAGCTCTGGCACCTCTACAAATCCCTGCTTCCCTCTGAGAAGGGCCTATCTATTTACTTTTATGTTGAGTCATCATCCCCTTATTAAAAAGCACCAGTTCGAGAGCACTAATGTCATTTGCATGCATTACTATTAGTTTACATTGAGTATGACTATGACTGGATCTCCTTTACCATGAATTACAATGTTTGGTCAGTCCTTGATCTTCAGAGGTGCTCTGTATTTATGTTTTGCGGTCTCAGAAAGGGCTAGCAAGATACCATCTTGTTATATCATATAAAGTGTTGTCATCTGAGATTTATTATTATTGCTCGCTAGTTGATTATGCCATTGATATGAGTAAATATGAGACCTAAGTGTTATTGTGAATATGGTTAGTTCATAATCTTTACCGAAAATCGGAATGCTGGCTTTACATATTTACAACAATAAGAGCAAACAAAGTTTGTAAAAGTTTTTATTTTATCTCTTTCAGTTTATCAACTGAATTGCTTGAGGACAAGCAAATGTTTAATCATGGGGGACTTGATACGTCTCCAACGTATCTACTTTTCCATGATGGGACTAACCCGGACTAATGCTGATTTCAGCAGAATTGCCATGGTGTTATCTTTGTGCAGAAATAAAAGTTCTCGGAATGACCTGAAAATCAACGGAGAATATTTTTGGAATTAATAAAAAATACTGGCGAAAGAATCAACACCAGGGGGTCCACACCCTGTCCATGAGGGTGCATGGTGCGCCCCCCTGGGGTGCGCCCCCTGCCTCGTGGGCCCCCTGAGGCTCCACCGATGTCAACTCCAACTCTATATATTCATGTTCGGGGAGAAAAAATCGGAGAGAAGGATTCATCGCGTTTTACGATACGAGCTGTCGCCAAGCCCTAATCTCTCTCGGGAGGGCTGATCTGGAGTCTGTTCGGGGCTCCGGAGAGGGGAATCCGTCGCCATCGTCATCATCAACCTTCCTCCATCACCAAATTCATGATGCTCACTGCCGTGCGTGAGTAATTCCATCATAGGCTTGCTGGACGGTGATGGGTTGGATGAGATTTATCATGTAATCGAGTTAGTTTTGTTAGGGTTTGATCCCTAGTATGCATTATGTTCTAAGATTGATGTTGCTATGACTTTTCTATGCTTAATGCTTGTCACTAGGGCCCGAGTGCCATGATTTCATATCTGAACCTATTATGTTTTCATGAATATATGTGAGTCCTTGATCCTATTTTGCAAGTCAATAGTCACCTACTATGTGTTATGATCTGGTAACCCCGAAGTGACAATAATCAGGACCCTCTCGGTGATGACCGTAGTTTGAGGAGTTCATGTATTCACTATGTGTTAATGCTTTGGTCTGGTACTCTATTAAAAGGAGGCCTTAATATCCCTTAGTTTCCAATAGGACCCCGCTGCCACGGGAGGGTAGAAGAAAAGATGCCATGCAAGTTGTTTTCCATAACCACATATGACTATATTCGGAATACATGCCTACATTACATTGATGAACTGGAGCTAGTTCTGTGTCACCCTATGTTATAACTGTTGCATGAGGAATCGCATCCGACATAATTATCCATCATTGATCCATTGCCTACGAGATTTTCACATATTGATCTTTGCTTAGTTACTTTTCCGCTGCCACTGCTACAATCACTACAGAACTATTACTGTTACTTTTGCCACCATTACCGTTACTTTCATGCTACTTTGCTACTAAATACTTTGGTGCAGATATTAAGTCTTTCAGGTGTGGTTGAATTTACAACTCAACTGCTAATACTTGAGAATATTCTTTGGCTCCCCTTGTGCCGAATCAATAAATGTGGGTTGAATACTCTACCCTCGAAAACTGTTGCGATCACCTATACTTGTAGGTTATCAAACTGCTAAAAATTCTTTTTCAGTAGTAGCATAATTTCTCTGAGCACTGTCTAGAATTTTACTAGCATAATGAATAACATTCAACTTCTTATCAACTCTTTGTCCTAGAACAACACCTACAGCATAATCACTAGCATCACACATAATTTCAAAGGGTGGGTTCCAATCAGGTGGTTGAACATTAGGTGCAGAAATTAAGGCTTTCTTAAGTATTTCAAATGCTTCTACATAATCATCATCAAAAACAAAAGGGACATCTTTTTGCAAGATATTAGTGAGAGGCCTAGAAATTTTAGAGAAGTCTTTTATAAACCTCCTATAGAAACCAGCATGACCAAGGAAACTTCTTATACCTTTGATATCTTTAGGACAGGGTATCTTTTCAATATCATCAACTTTAGTGTTATCAACTTCAATACCTCTTTCAGAAATTTTATGCCCCAAGAAAATACCTTCATTAACCATAAATTGGCACTTCTCCCAATTCAAGACAAGATTAGTTTCTTCACATCTCTGCAAAACTCAATCAGGTTGCTTAAGCAATCATCAAAAGAAGTTCTGTAAATGGAGAAATCATCCATGAAAACCTCAATAATCTTTTCACAAAAGTCAGAGAATATAGCAGTCATACATCTTTGAAAGGTAACAGGTGCATTGCATAAACCAAAAGACATACGTCTAGAAGCAAAGGTACCGAAAGGGCAAGTAAAAGTAGCCTTTTCTTGATCCTATTTTGATTATTGGAGAGAAACCAGAATAACCATCTAGAAAGAAAAAATGCGTATGTTTGGACAATCTCTCTACCATTTAATCAATAAAAGGTAGAGGGTAATGATCTTTTATAGTAGCTTTGTTTAATTTCCGAAAATTAATTGTCATTCTATATCCTATAACAGTTCTTTGTGGAATCAATTCATTCTTATCATTAGGAACGACAGTAATACCTCCCTTCTTAGGGACACAATGAATGGGACTTACCCACCTACTATCAGCAATAGGATAAATTATACCTACCTCCAAAAGCTTTAGTATTTCATTTCTTACCACTTCTTTCATCTTAGGATTTAACCGTCGTTGGTGATCAACAACTGGCTTAACATCAGGCTCCATATTAATTTTGTGCTAAAATAGAGTGGGACTAATGCCCTTAAGATCATCAAGAGTATATCTAATAGTGGCACGGTGCTTCTTCAGAGTTTTCAATAATCTCTTTTCTTCATGCTCTGAAAGGTTAGCACTAATAATAACATGATATATCTTCTTTTCATCAAGATAAGCATATTTCAAAGTATCAGGTAATTGCTTAAGCTCAAACACGAGATCACCCTTGGGTGGAGGAGGATCTCCAAGGATTTCAACAGACAAGTTGTGTTTCAAAACAGGCATTTGATTAAAGAATATTTCATCTAATTCCTTCCTTTCATTCATAAACATATCATTTCCATGGTCTAGCAAATATTGTTCTAAAGGATCAGTAGAAGGCACAACAATAGAAGCAAGACCAATAATTACATCCTTACTAGGCAATTCTTTATCATGGGGTTGTCTACGAAATTTAGAGAAATTAAAATCATGAGACACATCCCCAAAACATACTGTAATAATTTCTTTCTCACAATCTATCTTAGCATTAGCAGTGATCAAGAAAGATCTACCAAATATAATGGACAACAATCATCTTGTGGGGAACAAAGACCAAGAAAATTAGCAGGGTATTTTATTTTCCCACACAAGAATTCAACATCTCTAACAATCCCAATTGGTGATATAGTATCTCTATTGGCAAGCCTAATAGTAACATCGATATCTTCTATCTCAGTAGGTGCAATATCATTCATAATTTCTTGATATAAAGTAAAAGGAATTGCACTCACACTAGCACCCATATCACATAAGCCATAATAACAATGATCTCCTATTTTAACAGAAACAATAGGCATGCCAACAACGGGTCTATGCTTATCTTTATCATCGGGTTTGGCAATTCTAGCAGCTTCATCACATAAATAAATACCATGCCCATCAATATTATCAACCAAGAGATCCTTAACCATAGCAATACTAGGTTCAACTTTAATTTGTTCAGGGGGTGTAGGTGTTCTAGTATAACTCTTACGAACCATAGTTGAAGCTTTAGAATGATCCTTTATTCTAACAGGGAAGGGTGGTTTCTCAATATATGCAGTGGGAACAACAGGATCATTATAAGTGATAGTCTTTTCTTCAACTTTAATAGGTGCAACTAATTTTAGTTCAATGGGAGGATTATATTTAAACCACTTCTCCTTAGGGAGATCAGGATGAGTAGCAAATGATTCACAGAAAGAAGCTACTATCTCAGAGTCTAGTCCATATTTAGTGCTAAATTCACGAAAAAGCATCAGTGTCCATAAAATATTTAACACAATCAAATTTAAGGTTTATAACGGACTCCTTACCTTCGTCGAGTTCCCAATCTTCAGAGTTGCATTTAATTATTTCCAATAAATCCCATTTGAATTCAATGGCTTTTTTCATAAAAGAACCAGTACAAGAAGTATTGAGCATGGATTGATCATTACGAGAAAGCCAAGCATAAAAATTCTAAATAATAATTTCTCTCGAGAGCTCATGATTGGGGCATGAATATAACATTGACTTAATCCTCCCCCAAGCTTGAGCGATACTTTCTCCGGCACGAGGCCAAAATTATAAATATAATTCCCATCACGATGAACTAGATGCATAGGATAAAACTTCTGATGAAATTCCAATTTCAATCGATTGTAGTTCCACATCCCAATATCATCGCATAGCCTATACCATGTCAAGGCCTTCTCCTTCAAAGATAAAGGGAAGACCTTCTTCTTGACTTCATCCTCGGGCAAACCTGCAAGCTTAAATAATCCACAAACTTCATCCACATAGATTAGATGCATATCAGGATGTAATGTTCCATCTCCTATACAAGGATTAGCTAGCAGTTTCTCTATCATGCCCGAAGGAATTTCATAATAAATATTTTCAGTAGGTGCAGTAGGTTGAGGGGCAACTCTTTGATCTTCTGGTCGGGGTGAAGATACCCCAAACAAACCCCTCAAAGGATTATTTTCCATAGTAACAAGTGACAGTAAATTTCAGCATAGTATATAAATGTTTCCATACCAAATTCTAGTCACCAAAGGCGGTTCACTCCACGGCAACGTTACCAGAAAAGAGTCTTGACGACCCAAAAGTATAGGGGATCTATCATAGTCCTTTCGACAAGTAAAAGTGTCGAACCTAACGAGGAGCAGAAGGAAATGACAAGCGGTTTTCAGCAAGGTATTCTTTGCAAGCACTGAAATTATCGGTAAGAGATAGTTGTGTGATAAGATAATTCGTAAAAGGTAGCAAGTAACAAAAGTAACTGAGGTGCAACAAGGTAGCCCAATATTTTTTGTAGCAAAGGACAAGCCTGGACACACTCTTATATAAAGCAAAGCGCTCCCGAGGACACATGGGAATCACTGTCAATCTAGTTTTCATCATGCTCATATGATTCACGTTCGTTACTTTGATAATTTGATATGTGGGTGGACCGGTGCTTGGGTGCTGCCTTTACTTGGACAAGCCTCCCACTTATGATTAACCCTGTCAGCGTTCTAGGAATCGGGGTACCCAGACTTGCCTGCCTGTGGCCCACGGCGTGGATCCATCAACGGCCTGGTACGGCCCATCTTCGGCATCGACAACAAAAGACCCTAGCGAGGGGGCCAAGACTCGCGAGGCGAACGACGCCAAGACCTCTAGAGGGAGCGGCCTCCTTAGGTTGGCTCCTGAGGAGCGGAGATTCCTATGCAGGCGCTCACCTCGTGAGGTTAAGGTGACGCGAGCCATGAAGACCAAGGCAAGGCGGGCGCCAGAGGGCGCAGTACATCAGGTTTCTCTTTGGTGCTAAGGAAGCAAGCGCATGCACGGAGTCCCGAGGAATCAGCCAAAGGTTTCCATTTCCGTGCTACAAGACCAAGACCGCCAGGACAGTAGGATGGAGGTCATCGCCAAACGACGTCACGTCCACAAGCTTTGCAAGCGAAGACCACCTTTCTTTAGGATAAGATGTACTATTTGTCTCCCTTCAAACTTTGTCATTGTGGGATCCCTTCCCGCCTTCATTTTGGGGGAAGAGGACCAAGGACACTATAAATATAGCTTAGCCACCACCATAGAAGGGGATCGAATCCACTCCCTCCTTAGTGGCCCACACACAAGAACTAGCCTCCGGAGGCTGTTATTCCTCTGTACAAGTTCATCCTCAGCCCACCTCGAGGCTAATCCACCACAAAGCAGGAGTAGGGTCTTACACCGCAAGGTGGCCCAAACCTGGGTAAACTGCCGTGTCTCTTTCCTTTCCTATTCATCGAGCTAGGCTGTGAGGGCGTCAAGTTGGTAGGTTGGGGAGATTGAGTTCTATGCACGCACCCCAGAGTTCGAATCTTTCTTGGGTCTACGGAGCCTCGAATCCAACATTTGGCGCGCCAGGTAGGGGTGCGTCAAAGACTCATCTCCTTGTCTGTTGTATCTCACCCTCACTGATCGGCTCTCATGGCGGGCGTCGCTCCATTGGCTGGGCCACCGGGCGCATTGGGAGGCACTGCGGGCCATCGGGCCTTCTCCCCCACACTGCGGCAAGTGTGGTGGCTGCCAAAGTTCAGGCCGGAGCTGCCGCCCTAATATAACGGCACGACGGATCTGGTAGGGTTTCTCTAGGCATATGCGAAGGCTATCTGGGCAGCCGGCGGCGACGACAAGGTCATGGCGAACTAGCTCCCCATGGCCCTTACGGGTGCGCCGCGTGCCTGGCTCCTGGGCTTGCGGGAGTCTTCGGTGGCCTCCTAGGAATAGTTGTGCGGCATATTCATCGCGTGCTTCGCGGCACCGGCACCCGCGCCGCCATGGCCCTCCTTTGCAGCTCGTAGGCCCCGGCCTCAGACCGCCACATCAAGCAATTCTTCCGTTGGACAGGCGCCGCCCATGGGAGTGTGGAGCCCCTCCGGGCTGGGTGGCTGTAGGATCTAGAAGTAGATGTGTCTAGAGGGGGGTGATTAGACACTTAATGCTAAAGTTGCAATTTTTAAAAAATTTCGGTTTAAGTAGAGTTTAGGCACAATTTCAACACACACAATACATATCAAGAAAGCATGCAAAGAGTATATGAGCAGCGGAATGTAAAGCATGCAACTTGCAAGAATGTAAAGGGAAGGGTTTGGAGAATTCAAATGCAATTGGAGACACGGATGTTTTTCCCGTGGTTCGGATAGGTGGTGCTATCCTACATCCACGTTGATGGAGACTTCAACCCACAAAGGGTAACGGTTGCGTGAGTCCACACAGGGCTCCACCCACAAAGGGTAACGGTTGCGCGAGTCCACACAGGGCTCCACCCACGAAGGGTCCACGAAGAAGCAACCACCCACAAAGGGTCCACGAATAAGCAACCTTGTCTATCCCACCATGGCCATCGCCCACACAGGACTTGCCTCACTAGCGGTAGATCTTCACGAAGTAGGCGATCTCCTTGCCCTTACAAACTCCTTGGTTCAACTCCACAATCTTGTCGGAGGCTCCCAAGTGACACCTAGCCAATCTAGGAGACACCACTCTCCAAGAAGTAACAAATGGTGTGTAGGTAATGAACTCCTTGCTCTTGTGCTTCAAATGATAGTCTCCCCAACACTCAACTCTCTCTCATAGGATTTGGATTTGGTGGAAAGAAGATTTGAGTGGAAAGCAACTTGGGAAAGGCTAGAGATCAAGATTCATATGGTAGGAATGGAGTATCTTGGTCTCAACACATGAGTAGGTGGTTCTCTCTCAGAACATACGAGTTGGAATGGTGTATGCGTTCTGGTGGCTCTCTTATCGAATGAAGAGGAGGTGGAGGGGTATATATAGCCTCCACACAAAATCCAACCGTTACACACAGTTTTCCAATCTCGGTGGGACCAAATCAACAAACTCGGTCGGACCGAAAAGGTAAACCTAGTGACCGTTAGAGATTTCGATGGGACCGACTGGATCAACTCGGTGGGACCAATGTGCTAGGGTTAGGGTAAATCCAAAACTCGGTTTGACCGATTACTCAAACTCGGTGGGACCGATTTGGGTAATAAGTGAAACTGAGATTTGGCCAAGCAAACTCGGTGGGACCGATTGCATATCTCGGTGGGACCGAGAATATTGCAATGGGTAACAGAGAGTTTGCAAGCCCATCTCGGTACGACCGAGATCCCATCGGTGAGACCGAACTGATTAGGGTTTGGCAGTGGCTTATGACAAGTGAAACTCGGTGGCGCCGGATAGGAAGAATCGGTAGGACCGAGTTTGGCTTAGGGTTTAGGTCATATGTGGATATGGGAAAGTAGTTGAGGGTTTTGGAGCATATCACTATGCACATGAAGCAAGAGGCTCATTAAGCAACACCTCATCCCTCCTTGATAGTATTGGCTTTTCCTAAAGACTCAATGTGATCTTGGATCACTAAAAATGTAAAATGAGGAGTCTTGAGCTTGAAGCTTTAGCCAATCCTTTGTCCTTAGCATCTTGAAGGAGTTCCCACAACCTTTAGTCCATGCCACTCCATTGCTGAACTTATCTGAAACATGCTAGATAGAAACGTTAGTCCAACAAGAGATATGTTGTCATCAATTATCAAAACCACTTAGGGAGCACTTGTGCTTTCAATCTCCCCCTTTTTGGTAATTGATGGCAACATACATCAAAGCTTTAGATAAAGATATAAAGAACAGTAAGTAAAGCTTTGGAAGGACATGTAACAAACATAGGCTCCCCCTACATGTATGCACTCATGTAAATATGAAATATAGAGGCATGTGAGAGCATAGCCATGACAGAGTAGGCAATGTGTTACATGCATCTTGGCCATATGCATCAGAGCAAAAGATTAAAATACGTTCATGCTCATGAGTCCTTCTTGCAAACAGTATGTACATAAGCAAGAACTCCTCATACTCATGATTTTGATGCATATACTTACCTTGTGGTCTTGAGTTGGCTTAGGATGGAATGAACCTGCACAAACAAGGTTAGATAACACAGGTACATCCACTAGCCAGAGCAAACAAAAGAAACCACAAGAATACCAAGACTGGGATGACATGTAGAGAGTGAGTACAAGGTACCACATTGGATTCAATATGTCCCCAATAATAAAGATATGCAATGAATTTTGACTGATTTCTTTCCCTTAGGTGTCTTGCTCCCCCTGAATCTGACATGGGATATTGGGAGAAGATAGGAAACAGAAAATCAGAGCTGAAAGATATGAATAGAACTTAATTCAAATGAGTTCATATGAACATGTCTTTCCCCCAAAAAGACATGTGGCATCTCTCCTCTTGAACATCAAGCATCTGGGATCCTTGAGTATTCTCTCCCCCTTGGAGATTTCTTTCTCCCCCTTAATATATGGGATCCTTGAGTATTCTCTCCCCCTTAGTACTTTCTCTCCTTTGTAGGTGATAAACTTTTGATGTGATCTTTCTCTCCCTGATGATAAGCTTTGATGTGATCTCTCTCTCCCCCTTTGACATCAATTTCCAAGAAGGTTTTTCCTGGAATCCGTCGAATAGGTTTGGTCCTTGAGATTCAGCACAAAGCAGTGAATAAAACTGTGATGCTTGTAGAGGACAAGATTCATTGAGTGGAGCTGGATCAGAAGAAATATAGAATATGTAGCAAACTGTTTTTCCTGTTGCGAAATCGGTGGCACTGAGTGGTATGTTTCGGTAGTACCGAAGGGATTCGGTTGGACCGAAAATGGCAATTTGGTGAAACCGAGTTCATCACAGAGAAAAACACTTGTCACCTCAGCTCACTAGTCAAGTAAGATCTCACAAAGATTTGCAATGAATTAGCTGAAAGATTTGCAAGGAATTTGATGCAGAAATATGCAGAACAAAAATCAAAAAGAAAGGAGTGAAAGTTTCTAGATGAAGTTTTTTTTGTTTGAAAAAGAAGGAAACAAATATGCAAGGGACACATGCAATAACTCAGAAAAGAACACAGGAGAACTTCATCTAGAATTGGGCGGTGACATAGTCACCTATGTTAGAGTATATTGACTTAGGAGTCAAGTGAGGACACTTGATCGTAGGTCATACTCATCGTTTTAAGCTCAAAATGGGGTTACCATTTTTCGTTTAAGCATCTTGATGTATTCTCATCTTGTTAAGTTGCTTTGACTCATGTCTTGGAGTAAAGCTTCTCTAAGATGGAATAGCATACCTTGGGTGGTGGTGTGGTTCTTGCTCATGTAGTTGAACTTGTGTGGGTGCTCAAGGTTGATGTAGCTTATCAAGAGTAGGGAACACCACTTGGAGTTTGAGTTCATCTACCTACATGGGTTAGTTCTTTGCAAGGAAGAGCACTTGTGTATCCAAAAATGACAATCATGAAGCTTAACATAGAATTTGTCAAAGGATATATTTGAATGGTTTTGTGCTTCCTTGTCTTCAACCACTATTGTGTAGAGTCTTGGTCTTGTAGAGATTGCTCAAGATGTGAGTGAGTCGCACCAAGCACCTACATGGGTTAGGCAACATGCAAGGTGCAAATATATCCAAGACATAAGATAGTTATCATAAGAGATATATCATGGATTAGTCATAAGCTCATGTCTTGCATGTATCCAATGGAGTTTCTACTCCAAGTTTGAAGCATCAATGATGTTCAATTCTCCTCTCAACCTGCAAACCACTTTCTCATCAAGTGGTTTAGTGAATATATCCGCTAATTGCTTGTCGGTGCGAACATGCTTAAGATTGATGTCACCCTTAGCAACATGATCTCGAATGAAATGATGACGAACTTCAATATGCTTAGTTCGAGAATGTTGTACAGGATTATGACCAATTTTGATAGCACTTTCATTGTCACAAAGCAGTGGAACATGTTTCACATAAATCCCATAACCTTTAAGAGTTTGGGTCATCCAAAGTAATTGAGCACAACATGAACCAGCGGCAATGTATTCCGCTTCGGCGGTGGATAAGGATACCGAGTTTTGTTTCTTGGAAGACCAAGACACAAGAGACCTACCAAGAAATTGACAAGTGCCCGAAGTGGACTTTCTATCAACCTTGTCTCCGGCATAATCCGAGTCAGAATAGCCAACAAGATCAAAAGAAGACCTCTTAGGATACCAAATGCCAAAATTTGGTGTATGGATTAAATATCTCACTATCCTTTTCACAGCCTTAAGATGACAATCTTTAGGAGTAGCTTGATATCGTGCACACATGCACACACTTAGCATAATATCGGGACGTGAAGCACATAGGTATAACAATGAACCAATCATAGAGCGATAAACCTTTTGATCAACCGGTTCACCATCTTTGGTTAAATCATTATGTCCACTAGTAGGCATGGGTGTAGACATACCTTTGCATTCTTGCATATTGAACTTCTTGAATAAGTCCTTGGTGTACTTTGTTTGAGAGACAAATGTACCTTCCTTAGTTTGCTTGATTTGCAACCCAAGAAAGAATTTGAGTTCACTCATCATAGACATCTCAAACTTCTCTGACATTAGCTTTCCAAATTTTTCACTAAAGAGAGGGTTAGTTGAACCAAATATGACATCATCAACATAAATTTGGCATACAAATAGTTCTCCATTAACCCTTTTAGTAAAAAGAGTAGAATCAATTTTACCAATTTCAAAACCACTTGTAGTAAGGAACTTGGTCAAGAATTTATACCATGCTCTAGGAGCTTGTTTAAGACCATAAAGAGCTTTGTGAAGTTTGTAAACATGATTTGGTTTCTTAGGGTTGATAAAGCCGGGAGGTTGCTTGACATAAACTTCCTCCTCTATTTCACCATTTAGAAAAGCACTTTTAATGTCCATTTGGTACAAGGTGATATTATGGTGATTAGCATAGGCAAGTAAGATGTGAATGGACTCAAGTCTAGCAACGGGAGCATATGTCTCACCATAGTCCATACCTTCGACTTGTGTGTACCCTTGGGCGACGAGACGTGCTTTGTTGCGAACCACTTGTCCATCTTCATCTTGCTTGTTGCGAAACACCCATTTGGTACCAATGATGTTGTGGTTGTTGTCGGGCTTCTCGACCAATGTCCAAACTTGGTTTCTCTCAAAATTATGTAGCTCTTCATGCATAGCGTTTATCCAATCCGGATCTTCCAATGCTTCTTCAACCTTCATAGGTTCAAGGCTAGAGATGAATGAATAGTTTTCACAAAAGTTAGCTAAATGAGTTTTTGAGCGAGTGATTCTCCCGATTTGTATATCATTGAGGATTTGCTCGACGGGATGATCTTTTGCAATTCTTGCTCGAACTCGTGAGAGCTTTTGCTTGGGTCTTCGTTGAACATCTTCTGCATCTTGTTCTTCTTCTTGGCCTTCTTCATTGTTGACGTCGTCGTTCTCTTGTCGTGGTGGAGAAGGAGGTTGTTGATGTTCATCTTGACGTACTTCCTCGTTTTCTTCATCTTGGTGTGTCCCACTTGTGGATGCTTCCGTGTCGATCCTTGGTTCACCTTGTCGTGAAGTAGAAGCTTCCACTTGGACGGATGAAGTACTCTCCTTCACCACCGTTGGACGAATTTTGCCAATGGACAAGTCTTGAATTGCTTCTGAAGGGTCTTTGTCTCCTACATCAATTGGCAATTGCTCTACTTGCGAGCCATTAGATTTATCAAACTTCACATCTACCGTCTCTTCAACCTTTCAGGTGAAATTGTTGTAGACACGGTAAGTGTGAGAGTTTGAGCCATAACCAAGTAGAAAACCTTCATGAGATTTAGGAGCAAACTTTGAACGACGATGCTTATCAAGAATGTAGAACTTTGAGCCGAATACTCGAAAGTATCCAACTTGGGGTTTGTTACCAGTGAGAAGCTCGTATGCCGTCTTGCCGAGTAGCTTGTGAAGATATAGGCGATTTATTGCGTGACAAGCTGTCTCAACCGCTTCTGCCCAAAAGTGCTTTGGCGTCTTGTATTCATCAAGCATCGTTCTTGCCATTTCGATGAGCGTCCGGTTCTTCCTCTCAACAACTCCATTTTGTTGAGGTGTGTACGTAGCCGAGAACTCGTGTGAAATCCCTTCTTCGTCAAGAAAGGTGTCCACATTTGCGTTCTTGAACTCCGTTCTGTTGTCACTCCGAACCTTCTTGATCATCACATCAAACTGATTTTGGGCCTTCCTAGCGAAGTTTCTGAAGATCTTCTGTACCTGCGACTTGTCATTAAGAAAGAACACCCATGTAAATCTTGAAAAATCATCAACTATAACTAGACCAAAGGAATTTCCCACCGAGACTCTTGTAGGTGTTGGGACCAAAAAGATCCATGTGAAGTAGCTCGAGTGGCCTCCTTGTGGTCATGATGTTCTTCACGGGATGTCTTCCTCCAACCTGTTTACCTGCTTGACAAGCACTGCAAAGTCTATCCTTATCAAATATGACATCGTTGACTCCAAGGATATGATTTCCTTTAATAAGCTTGTCAAGGTTTCTCATGCCAACGTGACCTAGTCGTCTATGCCACAACCAACCTTTTGAGGATTTAGCAACAAAGCAAGTTTTAGGTTGTGCCTTTTTAGAGAAATCGACAATGTAAAGATCACCTCTATGCATACCCGTAAAGACCATTTTATGATTGTCTTGACAAAATACTTGGCAATCTACCTCAGTAAATAGGACATTCAAACCGAAATCAGCAAGTCTAGATACTGAAAGTAAGTTGTAGCCAAGAGATTCAACGAGCATGACATTTTGAATGGAACTATCATGTGAGATGGCCACCTTACCAAGGCCAACCACTTTACCCTTTGAATTATCACCAAAGGTGACATATTTTCGAGGGCCGTCATTTTCAGCAAGCTCATGAAACATCTCTTCATCTCTGGTCATATGATCAGTACATCCACTATCAAGAACCCATTCCTTTCCTCCTGATTCATATCCCCAAAGATTTGCCATGAGACCAAAATGTCTCATTGCATCATCAATATCGAAGTCACTATCATCATCATCATAAAATTCATGCTCATCATGATCTTGTGACTCATCATTTCCTAGAGAGGGTAATTCATTAGATAAATGATCATCAAAGTGGTCACTTTTATGAATTCTTATAGCTTTGAATATGATATCATTAATGATTCCAACATCTCCTTTAGCATGCTTAAGATTGGTAAGTTCAAATAGACATTTACCAAAACTAGGATCACTAGAGTTCATCTTAATCAAGGCAATAGATTTATGGAGAATTTCGTCCAAGGTTTTCAAGGAATGATCAGGAAATCGTTCCTCAAGAAATTTCCATATAGTATAGGCACAATTTTGAGTAGGAAAACTAGCAATCAAATTTTTGGGCAATCCTCTAATGATGAGCTCAATAGTTCTAAGATTGCGAATCATGTCAATATCTTCATCTAGGGTAGGATGCAAAGGATCAATATTAGATGCACAAGGGCTAGCAATATACTTGTTCAAATGATATTGATTGAAGATTACAAGCATCTCATTTTTTCACTCATGAAAATACTCTCCATCAAGAATAGGCACTCTATGTCTAAGACTCCCTAATGTAGACACATCCATGTTCCTCCAATGGTGATTAAACCAAGGCAATGGAGACCAAAGCTCTGATACCACTTGTAGGATCTAGAAGTAGATGTGTCTAGAGGGGGGTGATTAGACACTTAATGCTAAAGTTGCAACTTTTAAGCTTTTTCGGTTTAAGTAGAGTTTAGGCACAATTTCAACACACACAATACATATCAAGCAAGCATGCAAAGAGTATATGAGCAGCGGAATGTAAAGCATGCAACTTGCAAGAATGTAAAGGGAAGGGTTTGGAGAATTCAAACGCAATTGGAGACACGGATGTTTTTCCCGTGGTTCGGATAGGTGGTGCTATCCTACATCCACGTTCATGGAGACTTCAACCCACAAAGGGTAACGGTTGCGTGAGTCCACACAGGGCTCCACCCACAAAGGGTAACGGTTGCGCGAGTCCACACAGGGCTCCACCCACGAAGGGTCCACGAAGAAGCAACCACCCACAAAGGGTCCACGAAGAAGCAACCTTGTCTATCCCACCATGGCCATCGCCCACACAGGACTTGCCTCACTAGCGGTAGATCTTCACAAAGTAGGCGATCTCCTTGCCCTTACAAACTCCTTGGTTCAACTCCACAATCTTGTCGGAGGCTCCCAAGTGACACCTAGCCAATCTAGGAGACACCACTCTCCAAGAAGTAACAAATGGTGTGTAGGTAATGAACTCCTTGCTCTTGTGCTTCAAATGATAGTCTCCCCAACACTCAACTCTCTCTCATAGGATTTGGATTTTGTGGAAAGAAGATTTGAGTGGAAAGCAACTTGGGAAAGGCTAGAGATCAAGATTCATATGGTAGGAATGGAGTATCTTGGTCTCAACACATGTGTAGGTGGTTCTCTCTCAGAACATACGAGTTGGAATGGTGTATGCGTTCTGGTGGCTCTCTTATCAAATGAAGAGGAGGTGGAGGGGTATATATAGCCTCCACACAAAATCCAACCGTTACACACAGTTTTCCAATCTCGGTGGGACCAAATCAACAAACTCGGTCGGACCGAAAAGGTAAACCTAGTGACCGTTAGAGATTTCGATGGGACCGACTAGATCAACTCGGTGGGACCGATGTGCTAGGGTTAGGGTAAATCCAAAACTCGGTTTGACCGATTACTCAAACTCGGTGGGACCGATTTGGGTAATAAGTGAAACTGAGATTTGGCCAAGCAAACTCGGCGGGACCGATTGCATATCTCGGTGGGACCGAGAATATTGCAATGGGTAACAGAGAGTTTGCAAGCCCATCTCGGTACGACCGAGATCCCATCGGTGAGACCGAACTGATTAGGGTTTGGCAGTGGCTTATGACAAGTGAAACTCGGTGGCGCCGGATAGGAAGAATCGGTAGGACCGAGTTTGGCTTAGGGTTTAGGTCATATGTGGATATGGGAAAGTAGTTGAGGGTTTTGGAGCATATCACTAAGCACATGAAGCAAGAGGCTCATTAAGCAACACCTCATCCCTCCTTGATAGTATTGGCTTTTCCTAAAGACTCAATGTGATCTTGGATCACTAAAAATGTAAAATGAGGAGTCTTGAGCTTGAAGCTTTAGCCAATCCTTTGTCCTTAGCATCTTGAAGGAGTTCCCACAACCTTTAGTCCATGCCACTCCATTGCTGAACTTATCTGAAACATGCTAGATAGAAACGTTAGTCCAACAAGAGATATGTTGTCATCAATTATCAAAACCACTTAGGGAGCACTTGTGCTTTCAGTGGCGCCTAAGGCCGACCTCACCTTCGACTCAGGAGACCACCCGGAAACCACAGTCGGCACCGGTGCGCTCCCTATGCTCTATACCCCCACCATCTGCAACATGGCAATTACCAGGACCCTCATCGACGGCGGTGCTGGCCTCAACGTCCTCTCTATGGAGGCATTCGGCCTGGTTCATGTGCCTTACGGCCGGCTCCTCCCCACCAAGCCTTTCTCTGGGGTCGTTGATGGCTCCACTTGCCCTCTAGGGCAGATCCGCCTCCTCGTCACCTTAGGCACACACGATAACTACCGCACCGAGCTCATCTACTTCGACATCGCCCGCATCGGGCCTCCCGTACAATGCCATCCTCGGGTATCCAGCCCTGGCCAAGTTCCTGGCGACAACTCATCCTATCTACAACCTCATGAACATGTCGGGAAGCAGCGGCGTGCTCACTGTGGCGGGGGATACTAAGGACGCACTCTCGGCCCTCAAGCTCGCCTTCAAGGCTGCGGCAGCCCCGCAGCCAAACAGGGAGGGGGCTCCGGAAGGCCCGGGGGCTACGCCAGCAAAGAAGAAGCAATTTTTTTCTCAAGACCGGGCCGAGATGAAGCAGGTGTCGGTCGATGAAGACGGGGGTTCGGGCTCTACCTTCACCATAGGCGCTGGCCTCCCCCCAAACTAGGAAGAGGCGCTGGTCAGCTTCCTCCGCACGAACAAGGATGTGTTTGCATGGGAAGCGGAGGACCTGGTCGGGGTTCCGCGTGGGGTAATCGATCACCACCTAATGTGTGCCCCAACGCCCGCCCGGTAAAGCAGAAGGCGTGGTGGCATGCACCGGAGAAGCAGTCATTCATCGTACAGGAGACCCGCAAGCTATAAGAGGCCGACATCATTCAGGAAGTACGGCATCCAGATTGGTTGGCGAACCCGGTTATTGTCCCCAAGAAGGGCGGGAAGGAGCGCATGTGCGTCGATTTCACCAACCTCAACAAGGCCTGTCCTCAAGACCCCTTCCCTCTCCCACACATCGATCAGACCATCGACTCCATCGCCGAGTGCGATTTACTGTGCTTCCTGGACGCCTTCTTAGGCTATCACCAAATGAAGATGGTGGTGCAAGATGTTGAGAAGATAGCCTTCCTAACCCCGTGCGGGGTGTACTGCTACACCTGCATGCCGTTCAGGCTACGCAATGCCGAAGCAACCTTCCAGCGGCTGATGCAGATTGCCCTGGGTCAGCAGCCCAGGAGGAACGCCGAGGCATACGCCGATGATATAGTAGTGAAATCTCAGGAGGCAAGAACCCTTATCGAAGATCTGGAGGAGACATTCGCTAGCCTGCACAAGGTGAACCTGTGACTCAGCCCGGATAAATGTGTGTTTGGTGTCCCATATGGCAAGCTATTGGGTTTCATGGTGTCGCACAGAGGGATCGAGGCCAACCTGGAGAAGGTCAAGGCCATAGAAAGGATGAGCCTGCCGCAAACCCTCAAGGAGATGCAGAAGCTGGCAGGCTGCGTAACCTCGCTCGGGCGTTTCATCTCCAAGTTAGGAGAGCACGCCCTCCACTTCTTCAAGCTGATGAAAAAGAAGGACTCATTCGAGTGGACTCCGGAGGCTGACGTGGCCGTTCAAGACCTCAAGAGGTACCTCACCAGCCCACTGTTGATGGTAGCACCGCGCCCCCTTGAACCCTTGGTGCTCTACCTGGCCGCCACACCTCACTCTGCCAGCATAGCGCTCGTGGTGGTTCGGGAGGAGCGTCTGGTTAAGGGCACGCGGCGCAGCGCCCTGCACCCGGCCAAGGCGTCGCAGCCTCAGGACGGCGCTCCTGAGGCCTCGGCCACTCCTCTGATCAGCGGGACTCCTGAGGACGACGCTCCTGAGGCCACGGCTGCCCCGTCAGATGACATACCTCCTGAGGTTCCCCAGCCTCAGGAGGCATGGGACTCCGCCAACTCTTCCACCCTCGTCGAGCACCCGGTGTACTTCCTCAGCATGGTGCTGTGTGATGCACGGGCACGCTACCCCATGCTGCAAAAGCTTTTGCTCGCACTCCTTGTTGCCTCCTAGAAACTGCATCACTACTTCCAAGGCCACCCCATCAAGGTTGTCTCAACTTATCCCTTGGAGAGGGTACTCTGGAGCCCTAACACCGCGGGAAGGGTTGCGAATGGAACATTGAATTGCAGGCATTCCAGTTAGAGTTCAGCACCACCAGGATCATCAAGGGTGCGGCCCTCGCCGATTTTGTGGCGGCATGGACTGACGCCCCTAATTGAGAACTGGGCGAGGACCGTTTTCTCGTGCCTAGATACGAAGCACCGGATGGATGGGTCATGTACTTCGACGGTGCATTTGCATGTAGGGCGCGGGGGCTGGAGTTGTGCTCATCTCATCCACCTAGGACAACTCTACTACGCCGTGCAGCTCTGCTTCCAGCTTGGCAAGAAGGTCTCCAACAACATCATGGAATGTGAGTGCCTAATCGCCGGCCTAAGGGCTGCGGCGGCTCTGGGGTTGAGGCGCCTCACCATCAGGGGCGACTCCCAACTCCTTGTCAACTTCTCTAATAAGGCATACAGGGCAAAGGATGAGCACATGGAGGCATACCTTGAGGAGGTACGCAAAATTGAGAAACGATTCTTGGGCTTGGAAATGCAGCACGCGCCATGAGGCACGAACAAGGAGGTGGACAACATCGCCAAGAGAGTATCCCGGTGTCAACCTTAGGAGACCGGCGTCTTCGAGGAGCGGCTCTTCAAGCCGATGACAACTCCCCCCCCCCTGCGGCACCAGCATCGCCTCAAGAGGAGCTCCCCCGGTGCCTCATTCGGGTGCCCCAGCTTGCGGTCCAACCTCAGGAGCCTGCCCTCTCCTTGCACTCGAGCCTCAAGAGGGGTGCTGGACTGAGGAGCTTAAGGCATACCTTCTTCGGGGCACCTTGCCAGAGAAGGAGGAAGACACAGAGCGTGTGGCCCGCTAGGCCACTGTGTACTACATCCAGGACGACAAGCTCTCGCGAAGGCACCCGAGCGATGTTTCCTTACGATGCATCTCTAGGGAGCAGGGATGCGAGTTCCTGGCCCACATACATGGCGGGGACTGCGGGCATCACTCCTCATCGCACACCCTCGTGTGCAAGGCATTCCGTAGCGGATTCTTGTAGCCCACAGCACTCAATGATGCCACTGAGCTGGTAAGATCTTGTGACTCCTGTCAGTTCCATGCCAAGCAGATCCACCAGCCCGCTCAGGGCCTGCAGACCATCCCACTCTCGTGGTCGTTCGCGGTCTGGGGGTTGGACATCTTGGGCCCATTCCCTCGAGCACCCGGGGGCTACCGCTACATCTATGTCACCATCGACAAGTTCACCAAGTGGGCGGAGGTGGAGGCCGTACGCACCATCCCAGCCGGCTCGGCCGTCAAGTTCGTCAAAGGCATCGTGAGCCGTTTTAGGGTTCCTAACCGCATCATCACTGACAATGGCTCTCAGTTCACGAGCAACCTTTTCAAAACATATTGTGCTAACATTGGAAAGCAGATATGCTATGCTTCGATGGCACACCCACAGAGCAATGACCAGGCCGAGCATGCCAATGCGGAGGTCCTGAGGGGCCTCAAGGCAAGGACCTTCAAGAAGAAGCTCGAGGCCTACGGCAGGGGCTGGTTTGATGAGCTCCAGTCCGTGTTGTGGTCCATCCGCAACACCGCGACCAAGCCCATGGGCGAGACTCCATTCTTCCTCATCTACGAAGCTGAGGCGATCCTCCCTCACGAGGTCAGGCATCGCTCGACGCGGGTATTGGCGTTCAATGGGCCACTCCAGGACGCCTCGCGGGGATGGACCTCGTGCTGGGAGAGGAACGTCGCCGCTAAGCCTCGCTCCGTGCAGCGAGGTACCAGCAGGCGCTGCGGCGGTATCACTGCCGCAGTGTCCGCTCCAGGACACTCGAGGTGGGTGATCTCGTCCTGAGGTGGGTGCTCTCCAGAGAAGGGCTTCACAAGCTCTCACCCATGTGGGAGGGCCTGTTCAGGATCGCATGTGTCTCCACACCTGGTGCCGCGCGCCTTGAGATGCAGGACAGGATCCCCATACAGAATGCCTGGAACATCCAGCATCTCCGGAAGTTCTACCCATGATCAAGGCTCCGCACCTGTAAGATCTCCACTTGTGACACTCTCACGTAATAATGAGTTGGGGATATACACGCCCCGGAGTCTCATGAGTGCCACCCCTGGGCCTCACGGGGGCTCCCACCCATGTCCTAGTGGAGGCCCCATGCTCCGCGCTTGTGGGATGATAAATCTCCAACGTATCTATATTTTTTTATTGCTCCATGCTATATTATCTACTGTTTTGGACATTATTGGGCTTTATTATCCACTTTTATATTATTTTTGGGACTAACCTATTAACCAGAGGCCAAGCCCAGAATTGTTGTTTTTTTGCCTGTTTTAGGGTTTCGAAGAAAAGGAATATCAAACGGAGTCCAAACGGAATGAAACCTTCGGGAACGTGATTTTCTCAACGAATAAGACCAGAGAGACTTGGACCCTACGTCAAGAAACGAAACAGGAGGACACGAGGTAGGGGGGCGCGCCTGCCTACCCTAGGCGCGCCCTCCACCCTCGTCGGCCCCCTGTTGCTCCACCGACGTACTCCTTCCTCCTATATATATCCACGTACCCCCAAACGATCAGATACAGAGCCAAAACCCTAATTGCACTGCCGTAACTTTCTATATCCACGAGATCCCATCTTGGGGCCTGTCCCGGAGCTCCGCCAGAGGGGGCATCGATCACGGAGGGCTTCTACATCAACACCATAGCCTCTCCGATGAAGTGTGAGTAGTTTACTTCAGACCTATGGGTCCATAGTTAGTAGCTAGATGGCTTCTTCTCTCTTTTTGGATCTCAATACAATGTTCTCCCCCTCTCTTGTGGAGAACTATTCGATGTAATCTACTTTTTGCGGTGTGTTTGTTGAGACCGATGAATTGTGGGTTTATGATCAAGTCTATCTATGAATAATATTAGAATCTTCTCTGAATTCTTTTATGTATGATTGGTTATCTTTGCAAGTCTCTTCGAATTATCAGTTTGGTTTGGCCTACTAGATTGATCTTTCTTGCAATGGGAGAAGTGCTTAGCTTTGGGTTCAATCCTGCGGTGTCCTTTCCCGGTGATAGTAAGGGCAGCAAGGCACATATTGTATTGTTGCCATCCAGGATAACAAGATGGGGTTTTCTTCATATTGCATGAGTCCATCCCTCTACATCATGTCATCTTGCTTAAGGCGTTACTCTGTTTTTAACTTAATACTCTAGATGCATGCTGGATAGCGGTCGATGAGTGGAGTAATAGTAGTAGATGCAGGCAGGAGTCGGTCTACTTGTCTCGAACGTGATGCCTATATACATGATCATACCTAGATATTCTCATAACTATGCTCAATTCTGTCAATTGCTCAACAGTAATTTGTTCACCCACCGTAGAATAATTATGCTCTCGAGAGAAGCCACTAGTGAAACCTATGGCTCCCGGGTCTATCTTTATCATATTGATCTCCTACTACTTAGTTATTTCCTTTGCCTTTATTTTACTTTGCATCTTTATCATAAGCATACCAAAAATATTATCTTATCATATCTATCAGATCTCACTCTCATAAGTGGCCCTATAGGGATTGACAACCCCTATTTGCGTTGGTTGCGAGGATTTATTTGTTTTGTGCAGGTGCGAGGGACTCGCGCGTAGCCTCCTACTGGATTGATACCTTGGTTCTCAAAAACTGAGGGAAATACTTACGCTACTTTGCTGCATCATCCCTTCCTCTTCGGGGAAAACCAACACAATGCTCAAGAGGTAGCAAGAAGGATTTCTGGCACCGTTGCCGGGGAGGTCTATGCAAAAGTCAACATACCAAGTACCCATCACATACCCTTATCTCCCGCATTACATTATTTGCCATTTGCCTCTCGTTTTCCTCTCCCCCCACTTCACCCTTTCTGTTTTATTCGCCCTCTCTCTCTCTATCCTCCCTCTCTTTCTCTATTTGCCTCTTTTCGCCCGCTTGCTTTTTGTTTGCTTGTGTGTTAGTTTGCTTGCTTGTCACGATGGCTCAAGATAATACTAAATTGTGTGACTTCACCAATACCAACAACAATGATTTTATTAGCACTCCGATTGCTCCTCTTACCGATGCTGAATCTTGTGAAATTAATACTGCTTTGCTGAATCTTGTCATGAAAGATTCGTTTTCCGGCCTTCCTAGTGAAGATGCCGCTACCCATCTAAATAGCTTCGTTGATTTATGTGACATGCAAAAGAAGAAAGATGTGGATAATGATATTGTTAAATTGAAGCTATTTCCTTTTTCGCTTAGAGATCGTGCTAAAGCTTGGTTTTTGTCTTTGCCTAAAAATAGTATCGATTCATGGAACAGGTGCAAAGATGCTTTTATCTCTAAGTATTTTCCTCCCGCTAAGATCATCTCTCTTTGAAACGATATTATAAATTTTAAACAACTTGATCATGAACATGTTGCACAAGCCTGGGAGAGAATGAAATTAATGATACGTAATTGCCCTACTCATGGTTTAAATTTGTGGATGATTGTTCAAAAAATTTATGCCGGATTGAATTTTGCTTCTAGAAATCTTTTAGATTCAGCCGCGGGAGGCACTTTTATGGAAATCACTTTAGGAGAAGCTACTAAACTCCTATATAATATTATGGTTAATTATTATCAATGGCATACTGAAAAATCTACTAATAAATAGGTGCATGCGATAGAAGAAATTAATGTTTTGAGTGGAAAGATGGATGAACTTATGAAATTATTTGCTAATAAGAGTATTTCTTCTCATCCTAATGATATGCCCTTGTCTACTTTGATTGAGAATAATAATGAATCTATGGATGTGAATTTTGTTGGTAGGAACAATTTTGGTAACAACGCGTATAGAGGAAATTTCAACTCTAGGCCTTATCCTAGTAATCCCTCTAATAATTATGGTAATTCCTACAACAATTCTTATGGAAATTATAATAAGATGCCCTCTGATTTCGAATCTAATATTAAAGAATTTATTACTTCGCAAAAGAATTTTCATGCTATGATTGAAGAAAAATTGCTTAAGATTGATGATTTGGCTAGGAACGTTGATAGAATTGCTCTTGATGTTGATTCTTTGAAACTTAGTTCTATTCCACCTAAGCATGATATCAATGAGTCTCTCAAAGCCATGAGAATTTCCATTGATGAGTGCAAAGAAAGAACCGCTAGGATGCATGCTAAGAAAGATGCCTTTATAAGAGCGTGTTCTTCTAGTTCCTATGAAGATGAAGATCTAAAAGTTATTGATGTGTCCACTATTAAATCTTTGTTTTGCAATATGAATCTTGATAATGATGGGACTGAATATGATCCACCTGTACCTAGGAGGCGTTCTAAGAATTCGGAATTTGTTGATCTTGATGCTAAATTTGATAAAAGTGGGATTGAAGAAATTAAAACCCTAGCTGTTGCTAAACCCACTATTATGGATTTCAAGGAATTTAACTATGAAAATTGCTCTTTTATTGATTGTATTTCCTTGTTGCAATCCGTGTTAAATTCTCCTCACGCTTATAGTCAAAATAAAGCGTTTACTAAACATATCGTTGATGCCTTGATGCAATCTTATGAAGAAAAACTTGAATTGGAAGTTTCTATCCCTAGAAAACTTTATGATGAGTGGGAACCAACTATTAAAATTAAAATTAAAGATCATGAATGCTATGCTTTATGTGATTTTGGTGCTAGTGTTTCCATGATTCCAAAGACTTTGTGTGATTTGTTAGGTTTCCGTGATTTTGATGATTGCTCTCTAAACTTGCACCTTGTGGATTCCACTATTAAGAAACCTATGGGAAGAATTAATGATGTTCTTATTTTTGCAAATAGGAATTATGTGCCCGTAGATTTTATTGTTCTTGACATAGATTGCAATCCTTCATGTCCTATTATTCTTGGTAGACCTTTCCTTAGAACGATTGGTGCAATTATTGATATGAAGGAAGGAAATATTAGATTCCAATTTCCATTAAGGAAAGGCATGGAACACTTTCCTAGAAATAAAATTAAATTACCTTATGAATCTATTATGAGAGCCACTTATGGATTGCCTACCAAAGATGGCAATACCTAGATCTATTCTTGATTATTATGCCTAGAAAGGGGCGTTAAACGATAGCGCTTGTTGGGAGGCAACCCAATTTTATTTTTATTCCTTGATTTTTGCTCCTGTTTAGTAATAAATAATTTATCTAGCCTCTTTTTTGGTTGTGTTTTTTGTGTTTAATTAGTGTTTGTGCCAAGTAGAACCGTTGGGAAGACTTGGGGAAAGTCTTGTTGAACTTGCTGTAAAAAAACAGAAACTTTAGTGCTCACGAGAACTTCTGCCATTTTTATTTGGAACGTGATATTTAGTTAATTATTTTTGAAGATGATTAATAGATAAATTCATCACGTCCATAAATTTATTTTAGAATTTTTGGGGTTCCAGATCTTGCGCTAGCTACAGATTACTACAGACTGTTCTGTTTTTGACAGATTCTGTTTTTCGTGTGTTGTTTGCTTATTTTGATGAGTCTATGGCTAGTAAAATAGTTTATAAACCATATATAAGTTGGAATACAGTAGGTATAACACCAATATAAATAAATAATGATTTCATTACAGTACCTTGAAGTGGTCTTTTATTTTCTTCCGCTAACGGAGCTGACGAGATTTTCTACTTTAAGTTTTGTGTTGTGAAGTTTTCAAGTTATGGGTAAAGATTTGATGGATTATGGAACAAGGAGTGGCAAGAGCCTAAGCTTGGGGATTCCCATGGCACCCCCAAGAAAATATAAGGACACCTAAAAGCCAAAGCTTGGGGATGCCCCGGAAGGCATCCCCTCTTTCGTCTACTTCTATCGGTAACTTTACTTGGAGCTATATTTTTATTCGCCACATGATATGTGTTTTTCTTGGAGCGTCTTGTATTATTTGAGTCTTTGCTTGTTAGTTTACCACAATAATCCTTGCTGTACACACATTTTGAGACAGCCATACATGATTTAGAATTTGTCAGAATACTCTATGCGCTTCGCTTATATCTTTTGAGTTATATAATTTTGCTCTAGTACTTCACTTATATATTTTAGAGCGCGGTGGTGGATTTGTTTTATAGAAACTATTGATCTCTCATGCTTCACTTAGATTATTTTGAGAGTCTTAAATAGCATGGTAATTTTCTTAAAATCCTAATATGCTTGGTATACAAGATTAATAATAAAATTTTCTTATGAGTGTGTTGAGTACTATGATAAGTTTGATACTCGATAATTGTTTTGAGATATAAAGATGGTGATATTAAAGTTGTGCTAGTTGAGTAGTTGTGAATTTGAGAAATACTTGTGTTGAAGTTTGTGATTCCCGTAGCATTCACGTATGGTGAACCGTTATGTGATGAAGTCGGAGCATGATTTATTTTCTGATTGCCTTCCTTATGAGTGGCGGTCGGGGACGAGCAATGGTCTTTTCCTACCAATCTATCCCCCTAGGAGCATGCGCGTAATACTTTGCTTTGATAACTTGTAGATTTTTGCAATAAGTATATGAGTTCTTTATGACTAATGTTCAGTCCATGGATTATACGCACTCTCACCCTTCCACCTTTGCTAGCCTCTCTAATACCCCGCACCTTTCGCCAGTATCAAACAACCACCATACCTACCTATTATGGCATTTCCATAGCCATTCCGAGATATATTGCCATGCAACTTTCCACTGTTCCGTTTATTATGACACACTCCATCATTGTCATATTGCTTAGCATGATCATGTAGTTGACATCGTATTTGTGGCAAAGCCACCATTCATAATTATTTCATACATGTCACACATGTATCATTGCATATCCCGGTACACCGCCGGAGGCATTCATATAGAATCATATTTTGTTCTAAGTATCGAGTTGTAATTGTTGAGTTGTAAGAATAATAAAAGTGTGATGATCATCATTATTAGAGCATTGTCCCAGTGAGGAAAGGATGATGGAGACTATGATTCCCCCACAAGTCGGGATGAGACTCTGGACGAAAAAAAAGAAAGAAAGAGGCCATATAAAAAAAGAGAAAAGACCCAAATAAAAAAATAAAAAAGTGAGAGAAAAAGAGAGAAGGCGCAATGTTACTATCCTTTTACCACACTTGTGCTTCAAAGTAGCACCATGATCTTCATAGTAGAGAGTCTCTCATGTTATCACTTTCATATACTAGTGGGAATCTTTCATTATAGAACTTGGCTTGTATATTCCAATGATGGGCTTCCTCAAATTACCCTAGGTCTTCATGAGCAAGCAAGTTGGATGCTCACCCACTTAGTTTCTTTTTGAGCTTTTCATATACTTATAGCTCTAGTGCATCGTTGCATGGCAATCCCTACTCACTCACATTGATATCTATTGATGGGAATCTCCATAGCCCATTGATACGCCTAGTTGATGTGAGACTATCTTCTCCCTTTTTGTCTTCTCCACAACCACCACTCTATTCCACCTATAGTGCTATATCCATGGCTCACGCTGATGTATTGCGTGAAGATTGAAAAAGTTTTGAGAATGTCAAAAGTATGAAACAATTGCTTGGCTTGTCATCGGGGATGTGCATGATTTAAATATTTTGTGTGGTGAAGATAGAGCATAGCCAGACTATATGATTTTGTAGGGGTAACTTTCTTTAGCCATGTTATTTTGGGAAGACATAATTGCTTTGTTAGTATGCTTGAAGTATTATTATTTTTATGTCAATATGAACTTTTGTCTTGAATCTTTCTGATCTAAATATTCATACCACAATTAAGAAGAATTACATTAAAATTATGCCAAGTAGCACTCCGCATCAAAAATTCTGTTTTTATCATTTACCTACTCGAGGACGAGCAGGAATTAAGCTTGGGGATGCTTGATACGTCTCCAACGTATCTATAATTTTTGATGGCTCCATGCTATATTATCTACTGTTTTGGACATTATTGGGCTTTATTATCCACTTTTATATTATTTTTGGGACTAACCTATTAACCAGAGGCCCAGCCCAGAATTGCTATTTTTTGCCTGTTTTAAGGTTTCGAAGAAAAGGAATATCAAACGGAGTCCAAACAGAATGAAACCTTCGGGAATGTGATTTTCTCAACGAATAAGACCAGAGAGACTTGGACCCTACGTCAAGAAAAGAAACAGGAGGCCACGAGGTAGGGGGGCGCGCCTACCTACCCTAGGCGCGCCCTCCACCCTCATGGGCCCCCTGTTGCTCAACCGACATACTCCTTCCTCCTATATATATCCACGTACCCCCAAACGATTAGATACGGAGCCAAAACCCTAATTCCACCGCCGTAACTTTCTGTATCCACGAGATCCCATCTTGGGGCCTTTTCCGGAGCTCCGCCGGAGGGGGCATCGATCATGGAGGGCTTCTACATCAACACCATAGCCTCTCCGTTGAAGTATGAGTAGTTTACTTCAGACCTACGGGTCCATAGTTAGTAGCTAGATGGCTTCTTCTCTCTTTTTGGATCTCAATACAATGTTCTCCCCCTCTCTTGTGGAGAACTATTCGATGTAATCTTCTTTTTGCGGTGTGTTTGTTGAGACCGATGAATTATGGGTTTATGATCAAGTCTATCTATGAATAATATTAGAATCTTCTCTGAATTATTTTATGTATGATTGGTTATCTTTGCAAGTCTCTTCGAATTATCAGTTTGGTTTGGCCTACTAGATTGATCTTTCTTGCAATGGGAGAAGTGCTTAGCTTTGGGTTCAATCTTGCGGTGTCCTTTCCCGGTGATAGTAAGGGCAGCAAGGCACGTATTGTATTGTTGCCATCGAGGATAACAAGATGGGGTTTTCTTCATATTGCATGAGTCTATCCCTCTACATCATGTCATCTTGCTTAAGGCGTTACTCTGTTTTTAACTTAATACTCTAGATGCATGCTGGATAGCGGTCGATGAGTGGAGTAATAGTAGTAGATGCAGGCAGGAGTCGGTCTACTTGTATCGGACGTGATTCCTATATACATGATCATACCTAGATATTCTCATAACTATGCTCAATTCTGTCAATTGTTCAACAGTAATCTGTTCACCCACCATAGAATACTTATGCTCTCGAGAGAAGCCACTAGTGAAACCTATGGCCCCTGGGTCTATCTTTATCATATTGATCTCCTACTACTTAGTTATTTCCTTTGCTATTTACTTTGCCTTTATTTTACTTTGCATCTTTATCATAAAAATACCAAAAATATTATCTTATCATATCTATCAGATCTCACTCTCGTAAGTGGCCCTATAGGGATTGACAACCCCCATTTGCGTTGGTTGCGAGGATTTATTTGTTTTGTGCTGGTGCGAGGGACTCGCGCATAGCCTCCTACTGGATTGATACCTTGGTTCTCAAAAACTGAGGTAAATACTTATGCTACTTTGCTGCATCATCCCTTCCTCTTCGGGGGAAACCAACGCAGTGCTCAAGAGGTAGCATGGGAAGACAAGAAGACTAGTCTAGGTGCCGGACGCGACTGTTCTTTTGCTTGCTTTCTGTAGCTGTTTTGCAACTTCTTGAATTAATTTGGAGTTTTTGCATCTTCATTCGCAAGGGTTGGGAAATCTCTTTCTTTCTATCTCCTCGCAGTGTTCGCCCTATGAATTTTGCCTTAGGGAGAGTGGCAGTTGCCCATCACTCTTCCTCGCGTGTCCCGCGCGTGGGGGCTAGGTATGGTGTGTGCGCCTGGGCTCGCCCACGACCACACCTCTCCAAAACCTTGCTTCCCCAGCTTTGGCGCCTTAGTCCTCGTGGGACGCTCTCAACCGAGATCACGGGCAGGCGCGCCCTCTCGAGTCCGTGCCTCCGGGCATCGAGATGTTGGGGGGCTTGCGCGAGGTATGGCACTTCGTGAGGTTTTCTGAACCTGCAGCCACATGGCGCCTCCGGGGGTTCGACCATCCTCAAGTTTCAAAGAAGGAGGCCCTCAGTAGTCTACTGCGAGCACACCAAGCTAAGTCACCCTAACCACACCCAGTAGCAACACGAACATCACGACATAACATAAAAGTTACGAGCATAGCATAATGGCGCAAGCGCCATGATTCATTAGACGCCCCAACAGGGCCTTGTACATTTTTTCGATGTGGGCGGAAGAAAGAAACAAAAGCAAGCCCCACTGCTACAGCGGCTCCGGAGGCCCGGCTCCAACAATGCTCGATCTTAGTCGGAGTCCTCCTCATGCTTCAAGGGGGGAGGGCACCGGCAATGCATCTCGTCGTCCTCCCTGGTCCGAGCCCGGCGGTGTGGCGGCTCATCGTAGTCGCCATCACTTGTGCTCTGCCCAGAAGAGGAGCCTCCACCGCTAGAGGCGGCATGACCGTCACCAAGGGCAAGCTCACCGCCAGCGGCGATGCCGATGTTGTCGTCCTCGTCGTCGCTGTCGCTCTTCGGGTAGCATCCCAGGCGCCGGCCGTTTTCCCCGAAGACCCTGACATAGAGGGTCATGGTGCCATCATACCTGAAGTGGAGGGTGCACCTCCCATGAAAGCCGCGCGCGAGGGAAAATGGTTGCCACCCGCAGTTCAGGAACATGTTGCCAGCAATGGTGACTTCAACGTCCACCACGAGGCCTTGCTGCAGCAGTCGTCGGCCTGCTGCCAGAGACCACCGGGCCCTCTGGCCGGCAGCACACTCACGAAGGAACACAGAAGCTGGAACCAGATGCCCGCTGGCCTCCCCGACCACACGATGAATTCTGGAGATGCGTCGACTGAGTGGGAGCACAACCATGGTGGCCGGGTGATCGCCGCACACCTCCCCCCATTGCTGAGGTCGCCCCGTCCGCGGCAGCTCCTACCATGAGAAGCGGCACCACCATGGCTGCCAGAGGCAACACCGGTCGTTGAAGGGGCGCGCCCGCGCCCCCGAGAGGCCGTAGCTGGAGTCACCGCGTGCTTTCGGGGCCGCCCATGGCCTCTCTTGGGTGGTGGCAAGCCTGGCCCCTCCTTGGGGGACTTCCCTTTCTCTGCCGTGGAGAACCTCCTCACCAGTGCCATGGATGCTTCGACGGGGCAGAAAAACAAGAAGGAAAAAGAAGAGGAAAGCAACGAGAAGAAGGAGATGAGCGTGGGGGCTCCCCCCATTTATAGCCAGAGGGAGGCCAACCGCTTGCCTCCCACGATCCCCAGTAATGATGATCTTTTTTGCATGCAGCAGGCTATTGTCAAGTCAAACGGTTGCCGAGGCATCGTGGGGAAGCGGAGACGCCCACGTCCCATCAAGTGCCATGCGTCGACTAGGTCCGCAAGCGGTTGGGGCCCGCGGCGCTTCGCCCTTCCCCTTTGTCTTCGCCTTGAAGCCAAGTCCGAGGGCGCCTTGGGCCCGGGGGCTATTGTCGGTGTTCTGGGAACCGGGGTACCCAGACTTGCCTGCTGCGGCCCACGGCGTGGCTCCATCAACGGCCTGGTATGGCCCATCTTCGGCATCAACAACACAAGACCCTCGTGAGGAGGCCAAGCCTCGAGAGGCGGACGACGCCAAGACCTCCAGAGGGAACAGCCTCCTTAGGCTGGCTCTTGAGGAGCAGAGATTCCTATGCAGGCGCTCCCCTCGTGAGGTTAAGGTGACACAAGCCATGACGACCAAGGCCAGGCGGGTGCCAGCGGGCGCAGTACAACATGTTTCCTCTTTGGTGCTAAGGAAGCAAGCGCAGGTGCGGAGTCCCGAGGAATCAGCCAAAGGTTTCCATTTCTGTGCTACAAGACCAAGACCGCCAGGACAGCAGGACGGAGGTCATCGCCGAGCCCACAACGACGTCATGTCCAGAAGCTTTGCACGCGAAGACCACCTTTTGTCAGGATAAGATATAATATTTGTCTCCCTTCGAACATGGCCGTTGTGGGATCCCTTCCCGCCTTCATTTTGGGGTAAGAGGACTAAGGCCACTATAAATATAGCTTAGGCACCACCAAAGAAGGGGATCGAATCCAATCCCTCCTTAGCGGCTCACACATAAGAACTGGCCTCCGGAGGCTGTTCTTCCTCTGTACTAGTTCATTCTCAGCCCACCTTGAAGCTAATCCACCACAAAGCAGGAGTAGGGTCTTACACCGCAAGGTGGCCCGAACCTGGGTAAATTGCCATGTCTCTTTCCTTTCCTGTTCATCGAGCTAGGCTGTGAGGGAGTCAAGTTGGTAGGCTGGTGAGATTGAGTTCTTCGCACGCACCCCAAAGTTCAAATCTTTCGTGGGTCTGCAGAGCCCTGAATCTGGCAAACCCCTCTCGCAAGCATCCGCAACTACGAAAGAAGAATTAAGATAAATCTAAGCATAGCATGAAACATGTGGATCCAAATCAGCCCCTTACGAAGCAACACATAAACTAGGGTGTAAGCTTGTGTCACTCTAGCAACCCATCATCTACTTATTACTTCCCAATGCCTTCCCCTAGGCCCAAATCATGGTGAAGTGTCATGTAGTCGCCGTTCACATAACACCACTAGAGGAGAGACAACATACATCTCATCAAAATATCGAATGAATACCAAATTCACATGATTACTTATAACAAGACTTGTCCCATGTCCTCAGGAACAAACGTAACTACTCACAAAGCATATTCATGTTCATAATCATAGGAGTGTTAATTATCATTAAGGTTATGAGCATATGATATTCCACCGAATAAACCAACTAGCATAAACTACAAGGAGTAATCAACACTACTAGCAACCCACATGTACCAATCTGAGGTTTTGAGACAAAGATCGGATACAACAGATGAACTAAGGTTTGAGAGGAGATGGTTCTGGTGAGGATGTTGATGGAGATTGACCCCCTCTCGATGAGAGGATCGTTGGTGATGACGGTGACAATGATTTCCCCCTCTGGGAGGGTAGTTTCCCCGGCAGAACAGCTCTGCCGGAGCCCTAGATTGGTTCTGCCCAAGTTCCGCCTCCACACCGTGGTGCTTCGTCCCGAAAGCTTCCTCTTGATTTTTTCTAGGTCAAAACCCTTCATATAACAAAATATGGGCACCGGAGGCCTGCCAAGGGGCCCACAAGCCAGGAGGGCGCGCCCCCACCCCCCACCCTTGTGGCTACCTGGTGGGTCCCCTCTGGTACTTCCTTCACCCAATATTTTTTATATATTCCAAAATAATTCTTCGGAAATTTTCCAGGACTTTTGGAGTTGCACAGAATAGGTCTCTCAGATTTGCTCCTTTTCCAGTCCAGAATTCCAGCTGCCGGCATTCTCCCTCTTCATGTAATCCTTGTAAAATAAGAGAGAAAAGGCATAAGTATTGTGCTATAATGTGTAATAATAGCCCATAATGCAATAAATATCAATAAAAAGCATGATGCAAAACGAACGTATCAAGTGCGAGCATAATCAAAGGAATATGCATTGAAATCCTTCCTAGATGAATGAGTATAATGGTTGAATGAGGTATGCATGTACTCATTTTTTGAACTTTTTCTGTCCGCATGGTTAGTAAGGTAGTAATAGGCAATGCTTCGATAGTTTTCTTGGGCACCCAGATAGCTTTCTTTGGGGGCCATTCCTGCTGTTTGGTCCAACATAGCGAGCAACAGCCACACCATGTTGGTTTTTGAACAGACTGTAGTTGTCTAGAGAATCATCCTAAGAGTATTCAGGGATAGGAGAGTCATATCCCGAAAGTAAAGATGGATCAAGCATTTTACTCTTGGCAGGTACCCACATAGTGCGAGGATATTGATCAGGTTCCCAGTAGGAGCCAATTTCATTCAGTTTCCTTTCGAAACTAATACCTTCTTTCCTGGGATTTTTGTGAAGAATGGATTTCTTCAGAACATCACAAAGGGTTTGATGCCCTTTGAGAGACTTGAACATTCCTATATGAAGAAGATCCTTCAACCTAGCATTCTCATTAGACACATAACCATTTTCCTCGACAGAGGGGTTAGCATTCGCAGAAGATTCAACATTTGATTCAGCATTGCTGCGCTCAAGGCATTTTAAGCAAGGTGGTATGAACACTTTAGGTTTCTCTTTGAGTTGTCGGGTGAGAAGAGAATTTTATGTGATCAAGTCATCATGAGCCTCTCTCAGGGACTCAAGTTCCTATTTCCTTTTCAGGTAATCATAGGTCAATCTCTCATGGTCGGACGACAGAAAATCATGACAAGTTGATAGTTCTTCCATTTGTGACTTGAGACTAGAGTGCTCCTTCGCCAACGACTAATTTTTCTCCATCTCCTCAACCAACAACCCTTCAGATTTCCAGAGGGTTTTCTCAATTTTCTCAAGAGAGTTTTGTTGTATATTAGCAATTTTGATCAGTTTAGCATGGTCATCCTCATCAGAAGAATATTGATCACTTGAGTGAACCTTGTGATTGTTTGGTGGATACCTTTTCTTTCGAAGCTTTAGCCATGAAGCAGTAGGCAGGAGAATCGTCGTCGTTCGAATGATTCTCGAAGAAGTTTGATGCAAGGGTGGAGGCACATGCTATGCCAGCCATGCTAAAATCAGAATCCTCATCGGATTCATCTGCTTCATCGGAGTCAGATGACTCTTCTTCATCAGAGTCCATCTCCTTGCCAATGTAAACCTTGGCCTTGCGAGAGGTATTCTTGCGGTTGGAGGAGGACTTGGAGGGATCCCTTGAGGAAGATCTTGACGAAGACTTTGAGAAGGAGTTGTCCTTCTTCTTGAAGAACTTCTTCGTTTTGTTCTCATCATCGGAGTCGTAGTTCTTGCTCTTGCCCTTGCCATGGTAGTTTCATGAATCATATCTTCCAATGGCACGGATTTCAGCTTCCCGGAGAGGGCAGTCCAAAATGAAGTGTCCTGGCGTTTTGCACTTGAAGCGGGTGTAATCTCCTATAGGTTTTGATGAAGATTTTGAACCGCCAGAGTTGCTTGACCCTTTCTTGTGGAACTGGTTTTTCCTATGAAGGTGCTTGAATCTTTTCGCGACTAATGAGAGATCTTTGCTGATCCTTTCTGGGTCATCTGAATCTTCTTCGGCATTTCCTTCGGAGGAAGAGTCAGCCACAGCCTTGAGAGCATGATTTTTGCGGTGACTTGAGCCATAGAGATCTCTCTTTTCTTCTTCTTTTTCCTTGTGGGTGTTTGGCCTTTCCATAATGTCAGCAGAGTCGAGATCTTTGAAATCAGGTCGTTCCCTAATCATCAGAACTAGTGTGTCGAATGAACTATCAAGAGAATGTAGTAGTCTCTTCACAACTTCGTGATCAGTGATGTCTTTGGTGCTGAGACCTTGTAGCTCATTTGCAATATCACTTAGACGATCGAAAGTTTGCTGATATCTTTCATTTCCAATTCACTTGAACCGATTGAACTTCACCCGAAGAGTATCAATGTGAGCCTCTTTATGAGTTGAAACACCCTCATTTATCTTTTCGAGAATGTCCGACAATTCCTTCGCAGTTTCACAATGACGGTAGCGAAAAAATTGAGCACGAGAGAGATGGCCACCAATTTCATCTTTAGCTTAAGCATCCATCTAAATGAGTTTCTTCTCCTGGTCAGTGGGGACTTGGGGAACTTCAACCATGAATCCATTCTGCACCACGTTCTACATATCATCATCAATAGCTCGGAGACGGATCTTCATCTTCTCTTTCCAGAAGGGATAGTCCATCTCATCGAAGATGGGAAACTTGAGATGCAACTTGTACCTCACTGAAGACATACTTAAACTCGACGGTGGTTAGAACAAAATGAGTAGAGTCAAGGAGTACCTTGCTCTGATACCAATTGTAGGAACGAAGTATGTCTACCAGAGGGGGTGAATGGGAGTTTTAAAATTTCTTCAGAAATCTCAAAACTCTCGGAACCCAGCAGCGGAGCGAATGAAAATAGAGTATAATGAGCGCGTACAAGCTACCGAATGGAAACTAAAAATATGCATCGAGATAAATCACATGATTGAAACTGTTCGAATGTAAAGAGAAGAAATAGAGGTAACCAGTGATGCTCGATGGCGACAAGGTATTTCGTAGACTAGTTCGTCCTTCTACACAGGGACTACATCTGGTTGGAGGGGTTGTGACTTAACACAGAAGATAAACTCTCTTTGCCCTATTCTCCTTGACAATTGGTTCGTCAACTAATGTCGATCACTCGTGGTAGATACTTCAGGCGATCTCCAAACCTTTACAGACTTCTTCTTCGAGAACCACAATTACTCTTGGTCTCTGAAGAAATTGACACCTAACCGTCTAGAGAGTTTGCAGCTCTGAAGAGTAATAGGCAGAGCGTACTAGACTTAGATTCGAGTGATGCTGAACCACTATCTAATTTTGTAGCTCTAGGGTTTTTATCTCGGTGGATTTTAAACTAAAATCACTCTGGAGAGGGGGTTTCTCAACAATCTTCTCACAATGAAACGGAGCAGCCACCGGACAACACCGATGCGGGGTGGCTATTTATAGCCGCAACCTTCCCTGGTGGGAAATGACCATTTTGTACACGCGGTCCAATCAATGGCCAACCGACACATTCTCAATGGTCGGATTTCAAAGAGCAACGGTAACATTACTTGAGGACCAAGTAATGCTAACTCCTCGGTTAGAGACAAATCTCTCGCAGTGAAGAAGATCATAGTCTCTCACTAGCAAGTATTTGCTCGTAACACAAAGAGATTTCTCTTGCAACTTTCATAGGGTATGGGCTTAGCATCAAAGAATCAAAGCTTCGAATGCTATAGTCCTCTTAATAGTACGGTGGTCCTATGACTCAATAATAAGAAGAGAAACAACGAAATAAATCCAACGTCTTCACTTTGTCTTCAATCTTCTCGATCACAGTCACTTCCTCCGGACGAGCAAACCAATTGCTTTACGTCAGCAATTTTTTAGGGGTCACTCTTGTTATCATAATCTTCAGTGATAACCTTCACCACTAGGTAGGGGATTATCTTCGGCATTTGAATCAAACTCCTCTAGATTCTAGGGACCTGTCACTCTGTGTGCACTAGCAAACACATAAGTCCCATACTTTTTATGTCAACAAGCTCCAAAACATAAGGAGGCAAATTATTGCACTAACAATACTTCTAATCGTGCCAGTGCTCTGATCTTGTCCAAATTTTCTTCTATTCCTCTATGGGATACAATGAAGCCGAGTTGTTTGCCGGATGGCACGCCGAAGACGCATTTTCCCGGATTTAACTTGATGTTGTATGTTCGGAGGTTTTTGAATGTTTCTGAAAGATCATCAATGAGCGAATTGGACTGTCTGGTTTTGACAACCACATCATCCACTTCTTCTTCGATGATTTGTGGCTCTAGGCATGTCTAAATAATTCGCTGGTAAGTAGCACCAGCGTTTTTGAACCCTAAGGGCATTGTGTTGAAACAAAATGGCCCATAGGGAGTGATTAACGTAGTAGATGCCTGATCGGATTCTTTCATGTTTTTCTGCTGATAGCCAGAGTAGACATCAAGGAAACAGAGCAAATCATGCCCATCTGTGGCATCAACAATCTGGTCGATCCATTGTAGTGGGAACAAATCCTTGGGGCATGCTTTATTGATGTCTTTAAAGTCGACGCACATGCGCATGAGTTGTCCTTCTTTGTCAACATGATCAAATTTGCCAGCCACTCTGGGTGTTTGATTTCTCGAATGAATCCGACTTCCAGCAACTTGGCCAGTTCTTCTCCCATTTCATGTCTTTTTGGTTCTGGGAACCTTCGTAGCACTATTTAATGGGTTTGAATCACTCAATTATGTTGAGGATGTGCTCTGCGAGGTTTCTCGGTATTCCTTCATATTCGATGGGTGCCAAGCAAAAAAATCCAAACTTTCCCAAAGGAAATTACGCGGTGCTTCATCGAGCTCTGCATCTAGCCGAGTTCCGATGGAAGCAATTTCAGATGGGCCACTAGGATGAACTTGGAATTTTACTATCTCATAGGCCAGTTTGAATGACATGGATTTGGATCTTTTTTCTAGAATGATGTCATCCTTGTTGACGGTTGCACGTAGTGCTATCAACACTTTGGCTGTGAGGGCCTCGATTTCTGCCTCCAGGACGAGTGCTATCGTTTTATTGTCGGCTTTGAGCGATCTGGCCATGTTGTTTTGGGTTGTGATCACACCGTTTGGTCCTGCATCTTGAGCTTCATGTAAGCATAATGTGGGATGACGTAGAATTTGGAAAACACTCCTTGTTTGAGGAGCGCATGGTAACCACTTCAGAAAGGCACGATGTTGAAGGTTAACTCCTCGATTCGGTAGTTATCAGGTGTTCCGAATATCACGTCTAATGTGATACTGATGTTGTATCGTGCTTCTTTTCCTGGGATTATTACTGTGAAGGTAGTCTGACTTGGCTCAATGCGGGACTTGTCAAACTGCATTGTTTCCAAGGTGTCCTCGTATGTGAGAATTAAGCTACTACCGCCATCCACCAGGACTTTAGTCAATCGACCGCTATCGATGGTGGGGTCTAGGACCAAGGCCACGACTCCTCGTCTAGGGCTCTACATCGGCTGGTCCTCCTGCCCAAAGGTGATCAGCACATCCAACCATCTGCTGTCTGAGGATACCACAAGATTAACACAGCTAGTCTCCCGAAGAGCTCTCTTTCGCTAGTTTCGTGAGGGATAAGTCTCATAAATCATTAGGATTTCACCGTCCTCGGATGATTCCTCGTCCTAGATTGATGTTTTTCCTCGACTTTTCCGAGTTCCAAGGTTATCTAGGAGTTTTATTCCTCCTTTTGCCACATGTCTGATTACCCAGCATGATCGAAGCCCGTGGGTTGGATGAGTGTTTAGTGAGACAGAGTGGATCATGCATGGTTGGTCCAATAGTGCATCTAGCACCGATTTGTGTCCGGTGCCTGGCTTATTCTTCTTGCGTGCGGTTGATCGACGGGTTTTTTCAGTTTTGCAGCGCTTCCGGCGCCAGTTATGACATGGGAGCCTGGCGTCATCACCTGATTATGTCAGATCCTTGTGATGCTTATCTACTAGCCAGGTGTCTTCCATGACGTAGTATCTCGTTATGATGTTAGATAGCTCAGGAACGTTCTAACGCATTGCCGAGCAAAAGTACTAGTGATTCCTCCATCGTGGCAATTGTATCAGAACACCACTAAGGCCTCTGCGTCACAACAATATGGGATTTTGTTTTTACAAACAAGAATCTCAACATAATTGCCGGACTGTCTCCATTGATTTTTGCACGACAATAGCCAAATCCCAGACATCGATGGCCCTGAGTTATCGGGGCAATACTTGACGTGGGGGTGGGTGGGAGAATGTTTTTGATTCCGGACCGATTTGTCGTCTGCTTCCTTAAGAGATCTTCCCGAGGATGATTTAACGTTATTCTTAGGACAGACCGTGCGACCCCATTGACTGGGTCGCGATGATGAGTCCTCAGATCCGAGCTACGGGCTTGGTTCGAGTAGCTGGGACTCTTATCCTATGGCGGGTGCGAAACCAGGTCTTGGGTGGCGATCGCTCGAGGGCCATCAACTAGATTTGAAGTTGAAGTGGAAGACCCAATTGCCATATTTGTTTCGTCGGGATTCATGTCCCGGCAATGGGTAGGAGTTCGAAAGTTCTCCTTCATCTTGGTTGAGCCAAGGTTTTGATGTTCCAGTGTAGAAATGGCCCCCATACGGGTATGATTGTTGAACTATTCTTCCATCGGGCTTTTGCGACCACACAGAGGACATGCATGGGCCTCCAATGTGGGAGCTAAATCCGGTAGATCTCAGGTAGGGGGTCCCGAGTTGGTGGTCTCGGCTAGATGGTAACATGAAGTAGAGAGACACGTGTTTACCTAGGTTCGGGCCCCCTCAAAGAGGTAAAACTCTACGTCCTTCTTTGATTGTATTCATATGATGCGGTACAAAGTACAGATGATCTACCTCGAGATTGTATGAATGAGTCTAAAGATGTTGCCTCTATGGACTAAATGCCTCGGCTTATATGGGGACCGGGGATACCTAGGGTTACACATTGTCGGTTGCATCTAGAGATAAAACATGCCAAATATTTGAATATGGCTTGAAGTGTGCGCCAAGATTCCATCCTGAGTACGCAAAGTGTCATGGTAAAGATGGCCCATTATTCGGTGATTAGTGGGTCCGTGGCCCAGCCCATGAATGATAGACCGACGTGGTGAGTACCTCCTAATCCACGACACCGTCAGCTCGAGCTTCCATATTGGCACGAAGGCCAGACACCAATCGAGTCGATGACGTAGTCGCCGAAGCAACCAACGCAACACCTACATGCAAGAACGGTGCCGCCGCTTTGGCGCCCACACTAGTGTGAGACCGTGAACCAGTCGAGTCGATGCCTATGTCGCCCAAGCGACCATAGACAACAACACCATATGCGCAGGAGATCTCCAAAGTTGCCACTGAGGTTGTGCACTCGCCTGACCGATGATGAAACCCTAAAGGAACCCGAGCCACCGTGAAATGCCGAATGACCAGACCTCCAAGGCATTTGCCCCCAAGAGAGAAGTGGTGATGAACTTCAACGATGGTCGCTCTACAAGGTCGAAACTTAGATTTTTATCCAAAGAGCCCAAGCCCGAGACGACAATGATGATGAAGGGACTCCATGATGACGTCTCAAAAGAGAGAACATGCCAACTGTCCTCACGCATCCAAGCCACATGACCAAGCACACTACACAGTTCGCGGCGACCAACCGCCACCTACACGGCAAGCAAAACCATTATGGGTGGCCGTTGTGGCCGCCCCGCTCTAAGAGCAACTCCAATGGGGCGACTCATTTCGTCCGTGGCCATCCGTTTGGGTCGATGCGGACAAAAAAGCCAGCCCAACGCGCCGACCCAAACGGACGTGCGTTCGTTTTTGTCCGCCTGCCGACCCATTCCCGACCCATTTTTAGCCTGATTTGCGTCGGCGCGGACACAAGACGGACACGCGCGCGCTCGCTCTCTTTTCTCACCGGGCCCGCTGGTCGGTGGCACATTGGATTCACCTCCTCGCCCGCCTGCTACGTCACCGACACCGCCGGCCATTTTTTCAGATAAAAATGGATACATAGATAGTTCTAGCGTACACAGATAAAAAAAAGACCACTACTCGTCGCTTTCTGACTCCGACTCGTTAATGTCCTTCTCCGACGTCTGAATGTAGGCGTCAGCATGCTGCTCGTC